>NC_091318.1:33989239-34106084 GCF_038502225.1 Cherax quadricarinatus | reverse complement strand
TTGATTATGATTTGTCTATCAGCCATATTTGATGGTTGTGCCGCCGGTGTTGATGTGTTGTGTTGTGTCGCCGGTGTTGATGTGTTGTGTTGTGCCGCCGGTGTTGATCATCACCGGCGGCACAACACAACACATCAACACCTACGGCACAACACAACACATCAACACCTACGGCACAACACAACACATCAACACCTACGGCACAACACAACACATCAACACCTACGGCACAACACAACACATCAACACCGGCGGCACAACACAACACATCAACACCGGCGGCACAACACAACACATCAACACCTACGGCACAACACAACACATCAACACCGACGGCACAACACAGCACATCAACACCGGTGGCACAACACAACACGTCAGCACCGGTGGCACAACACAACACATCAGCACCGACGGCACAACACAACACATCAGCACCGGCGGCACAACACAACACATCAACACCGGTGGCACAACACAACATATCAACACCGGCGGCACAACACAACACATCAACACTGGCTGCACAACACAACACATCAACACCGGTGGCACAACACAACACATCAACACCGGTGGCACAACACAACACATCAACACCGGCGGCACAACACAACACATCAACACCGGTGGCACAACACAACATATCAACACCGGCGGCACAACACAACACATCAACACTGGCTGCACAACACAACACATCAACACCGGCGGCACAACACATGACATCAACACCGGCGGGACAAGACAACACATCAACACCGGCGGCACAACACAACACATCAACACCGGCGGCACAACACAACACATCAACACCGGCGGCACAACACAACACATCAACACCTACGGCACAACACAACACATCAACACCGGTGGCACAACACAACACATCAACAACACAGCACATCAACACCGACGGCACAACACAACACATCAACACCGGCGGCACAAAACAACACAACAACACCTACGGCACAACACAACACATCAACACCTACGGCACAACACAACACATCAACACCGGCGGCACAACACAACACATCAACACCGGTGGCACAACACAACACATCAACACCTACGGCAAAACACAACATATCAACACCGGCGGAACAACACAACACATCAACACCGGCGGCACAACACAATACATCAACACCGGTGGCACAACACAACACATCAACACCTACGGCAAAACACAACATATCAACACCGGCGGAACAACACAACACATCAACACCGGCGGCACAACACAATACATCAACACCGGCGGCACAACACAATACATCATCACCGGCGGCACAACACAACACTTCAACATCTACGGCACAACACAACACATCAACATCGGTGGCACAACACAACACGTCAGCACCGACGGCACAACGCAACACATCAACACCGGTGGCACAACACAACACATCAACACCGGTGGCACAACACAACACATCAACACCGACGGCACAACACAACACATCAACATCGGTGGCACAACACAACACGTCAGCACCGACGGCACAAGACAACACATCAACACCGACGGCACAACACAACACATCAACATCGGTGGCACAACACAACACGTCAGCACCGGTGGCACAACACAACACGTCAGCACCGACGGCACAACACAACATATCAACACCGGCGGCACAACACAACACATCAACACCGGCTGCACAACACAACACATCAACACCGGCGGCACAACACATGACATCAACACCGGCGGGACAAGATAACACATCAACACCAGCGGCACAACAAAAGACATCAACACCGGCGGCACAACACATCAACACCGGCGGCACAACACAACACATCAACACCTACGGCACAACACAACACATCAACACCGGTGGCACAACACAACACATCAACAACACAGCACATCAACTCCGATGGCACAACGCAACACATCAACACCGGCGGCACAACACAATACATCAACACCGGCGGCACAACACAACACATCAACACCGGCGGCACAACACAACACATCAACACCGGCGGCACATCACAACACATCAACACCTACGGCACAACACAACACGTCAGCACCGACGGCACAACACAGCACATCAACACCGGCGGCACAACACAACACATCAACACCTACGGCACAACACAACACGTCAGCACCGACGGCACAACACAGCACATCAACACCGGCGGCACAACACAACACATCAACACCTACGGCACAACACAACACATCAACACCGGCGGCACAACACAACACATCAACACCGGCGGCACAACACAACACATCAACACCTACGGCACAACACAACACATCAACACCTACGGCACAACACAACACATCAACACCGGCGGCACAACACAACACATAACACCGGTGGCACAACACAACACATCAACACCGGCGGCACAACAAAACACATCAACACCGGCGGCACAACACAACACATCAACACCGGCGGCACAACACAACACATAACACCGGTGGCACAACACAACACGTCAACACCGGCGGCACAACACAACACATCAACACCGGTGGCACAACACAACACGTGCACGTCGGTGCTGACGTGTTGTGTTGTGCCGCCGGTGCTGACGTGTGCCCAACAACACTTCATGGAGTGTTGTGTGTCCTGGCACACTGCTGCTGTGTACACTTCCACAAATCACTAGTTCACCTCTCTAGGATGAAATTGCAACAGTAGTATTAGTAGTAGTAGTAATGTAAGTAGTAGTATTAGTAGCAGTAGTAATGTAAGTAGTAGTATTAGTAGCAGTAGTAATGTAAGTAGTAGTATTAGTAGCAGTAGTAATGTAAGTAGTAGTATTAGTAGTAATAGTAATGTAAGTAGTAGTATTAGTAGCAGTAGTAATGTAAGTAGTAGTATTAGTAGCAGTAGTAATGTAAGTAGTAGTATTAGTAGCAGTAGTAATGTAAGTAGTAGTATTAGTAGTAATAGTAATGTAAGTAGTAGTATTAGTAGCAGTAGTAATGTAAGTAGTAGTATTAGTAGTAGTAGTAATGTAAGTAGTAGTATTAGTAGCAGTAGTAATGTAAGTAGTAGTATTAGTAGTAGTAGTAATGTAAGTAGTAGTATTAGTAGTAGTAGTAATGTAAGTAGTAGTATTAGTAGTAGTAGTAATGTAAGTAGTAGTATTAGTAGTAGTAGAAGTAGCAGTACGTCTAAAAGCATTACTACTATTAGTAGTAGTACCACCACCACTACCACCACCACCACTCACCACCACCCCTACCACCACCACTCACCACCACCAACGCCACCACCACCACCACCACCACCACGCACTACCACTCACCACCACCACCACCACCACCACTCACCACCACCCCCACTCACCACCACCACCGACACCACCACCAAACCGCACTACCACTCACCCCCACCACCACCACCATTCACCACCAATTCCACCACCACCACCACGCACTACCACTCACCACCATTACCATTAACCATCACCACGTACCACCACCACTCACCACCACCCCCACTCACCACCACCACCACCACCAAAACGCACTACCACTCACCACCACCACCACCACAACCACCACCACCACCACCACGCACCACCACCACTCACCACCACGCACCACTCACCACCACACACCACCACCACACACCACCACCACCCACCACACACCACCACGCACCACCACCACCACGCACCACCACCACCACCACCACCACTCTCCACCCCCACCACTCACCACCACCACGCACCACCCACCACTCACCACCATCACGCACCACTCACCACCACGCACCAAAACCACACACCACCACCACACACCACCACCCACCACACACCACCACCACACACCACAACCACCCACCACTACACACAATACACCAGTATCAGTCAGTAAGGGCAGTAAATGCTATCAACAAACTACATTCCTAAGAAGTGATACTTCAGAAGTGAGTGTGATTTACGACCTAAATTCACGGTGTCAAATCTTATGCTTCTTACACTTAAACTCGCATGAATGTGCACTCGTTTTTGTACAGTTGGCCAAAGCAATAATGTACACCTCGTTGTCTGTCATTATGGTCAGCAAATTAGCATTAATACCCGTTCTTCTTCTCTCTGGAAAGGCATACATTTCATTGCAGGCAATATATAACAGAGAATAGCTTAGCATTTTCTAAGTTATAGAGGGAGAGTGTCCGCTTGAAAGTTATTTCTAGCCTCAACCTTTGTCTTTCATTATTCGCAAGTCATTCCGAAAATTTTAAGACAACGTTGATTTCGTGGGAAAATTCGCGAAAAGTCAGTTTGCTGGAGGGGACACAGTTGTTTCCTGGAGGGGACACAGTTGTTTCCTGGAGGGGACACAGTTGTTTCCTGGAGGGGACACAGTTGTTTTCTGGAGGGGACACAGTTGTTTCCTGGAGGGGACACAGTTGTTGTCTGGAGGGGACACAGTTGTTTCCTGGAGGGGACACAGTTGTTTCCTGGAGGGGACACAGTTGTTTCCTGGAGGGGACACAGTTGTTTCCTGGAGGGGACACAGTTGTTTCCTGGAGGGGACACAGTTGTTTCCTGGAGGGGACACAGTTGTTTCCTGGAGGGGACACAGTTGTTTCCTGGAGGGGACATAGTTGTTTCCTGGAGGGGACACAGTTGTTTCCTGGAGGGGACACAGTTGTTTCCTGGACACAGTTGTTTCCTGGAGGGGACACAGTTGTTTCCTGGAGGGGACACAGTTGTTTCCAGGAGGGGACACAGTTGTTTCCTGGAGGGGACACAGTTGTTTCCTGGAGGGGACACAGTTGTTTCCTGGAGGGGACACAGTTGTTTCCTGGAGGGGACACAGTTGTTTCCTGGAGGGGACACAGTTGTTTCCTGGAGGGGACACAGTCGTTTCCTGGAGGGGACACAGTTGTTGCCTGGAGGGGACACAGTTGTTTCCTGGAGGGGACACAGTTGTTGCCTGGAGGGGACACAGTTGTTTCCTGGAGGGGACACAGTTGTTTCCTGGAGGGGACACAGTTGTTTGCTGGAGGGGACACAGTTGTTTCCTGGAGGGGACACAGTTGTTTCCTGGAGGGGACACAGTTGTTTGCTGGAGGGGACACAGTTGTTTCCTGGAGGGGACACAGTTGTTTCCTGGAAGGGACACAGTTGTTCCCTGGAGGGGACACAGTTGTTTCCAGGAGGGAGCACAGTTGTTTGCTGGAGGGGACACAGTTGTTTCCTGGAGGGGACACAGTTGTTTCCTGGAGGGGACACAGTTGCTGCCTGGAGGGGACACAGTTGTTTCCTGGAGGGGACACAGTTGTTTCCTGGAGGGGACCCAGTAGCTTCCTGGATCTGACACAGTTGTTTCCTGGAGGGGACACAGTTGTTTCCTGGAGAGGACTCAGTTGTTTCCTGGAGGGGACACAGTTGTTTCCTGGAGGGGACACAGTTGTTTCCTGGAGGGGACACAGTTGTTTCCTGGAGGGGACACAGTTGTTTCCTGGAGGGGACACAGTTGTTTCCTGGAGGGGACACAGTTGTTTCCTGGAGGGGACACAGTTGTTTCCTGGAGGGGACACAGTTGTTTCCTGGAGGGGACACAGTTGTTTCCTGGAGGGGACACAGTTGTTTCCTGGAGGGGACACAGTTGTTTCCTGGAGGGGACACAGTTGTTTCCTGGAGGGGACACAGTTGTTTCCTGGAGGGGACACAGTTGTTTCCTGGAGGGGACACAGTTGTTTCCTGGAGGGGACACAGTTGTTTCCTGGAAAGGACACAGTTGTTTCCTGGAGGGGACACAGTTGTTTCCTGGAGGGGACACAGTTGTTTCCTGGAGGGGACACAGTTGTTTGCTGGAGGGGACACAGTTGTTTCCTGGAGGGGACACAGTTGTTTCCTGGAGGGGACACAGTTGTTTCCTGGAGGGGACACAGTTGTTTCCTGGAGGGGACACAGTTGTTTCCTGGAGGGGACACAGTTGTTGCCTGGAGGGGACACAGTTGTTTCCTGGAGGGGACACAGTTTTTTCCTGGAGGGGACACAGTTGTTTCCAGGAGGGGACACAGTTGTTTCCTGGAGGGGACACAGTTGTTTCCTGGAGGGGACACAGTTGTTTCCTGGAGGGGACACAGTTGTTGGAGGGGACACAGTTGTTTCCTGGAGGGGACACAGTTGTTTCCTGGAGGGGACACAGTTTTTTCCTGGAGGGGACACAGTTGTTTCCAGGAGGGGACACAGTTGTTTCCTGGAGGGGACACAGTTATTTCCTGGAGGGGACGCAGTTGTTTCCTAAAGAACACACAGTTGTTGCCTGGAGGGGACACAGTTGTTTCCAGGAGGGGACACAGTTGTTTCCTGGAGGGGACACAGTTGTTTCCTGGAGGGGACACAGTTGTTTCCTGGAAAGGACACAGTTGTTTCCTGGAGGGGACACAGTTGTTTCCTGGAGGGGACACAGTTGTTTCCTGGAGGGGACACAGTTGTTTCCTGGAGGGGACACAGTTGTTGCCTAAAGAACACACAGTTGTTGCCTGGAGGGGACACAGTTGTTTCCTGGAGGGGACACAGTTGTTTCCTGGAGGGGACACAGTTGTTGCCTAAAGAACACACAGTTGTTGCCTGGAGGGGACACAGTTGTTTCCTGGAGGGGACACAGTTGTTTCCTGGAGGGGACACAGTTGTTTCCTGGAGGGGACACAGTTGTTTCCTGGAGGGGACACAGATGTTTCCTGGAGGGGACACAGTTGTTTCCTGGAAGAGACACAGTTGTTCCCTGGAGGGGACACAGTGGTTGCCTGGAGGGGACACAGTTGTTTCCTGGAGGGGACACAGTTGTTTCCTGGAGGGGACACAGTTGTTTCCTGGAGGGGACACAGTTGTTTCCTGGAGGAGACACAGTTGTTTCCTGGAGGGGACACAGTTGTTTCCTAAAGAACACACAGTTGCTGCCTGGAGGGGACACAGTTGTTTCCTGGAGGGGACACAGTTGTTTCCTAAAGAACACACAGTTGTTGCGTGGAGGGGACACAGTTGTTTCCTGGAGAGTACACAGTTGTTGCCTTGAAGAGAAACAGTTGTTTCCTGTAGGGGACACAGTTGTTTCCTGGATGGGACACAGTTGTTTCCTGAAGGGGATACAGTTGTTGGCTGGAGGGGACACAGTTGTTGCCTGGAGGGGACACAGTTGTTGCCTGGAGGGGACACAGCTGTTTCCAGGAGGGAGCACAGTTGTTTGCTGGAGGGGACACAGTTGTTTCCTGGAGGGGACACAGTTGTTTCCTGGAGGGGACACAGTTGTTTCCTGGAGGGGACACAGTTGTTTCCTGGAGGGGACACAGTTGTTTCCTGGAGGGGACACAGTTGTTGTCCGGAGGGGACACAGTTGTTGCCTGGAGGGGACACAGTTGTTGTCTGGAGGGGACACAGTTGTTTCCAGGAGGGAGCACAGTTGTTTGCTGGAGGGGACACAGTTGTTTCCTGGAGGGGACACAGTTGTTTGCTGGAGGGGACACAGTTGTTTCCTGGAGGGGACACAGTTGTTTCCTGGAAGGGACACAGTTGTTCCCTGGAGGGGACACAGCTGTTTCCTAGAGAGTACACAGTTGTTTCCAGGAGGGAGCACAGTTGTTTGCTGGAGGAGACACAGTTGTTTCCTGGAGGGGACACAGTTGTTTGCTGGAGGGGACACAGTTGTTTCCTGGAGGGGACACAGTTGTTTCCTGGAGGGGACACAGTTTTTTCCTGGATCGGACACAGTTGTTTCCTGGAGGGGACACAGTTGTTTCCTGGAGGGGACACAGTTGTTGCCTGGAGGGGACACAGTTGTTTCCTGGAGGGGACACAGTTGTTTCCTGGAGGGGACACAGTTGTTGCCTGGAGGGGACACAGTTGTTTCCTGGAGGGGACACAGTTGTTTCCTGGAGGGGACACAGTTGTTTCCTGGAGGGGACACAGTTGTTGCCTGGAGGGGACACAGTTGTTTCCTGGAGGGGACACAGTTGTTTCCTGGAGGGGACACAGTTGTTTCCTGGAGGGGACACAGTTGTTTCCTGGAGGGGACACAGTTGTTTCCTGGAGGGGACACAGTTGTTGCCTGGAGGGGACACAGTTGTTTCCTGGAGGGGGTCACAGTTGCTGCCTGGAGGGGACACAGTTGTTTCCTGGAGGGGACACAGTTGTTGCCACGTGGAAGATGATGTAACTGAAGTCTCGAATTCAAGCGTCACGACTGAAGTTACAGAAAATTATGGTGTTACCTGGTGGTTACCTGGAGGTTATTCCGGGGATCAACGCCCCCGCGGCCCGGTCCACGACCAGGCCTCCCGATGGATCAGGGCCTGATCAACTAGGCTGTTACTGCTGGCCGCACGCAGTCCAACGTACGAGCCACAGCCCGGCTGATCCGGCACTGACTTTAGGTATCTGTCCAGCTCTCTCTTGAAGGCAGCCAGGGGTTTATTGGCAATTCCCCTAATGCTTGATGGGAGGCTGTTGAACAGTTTTGGGCCCCGGACACTTATGGTGTTTTCTCTTAGTGTACCAATGGCGCCCCTACTTTTTATTGGCGGCATTTTGCATCGCCTGCCCAGTCTTTTACTTTCGTAGGGAGTGATTTCTGTGTGCAGATTTGGGACCATTCCTTCCAAGATTTTCCAAGTGTAGATTATGATATATCTCTCCCTCCTGCGTTCCAACGAGTACAAGTCAAGTGCTTCCAAGCGTTCCCAGTAGTTAAGGTGCTTGACAGAACTTATACGTGCAGTAAAGGATCTCTGTACACTCTCTAGATCTGCGATTTCACCTGCTTTGTATGGAGATGTTAATGTACAGCAGTATTCCAGCCTAGAGAGAACAAGTGATTTGAAAAGGATCATCATGGGCTTGGCATCTCTCGTTTTGAAAGTTCTCATTATCCATCCTATTATTTTCTTTGCACGTGCGATCGTGGCACTGTTGTGATCCTTGAAAGTGAGATCCTCAGACATTACTACTCCCAGTGTCTTACATTATTTTTCCGCTCTATTGTATGGCCGGAGTCAGTAGTATACTCTGTTCTAGTTATTATCTCCTCCAGTTTTCCATAACGGAGTAGTTGGAATTTGTCCTCATTGAACATCATATTGTTTACCGTTGCCCACTGGAAAACTTTGTTTATATCTTCTTGGAGGTTAACCGCGTCCTCAGCAGATGACAGCCTCATGCAGATCCTAGTATCATCCGCAAAGGATGATACGGTGTATATCACATTTTAATACGAATAACAGTGCTGTTCCACATTCATAATTTAATAATTTGCGGGCAGGTCAGGAAACGGACACGGTTCGAATCCCTGGCAAACCAATAATAAAAATAAGAGGGGAGTCATGTAAGCGCTCATCTGCACATTTAACTATAGTGATGATCACAGTACGGCGCTCATCACCTGCTCCTAGGCTAAGAGACTGATTATCTCGCCTTTCCCTGTTATTTACCACTTTTATATAGGTACTGTTCTATTCAACAGAGTTTAATATGGGACCCATTGTGACCACACACGCATGGTTTTATAGACTCTTCTCACACCAGCGGGGCAGTGATATGATCTAAATGAAATCATTTCCTACTGCTGTTAGTGCCTCCTGAACGTTCCCTGAAGTACAGTATCTCAGTGTATCATATACTGGTTCAAAAATTAGTAGGCCATTGCTCTAACCATACCATGCAGACGTAATGAGATTTATACTACGCTGCATACTTCTAACATGGACTCCTTGTAAGCTTGCTTCCTCTCCTGTCATTGTTAATTCCAGTGTCTTCCCATTTCCTGCTCCTCCTGACCTTTCTAATACTTTGGTGAAACTGGTTCCTCTTCTTCTGAAGGAACATACACAAGAAGTGTTCGCTTGCTGAAACTAATTTCTGTCATGACAGAAATCATTAGCTACCTGTAAACTGGTCCTCTGCTAAAACTGTCTTACCTTCCAGTTTTCACAGATGCCGTGTTGTTCAACTTATTTTACAGACGTTGCCTCCAGCAGCGGCTTTAACAGCCCAGTACAAATACATAGCAACAAGTAAATACGCTATATAATAGCGAGGACGTCAGTTTTCGGGTAGCTTCATTGTTGCCATAAGCAAAATAAAGGTCTCATCTGAACCATATGTCCTGCCGTCGGCTGTACCTGCCATACGACATGTTAGTAGTATTGGTGGTAACAGCATTTTCTTATACATAATGGGAATTGTTCATCCTGTTTATTATGCAGATACAAGCTGGAAGAGGTGGACAGGAAGAAATACATTAACAACTAGACTGTAAGTAGTACTTTTCAGCAGGTACCCTTGATACATTGTTCTCTATTTATGTACGTACACCCCAACTATCACACATAGCAACATATAAGTTAAGGCGCTTGTAATACATAACAGCATGTGTAAATTACCCAGGATAACCCAACTCATTTCTAATGACAGAAAATGGTTCTTAGCACATCTCGGAATACAGTAACTATTATAACACTTAAGATGTGTTAACAAGCCTCTGTATGAAACACGGTTGGTAAATATGATAAAAGTAGATAAACCTGAAAAATGGATTCCTTTATAATTAACAAAATTTGGGAAGAATTTAACATACACTAGACGAGTTAAAATCTTAAAGCTTGGGTAGAATATTAGCTGTGTTTGACAGATCCTTAACAACCTACCTTAATCATCATTAAAACGTCAGGTGTTGTAAGGTGACCTCCAGGTGAAGTCTCTGTTGCTCTTTCATTTTCACAGCTACTTGACAATGTAAGAAATCACGAAATCGTTTGGAATTTTGCTACTTTATCACAGTAGTTGTTCTGCATATTGTGATATCACCTGTGCACCGTGATCGTAGTGCATCAGAAAGGTAAACATGAGGGCATCTGTATAGTGTACACACAAGTGTGTGGTGAGCACATGAGACTTGATGTAGGTAACAGTGTTTGGTGTACTAGAGTACATATTGTACTAGAGCACATGATGTACTAGAGCACATGATGTACTAGAGTACATGATGTACTAGAGTACATGATGTACTAGAGTACATGATGTACTAGAGTACATGATGTACTAGAGTACATGATGTACTAGAGTACATGATGTACTAGAGTACATGATGTACCAGAGTACATGATGTACTAGAGTACATGATGTACTAGAGTACATCATGTACTAGAGTACATGATGTACTAGAGTACATGATGTACTAGAGTACAGAGTACATGATGTACTAGAGTACATGATGTACTAGAGTACATGATGTACTAGAGTACATGATGTACTAGAGTACATGATGTACTAGAGTACATGATGTACTAGAGTACATGATGTACTAGAGTACATGATGTACTAGAGTACATGATGTACTAGAGAACATGATGGACTAGAGCACATGATGTACTAGAGTACATGATGTACTAGAGTACATGATGTACTAGAGTACATAATACTAGAGTACATGATGTACTAGAGTACATGATGTACTAGAGTACATGATGTACTAGAGTACATGATGTACTAGAGTACATGATGTACTAGAGTACATGATGTACTAGAGTACATGATGTACTAGAGTACATGATGTACTAGAGTACATGATGTACCAGAGTACATGAGAGTACATGATGTACTAGAGTACATGATGTACTAGAGTACATGATGTACTAGAGTACATGATGTACTAGAGTACATGATGTACTAGAGTACATGATGTACTAGAGTACATGATGTACTAGAGTACATGATGTACTAGAGTACATGATGTACTAGAGTACATGATGTACTAGAGTACATGATGTACTAGAGTACATGATGTACTAGAGTACATGATGTACTAGAGTACATGATGTACCAGAGTACATGATGTACTAGAGTACATGATGTACTAGAGTACATGATGTACTAGAGTACATGATGTACTAGAGTACATGATGTACTAGAGTACATGATGTACTAGAGTACATGAAGGTGATGCTGACGTGTTAGTAAATATTACTGAGAGTGTAACCAACGAACAACACAAACAATTAATGTGTTTCATCATTCAAATATTTCGTTTATATTATTGCCTCTTCACTCGCATCCTTCCTTCCTTCCCTCCCTCACTCCATCCTTCCTTCCTTCCCTCCCTCACTCCATCCTTCCTTCCTTCCCTCCCTCACTCCATCCTTCCGTCCGTCCCTCCCTCCCCATCACTCCATCCTTCCTTCCTTCCCTCCCTCACTCAATCCTTCCTTCCTTCTCTCCCTCACTCCATCCTTCCTTCCTTCCCTCCCTCACTCCATCCTTCCTTCCTTCACTCCCTCAATCCATCCTTCCTTCCTTCCCTCCCTCACTTCATCCTCACTCCTTCCTTCCTTCCTTCTCTCCCTCACTCCATCCTTCCTTCCTTCCCTCCCTCACTCCATCCTTCCTTCCTTCCCTCCCTCACTCCATCCTTCCTTCCTTCCCTCCCTCACTCCATCCTTCCTTCCTTCTCTCCCTCACTCCATCCTTCCTTCCTTCCCTCCCTCACTCCTTCCTTCCTTCCTTCTCTCCCTCACTCCATCCTTCCTTCCTTCCCTCCCTCACTCCTTCCTTCCTTCCTTCTCTCCCTCACTCCATCCTTCCTTCCTTCCCTCCCTCACTCCATCCTTCCTTCCTTCCCTCCCTCACTCCATCCTTCCTTCCTTCCCTCCCTCACTCCATCCTTCCTTCCTTCTCTACCTCACACCATCCTTCCTTCCTTCACACCCACACTCCATCCTTCCTTCCTTCTCTCCCTCACTCCATCCTTCCTTCCTTCCCTCCCTCACTCCTTCCTTCCTTCCTTCTC
Organism: Cherax quadricarinatus; assembly: GCF_038502225.1. Classification (NCBI taxonomy): domain Eukaryota; kingdom Metazoa; phylum Arthropoda; class Malacostraca; order Decapoda; family Parastacidae; genus Cherax; species Cherax quadricarinatus. The sequence continues at coordinate 34,093,291 of NC_091318.1, read as the reverse complement.
TCCCTCACTCCATCCTTCCTTCCTTCCCTCCCTCACTCCATCCTTCCTTCCTTCCCTCCCTCACTCCATCCTTCCTTCCTTCCCTCCCTCACTCCATCCTTCCTTCCTTCTCTACCTCACTCCATCCTTCCTTCCTTCTCTCCCTCACTCCATCCTTCCTTCCTTCTCTCCCTCACTCCATCCTTCCTTCCTTCCCTCCCTCACTCCTTCCTTCCTTCCTTCTCTCCCTCACTCCATCCTTCCTTCCTTCCCTCCCTCACTCCATCCTTCCTTCCTTAACTCCCACACTCCATCCTTCCTTCCTTCCCTCCCTCACTCCATCCTTCCTTCCTTCTCTCCCTCACTCCATCCTTCCTTCCTTCCCTCCCTCAATCCATCCTTCCTTCCTTCTCTACCTCACTCCATCCTTCCTTCCTTCCCTCCCTCACTCCATCCTTCCTTCCTTCTCTCCCTCACTCCATCCTTCCTTCCTTCTCCTCCCTCACTCCATCCTTCCTTCCTTCCCTCCCTCACTCCATCCTTCCTTCCTTCCCTGCCTCACTCCATCCTTCCTTCCTTCTCTCCCTCACTCCATCCTTCCTTCCTTCCCTCCCTCACTCCATCCTTCCTTCCTTCTCTACCTCACTCCATCCTTCCTTCCTTCCCTCCCTCACTCCATCCTTCCTTCCTTCCCTCCCTCACTCCATCCTTCCTTCCTTCCCTGCCTCACTCCATCCTTCCTTCCTTCTCTCCCTCACTCCATCCTTCCTTCCTTCCCTCCCTCACTCCATCCCTTCCTTCCTTCACTCCATCCTTCCTTCCTTCTCTCCCTCACTCCATCCTTCCTTCCTTCTCTCCCTCACTCCATCCTTCCTTCCTTCCCTCCCTCACTCCATCCTTCCTTCCTTCCCTCCCACCATCCCTCCTTCCTTCATCCTTCCTTCCTTCCCTTCTCCCTCACTCCATCCTTCCTTCCTTCCCTCCCTCACTCCATCCTTCCTTCCTTCTCTCTCCATCCTCACTCCATCCTTCCTTCCTTCCCTCCCTCACTCCATCCTTCCTTCCTTCCCTCCCTCACTCCATCCTTCCTTCCTTCCCTGCCTCACTCCATCCTTCCTTCCTTCCCTCCCTCACTCCATCCTTCCTTCCTTCCCTCCCTCACTCCATCCTTCCTTCCTTCTCTACCTCACTCCATCCTTCCTTCCTTCTCTCCCTCACTCCATCCTTCCTTCCTTCTCTACCTCACTCCATCCTTCCTTCCTTCTCTACCTCACTCCATCCTTCCTTCCTTCCCTCTCTCACTCCATCCCTCCTTTCTTCCCTCCTTCACTCCTTCCTTCCTTCTTTCCCTCCCTCACTCCATCCTTCCTTCCTTCTTTACCTCACTCCATCCTTCCTTCCTTCTCTACCTCACTCCATCCTTCCTTCCTTCTCTACCTCACTCCATCCTTCCTTCCTTCTCTACCTCACTCCATCCTTCCTTCCTTCTCTACCTCACTCCATCCTTCCTTCCTTCTCTACCTCACTCCATCCTTCCTTCCTTCCCTCTCTCACTCAATCCTTCCTTCCTTCTCTACCTCACTCCATCCTTCCTTCTCTCCCTCACTCTATCCTTCCTTCCTTCCCTCTCTCACCCCATCCTTCCTTCCTTCCCTCCCTCACTCCATCCTTCCTTCCTTCCCTCCCTCACTCCATCCTTCCTTCCTTCCCTCCCTCACTCCATCCTTCCTTCCTTCTCTCCCTCACTCCATCCTTCCTTCCTTCCCTCTCTCACTCCATCCTTCCTTCCTTCCCTCTCTCACTCCATCCTTCCTTCCTTCTCTACCTCACTCCATCCTTCCTTCCTTCTCTCCCTCACTCCATCCTTCCTTCCTTCCCTCCCTCACTCCATCCTTCCTTCCTTCCCTCCCTCACTCCATCCTTCCTTCCTTCCCTCCCTCACTCCATCCTTCCTTCCTTCCCTCCCTCACTCCATCCTTCCTTCCTTCTCTCCCTCACTCCATCCTTCCTTCCTTCCCTCCCTCACTCCATCCTTCCTTCCTTCTCTCCCTCACTCCATCCTTCCTTCCTTCCCTCCCTCACTCCATCCTTCCTTCCTTCCCTCCCTCACTCCATCCTTCCTTCCTTCCCTCCCTCACTCCATCCTTCCTTCCTTCCCTCCCTCACTCCATCCTTCCTTCCTTCCCTCCCTCACTCCATCCTTCCTTCCTTCCCTCTATCACTCCATCCTTCCTTCCTTCCCTCCCTCACTCCATCCTTCCTTCCTTCTCTCCCTCACTCCATCCTTCCTTCCTTCCCTCCCTCACTCCATCCTTCCTTCCTTCCCTCACTCACTCCATCCTTCCTTCCTTCCCTGCCTCACTCCATCCTTCCTTCCTTCTCTCCCTCACTCCATCCTTCCTTCCTTCCCTCCCTCACTCCATACTTCCTTCATTCCTTCCCTCACTCCATCCTTCCTTCCTTCCCTCCCTCACTCCATCCTTCCTTCCTTCTCTCCCTCACTCCATCCTTCCTTCCTTCCCTCCCTCACTCCATCCTTCCTTCCTTCCCTGCCTCACTCCATCCTTCCTTCCTTCTCTCCCTCACTCCATCCTTCCTTCCTTCCCTCCCTCACTCCATCCTTCCTTCCTTCCCTGCCTCACTCCATCCTTCCTTCCTTCCCTCCCTCACTCCATCCTTCCTTCCTTCCCTCTTTCACTCCATCCTTCCTTCCTTCCCTGCCTCACTCCATCCTTCCTTCCTTCTCTCCCTCACTCCATCCTTCCTTCCTTCCCTCTCTCACTCCATCATTCCTTCCTTCTCTACCTCACTCCATCCTTCCTTCCTTCCCTCTCTCACTCCATCCTTCCTTCCTTCTCTACCTCACTCCATCCTTCCTTCCTTCTCTACCTCACTCCATCCTTCCTTCCTTCCCTCTCTCACTCCATCCCTCCTTTCTTCCCTCCTTCACTCCTTCCTTCCTTCTTTCCCTCCCTCACTCCATCCTTTCTTCATTCCCACACTCACTCCATCCTTCCTTCCTCCCTTCTCTCCCTCACTCCATCCTTCCTTCCTTCCCTCCCTCACTCCATCCTTCCTTCCTTCCCTCACTCACTCCATCCTTCCTTCCTTCCCTCCCTCACTCCATCCTTCCTTCCTTCCCTCCCTCACTCCTTACTTCCTTCCTTCCTTCCTTCCCTCCCTCACTCCATTCTTCCTTCCCTCTTTCACTCCATCCTTCCTTCCTTCCTTCCCTCCCTCACTCCATCCATCCTTCTTTCCTTCCCTCTCTAACACCATCCTTCCCTCCCTAACACCATCCATTCCTCCCTAACACCATCCTTTCCTCCCTAACACCATCCTTCCCTCCCTATCACCATCTCTCTCTCCTTAACACCATCCTTCTCTCCCTAACTCATACCTTCTCTCCCTAACGCCATCCTTCCCTCCGTACCACCATCCTTCCCTCCCTAACACCATCCATTCCTCCCTAACACCATCCTTTCCTCCCTAACACCATCCTTCCCTCCCTATCACCATCTCTCTCTCCTTAACACCATCCTTCTCTCCCTAACTCATACCTTCTCTCCCTAACATCATCCTTCTGTCCCTAACACCATCCTTCTCTACCTAACACCATCCTTCTCTCCCTAACATCATCCTTCTGTCCCTAACACCATCCTTCTCTCCCTAACACCATCCTTCCCTCCCTAACACCATCCTTCCCTCCCTAACACCATCCTTCTCTCCCTAACACCATCCTTCTTTCCCTGACACCATCCTTCTCTTCCTAACACCATCCTTCCCTCCCTAACACCATCCTTCTCTCCCTAACACCATCTTTCTCACCCTAGCACCATCCTTCCCTCCCTAACACTATCCTTCTCTCCCTAACACCATCCTTCATCTGCTAACACCATCCTTCTCTCCCTAACACCATTCTTCCCTCCCTAACTCCCTCCTTCCCTCCCTAACACCATCCTTCTCTCTCTAACACCATCCTTCTGTCCCTAACACCATCCTTCTCTCACTAACACCATCCTTCCCTCCCTAACACCATTCTTTCCTCCCTAACACCATCCTTCTCTCCCTAACACCATCCTTCTCTTCCTAACACCATCCTTCTCTCCCTAACACCATCTTTCTCACCCTAGCACCATCCTTCCCTCCCTAACACTATCCTTCCCTCCCTAACACTATCCCTCTCTCCCTAACACCATCCTTCTCACCCTAAAACAATCTTTCCCTCCCTAATACCATCCTTCTCTCCCTAACACCATCCTTCTTTCCCTAACACCATCCTTCTCTCCCTAACACCATCCTTCTCTCCCTAACACCATCCTTCCCTCCCTAACATCATCCTTCTCTCCCTAACACCATCCTTCTCTCCCTAACACCATCCTTGTCTCACTAACGCCATCCTTCTTTCCCTAAGATCATCCTTCCCTCCCTAACACCATCCTTCCCTCTCTAACACCATTCTTCCATCCCTATCACCATCCTTCCTTCCCTAACTCCATCCTTCTCTCCCTAATTCCGTCTTTCCCTCACCATCACTATCCTTCCCTCACCAACATTTCCCTTCCCTCTCTAACGCCATCCTTCTCTCCCTAACACCATCCTTCATCTGCTAACACCATCCTTCTCTCCCTAACACCATTCTTCCCTCCCTAACTCCCTCCTTCCCTCCCTAACACCATCCTTCTGTCCCTAACACCATCCTTCTCTCACTAACACCATCCTTCCCTCCCTAACACCATTCTTTCCTCCCTAACACCATCCTTCTCCCCCTAACACCATCCTTCTCTCCCTAACACCATCCTTCTCCCCCTAACACCATCCTTCTCTCCCTAACACCATCCTTCTCTCCCTAACACCATTCTTCCCTCCCTAACACCCTCCTTCCCTCCCTAACACCATCCTTCTCTCCCTAACACCATCCTTCTTTCCCTAACACCATCCTTCTCTCACTAACACCATCCTTCCCTCCCAACACCATTCTTTCCTCCCTAACACCATCCTTCTCCCCCTAACACCATCCTTCTCTCCCTAACACCATCCTTCCCTCCCTAACACCATCCTTCCCTCTCTAACACCATTCTTCCATTCCTATCACCATCCTTCCTTCTCTAACACAATCCTTCTCTCCCTAACACCATCCTTCATCTGCTAACGCCATCCTTCTCTCCGTAACACCATCCTCTCTTCTCTCATACCATCCTTCCCTCCCTAACTCAACCCATCGTTCTCTTGTTCCTTCCTTCCCTCCCTCACTCCTTCCTTCCCTCCGTAACACCATCCTTCTCTCCCTAACACCATCCTTCTCACCCTAGCACCATCCTTCCCTCCCTATCACCATCCTTCTCTCCCTAACACCATCCTTCTCTCCCTAACACCATCCTTCCCTCTTTAACACCATCCTTCTCTCCCTAACACCATCCTTCTTTCCCTAACACCATCCTTCCCTCCCTAACACCATCCTTCTCTCCCTAACACCATCCTTCTTTCCCTAACACCATCCTTCTCTTCCTAACACCATCCTTCTCTCCCTAACATCATCCTTCTCTCCCTAACACCATCCTTCTCTCCCTAACACCATCCTTCCCCCCTAACACCATCCTTCTCTCCCTAACACCATCCTTCTCTCCCTAACACCATCCTTCTCTCACTAACGCCATCCTTCTTTTCCTACCATCATCCTTCCCTCCCTAACACCATTCTTCCCTCTCTAACACCATTCTTCCATCCCTATCACCATCCTTCCTTCCCTAACTCCATTCTTCTCTCCCTAATCCATCCTCTCTTCTCTCATTCCATCCTTCCCTCCCAAACTCAACCCATCGTTCTCTTGTTCCTTCCTTCCCTCCCTCACTCCTTCCTTCCCTCCGTCACTGCTTCCTTCCCTGTCTCTCTCCTCCATTCTTTCTCTTTCTCCTTCCTTCCATCCTAACCTGTCCCCTGCGTGGTCCATTATCATTACCCTTCCTCCCTCTCTCTTTCACTTCCTCCATTTCTCTCTTCCTATCCTTCCCTGTCACCCTGCCCTGATTGGTACATTATTTTCTCCTCTTACTGCCCTCTCTTTCTCCCTCATCCCTATTTTTCCTGCATTTTATCTTTTCTCCACTTATTTCTTACCTTCTTATCATTTTCCTTCCTTAAATCCCATCCCACTCTGCACAGTGTCTTATCTTTCTCTATCCTCCTCTCTTTCCTCCATAACCTCTTCACCCTATCATAAAACTGCACACACACACACACACACACACACACACACACACACACACACACACACACACACTTATATATATATATATTATATATATTTATATATATATATTTATATATATATATTTATATATATTTATATTTTTATTTATTTTATTATCACACCGGCCGATTCCCACCAAGGCAGGGTGGCCCGAAAAAGAAAAACTTTCACCATCATTCACTCCATCACTGTCTTGCCAGAAGGGTGCTTTACACTACAGTTTTTAAACTGCAACATTAACACCCCTCCTTCAGAGTGCAGGCACTGTACTTCCCATCTCCAGGACTCAAGTCCGGCCTGCCGGTTTCCCTGAATCCCTTCATAAATGTTACTTTGCTCACACTCCAACAGCACGTCAAGTATTAAAAACCATTTGTCTCCATTCACTCCTATCAAACACGCTCACGCATGCCTGCTGGAAGTCCAAGCCCCTCGCACACAAAACCTCCTTTACCCCCTCCCTCCAACCCTTCCTAGGCCGACCCCTACCCCGCCTTCCTTCCACTACAGACTGATACACTCTTGAAGTCATTCTGTTTCGCTCCATTCTCTCTACATGTCCGAACCACCTCAACAACCCTTCCTCAGCCCTCTGGACAACAGTTTTGGTAATCCCGCACCTCCTCCTGACTTCCAAACTACGAATTCTCTGCATTATATTCACACCACACATTGCCCTCAGACATGACATCTCCACTGCCTCCAGCCTTCTCCTCGCTGCAACATTCATCACCCACGCTTCACACCCATATAAGAGCGTTGGTAAAACTATACTCTCATACATTCCCCTCTTTGCCTCCAAGGACAAAGTTCTTTGTCTCCACAGACTCCTAAGTGCACCACTCACTCTTTTTCCCTCATCAATTCTATGATTCACCTCATCTTTCATAGACCCATCCGCTGACACGTCCACTCCCAAATATCTGAATACGTTCACCTCCTCCATACTCTCTCCCTCCAATCTGATATTCAATCTTTCATCACCTAATCTTTTTGTTATCCTCATAACCTTACTCTTTCCTGTATTCACCTTTAATTTTCTTCTTTTGCACACCCTACCAAATTCATCCACCAATCTCTGCAACTTCTCTTCAGAATCTCCCAAGAGCACAGTGTCATCAGCAAAGAGCAACTGTGACAACTCCCACTTTGTGTGTGATTCTTTATCTTTTAACTCCACGCCTCTTGCCAAGACCCTCGCATTTACTTCTCTTACAACCCCATCTATAAATATATTAAACAACCACGGTGACATCACACATCCTTGTCTAAGGCCTACTTTTACTGGGAAAAAATTTCCCTCTTTCCTACATACTCTAACTTGAGCCTCACTATCCTCGTAAAAACTCTTCACTGCTTTCAGTAACCTACCTCCTACACCATACACTTGCAACATCTGCCACATATATATATATATATTTATATATATATATATATATTTATATATATATATATATATTTATATATATATATATAATTCGTGCTGAACAGGTAAAACTTGCTGTTTTTGGCTTAAATAGCAACCCTCCTCTTGCCTAATAAGGCAAGCAAAAATTTGTGTATACAATAATTTCTCAAAAACCATTCTGAACCGAACGAGAAAAATATATTTCATAGCGTTTGTTTATTATTAAATTAAAATAAATTTATGTAAAATATATTTAGTCGAATTAGGATGAATTAAATTAACCTTGTTGTAATAAGACTAGCTAAGTTTCCTAAGGTTTTATTTGGTACAAAATTATTAATTTTTACATTAACGTAAGAGAAAAAATCTTTAAATGTATAAGAGAAAATTTGAGAGTATATACACTGAGAGATGCACACTTCTCGCTCTCTCTACCTCGTGTAAAATTTGTTATAGAATAAAATAAACATATACAACTCGTGTCATGCTATACAGTAACAAAATACTCTGTTGCGATTTTTTTCTGTGCCCACCTACCAATGTCGGATGATTTTAAATTCCAATATTTTTCACAGCTTTCAAATATTTACTGCAGTGTCACCCCTGACCAAAATGTATTTACAATGTGGTAAATAATATTGTTAAGTACATTTACTGAGTGTGATTTGTCAGACTAAAGTTAGCCAATATATATAGTGGTATTTTTTTTACTTATCGTTTTTTGATGACAACGCCCCTGGCCCCAACTACCAGGGGCTACGATAAGTTTTTTGACTTAAAAATTATTCCGATTATTATAAGTGTAAAATATTTGATGTCAATAGGTCACAGAGACGAGGATATATATATATCTACATATATATATATATATATATATATATATATATATATATATATATATATATATATATATATATATATATGTATATATATATATATATATATATATATATATATATATATATATATATATATATATATATATATATACATATATATATATATATATATATATACATATACATATATATATATATATATATATATATATATATATATATATATATATATATACACACAGATATATATATATATATATATATATATATATATATATATATATATATATATATATATATATATATATATATTAATATATTTATAGATGGGGTTGTAAGAGAAGTAAATGCGAGGGTCATGGCAAGAGGCGTGGAGTTAAAAGATAAAGAATCACAAATAAAGTGGAAGTTGTCACAGTTGCTCTTTGCTGATGACACTGTGCTCTTGGGAGATTCTGAAGAGAAGCTGCACAGGTTGGTGGATGAATTTGGTAGGGTGTACAAAAGAAGAAAATTAAAAGTGAATACAGGAAAAAGTAAGGTAATGAGGATAACAAAAAGATTAGGTGATGAAAGATTGGATATCAGATTGGAGGGAGAGAGTATGGAGAAGGTGAATGTATTCAGATATTTGGGAGTGGACGTGTCAGCGGATGGGTCTATGAAAGATGAGGTGAATCATAGAAATGATGAGGGGAAAAGGGTGCACTTAGGAGTCTGTGGAGACAAAGAACTTTGTCCTTGGAGGCAAAGAGAGGAATGTATGAGAGTATAGTTTTACCAACGCTCTTATATGGGTGTGAAGCATGGGTGATGAATGTTGCAGCGAGGAGAAGGCTGGAGGCAGTGGAGATGTCATGTCTGAGGGCAATGTGAGGTGTTTATATAAGGCAGAGAATTCGTAGTTTGGAAGTTACGAGGAGGTGTGGGATTACCAAAACTGTTGTCCAGAGGGCTGAGGAAGGGTTGTTGAGGTGGTTCGGACATGAAGAGAAAATGGAGCGAAACAGAATGACTTCAAGAGTGTATCAGTCTGTAGTGGAAGGAAGGCGGGGTAGGGGTCGGCCTAGGAAAGGTTGGAGGGAGGGGATAAAGGAGGTTTTGTGTGCGAGGGGCTTGGACTTCCAGCAGGCATGCGTGAGCGTGTTTGATAGGAGTGAATGGAGACAAATGGTTTTTAATACTTGACGTGCTGTTGGAGTGTGAGCAAAGTAACATTGATGAAGGGGTTCAGGGAAACCGGCAGGCCGGACTTGAGTCCTGGAGATGGGAAGTACAGTGCCTGCACTCTGAAGGAGGGGTGTTAATGTTGCAGTTTAAAAACTATAGTGTAAAGCATTCTCCTGGCAAGACAGTGATGGAGTGAATGATGGTGAAAGTTTTTCTTTTTCGGGTCACCCTGCCTTGGTGGGAATCGGCCAGTGAGATAATAATAATATATGTATATATATATATATATATATATATATATATATATATATATATATATATATATATATATATATATATATATGCAATAAGATCACAGTAAACAGGTGATTTCAGAATATGCAAAACAACCACTCTGAAAGAATAGAGAAATTCCAAGTATAGCTTCCTTGGATGCTTTACTTTCATAGTTCCTTGATAATGTGAGTAGTCACGAAAGCGCTTGGAATTTCTCTATTCTTTCAGAGTGGTTGTTTTGCATATATATATATATATATATATATATATATATGTATATATATATATATATATATATATATGTATATATATATATATATATATATATATATATATATATATATATATATATATATATATATATATATATATATATACATATATATATATATATATATATATATACATATATATATATATATATATATATATATATATATATATATATATATATATATATATATATATATATATATATATATATATATATATATATATATGTATATATATATGTCATGCCGAATATGTAAAACTGATCAATTAGCAAGAACTCGTCTAAAATTAAGTCCTTTCTAAAATTTTCTCTTATACGTTTAAAGATATATTTTTTCATTAATGTTAATTTAAAAAATTTTAATTTTGCACCAAAAGAATCTTGGAAAACTTACCTAACCTTATTATAACAAGAGCAATTTATTTTACCCTAACCCAACTAAATATATTTTAGATTTGTTTACAATAATTTAATACTAAACAAACACAGTGAAATATATTTTTTTCGTTAGGTTCAGAATGATTTTGGCGAAATTATTGCATACACAAATTTTTGCTTGTCCTATATGGCAAGATGAGCGTTGCTATTTAAGCCAAGATCGCAAGTTCTGGCCATTCGGCACGACATATATATATATATATATATGCAAAACAACCACTCTGAAAGAATAGAGAAATTCCAAGCGCTTTCGTGACTACTCACATTATAAGGAACTATAATGTGAGTAGTCACGAAAGCGCTTGGAATTTCTCTATTCTTTCAGAGTGGTTGTTTTGCATATTCTGAAATCACCTGTTTACTGTGATCTTATTGCACATATATATATATATATATATATATATATATATATATATATATATATATATATATATATATATACATATGTCGTGCCGAATATGTAAAACTGGTCAATTAGCAAGAACTCATTTAAAATTAGGTCCTTTCTAAAAATATCTCTTATACGTTTAAAGATATATTTTTTCATTAATGTTAATGTAAAAATTTTTAATTTTGCACCAAAAGAATCTTGGAAAACTTACCTAACCTTTTTATAACAAGAACAATTTATTTTAGCCTAACCCAACTATACATATTTTAGATTTGTTTACAACAATTTAATACTAAACAAACACAATGAAATATATTTTTTTCGATAGGTTCAGAATGATTTTGACGAAATTATTGCATACACAAATTTTCGCTTGTCGTATATGGCAAGATGAGCGTTGCTATTTAAGCCAAGATCGCAAGTTCTGCCTATTCGGCACGACATATATATATGTATATATATATATATATATATATATATATATATATATATATATATATATATATATGTCGTGCCGAATAAGTAAAACTGGTCAATTAGCAAGAACTCATTTAAAATTAAGTCCTTTCTAAAATTTTCTCTTATACGTTTAAAGATATATTTTTTTCATTAATCTTAATGCAAAAATTTTTAATTTTGCTCCAAAAGAATCTTAGAAAACTTACCTAACCTTATTATAACAAGAACAATTTATTTTAGCCTAACCCAAATAAATATATTTTAGGTTTGTTTACAATAATTTAATACTAAATAAACACAGTGAAATATATTTTTTCCGTTAGGTTCAGAATGATTTTGGCGAAATTATTGCATACACAAATTTTCGCTTGTCCTATATGGCAAGATGAGCGTTGCTATTTAAGCCAAGGTCGCAAGTTCTGCCTATTCGGCACGACATATATATATACATACATATATATATATATATATATATATATATATATATATATATATATATATATATATATGTATATATACATATAAAGATATATTTATATATATATATATATATATATATATATATATATATATATATATATATATATATACATATATATATATATATATATATATATATATATATATATATATATATATATATATATATATATATATATATATATATATATATATTTCAAACCATTACCTATTTCATAAATTTTGGATATTTCCTCATCTATGAACTCTGGGCTACAAATCCGTAGATTAGAGTTCATAGATGAGGAAATATCCAAAATTTATGAAATAGGTAATGATTTGAAATACCCAAGAAATGTAATTGATAAATCTTTTAAAGTTGCTAGAAATACTTTTTACAATCCAAAAAGGGACAACCAGCCTTATTCAACTAAAAATATGTTGGTTCTCCCTTGCCATGAAAACTTGGTTGATATGCCTTCCCTTCTTAAGACTTTTAATATTAAAGTTGTATTCAAAAATCTTGATACAGTAAAAAAACTTTTGATAAAGAATTCCCCCCAAAATGCTGATGGATGTGTCTATAAGATTCCTTGTAAAATTTGCGATAAAGTTTATTACGGTCAAACTGGTAAAAATCTCGAACTAAGATTAAATCAACATAAATATAGCATTAGAACTGGACAAGATTCCAATGCTCTATTTATTCATGTAAGAGATTTTAACCATCCAATTGATTTTCAAAAAGTTGAGAAAGTAGTATCAAGCAAGTCCATGGTCGACAGGAATATAATTGAATCTTGTTTCATAAAAAGCAGTTTTGACAATAATATGAATATTTCCTTTGGTTTATATAAATTAGATCCATTTATAATTAATAGAATTTGGGAAGAATTTAATAATACATTGGACAAATAATAATTTTTTAAATTTCTTATTTCTTGGGTAGAATAGTTTGTTGGTCGGTTGTATGTAGGACCTGTCTAGTTCGGCCGGTGGGCCTGCTGTCTCGCGTCAGGTGTTTGTTTGTTGTGGGTTCTGATAGTGAAGTGTTGGCTACCCCTTTATATACCTTCCTTTGATGCTTTACTTTCATTGTTCCTTGATAATGTGAGTAGTCACGAAAGCGCTTAGAATTTCTCTATTCTTTCACAGTGGTTGTTTTGCATATTCCGAAATCACCTGTTTACTGTGATCTTATTGCATGCATATATATATATATATATATATATATATATATATATATATATATATATATATATATATATATATATATATATATATATATATATATATATATATATATATATATATATATATATATATATATATATATATATATATATATATATATATATATATATATATATATATATATATATATATATATATATATATATATATATATATATATATATATAAATATATATATATGTCGTACCGAATAGGCAGAACTTACGATCTTGGCTTAAATAGCAACGCTCATATTGCCATATAAGACAAGTGAAAATTAGTGTATGCAATAATTTCGCCAAAATCATTCTGAACCTAACGAAAAAATCCTATTTGATTGTGTTTGTTTAGTACTAAATTATTGTAAATGTATTTAAAATATAGTTAGTTGGGTTAGGCTAAAATAAATTGCTCTTGTTATAATAAGGTTAGGTAAGTTTTCTAAGATTCTTTTGGTGCAAAATTAAAATTTTTTACATTAACATTAATGAAAAAAAAATATCTTTAAATGTATAAGAGAAAATTTTAGAAAGGACTTAATTTTAAATGAGTTATTGCTAATTGACCAGTTTTACATATTCGGCACGACATATATATATATATATATATATATATATATGTATATATATATATATATATATATATATATATATATATATATATATATATATATATATATATATATATATATATATATGTATATATATATATATATATATATATATATATATATATATATATATATATATATATGTTGTTAACTCATTACTGTTATTCACTCAATACTATTACTCAGTACTGTTACTTACTGAGAACTGTTACTCACTCAGTACTGTTATTCACTCACCTTGCGTAGCTATGTACTCAAAAATAACTTTTTCGAAATTTACGAAAACTTTTCTCTCTGAATATTTCGTCTCAACAGTTTGCATTCGAATTTCATGTAGATTTCAGGAGCAATTCAATTATTAGGTTTGTAGACAGCAACAGCCAGAGAGGTAAGAGCTTCCTGTCATATACGTGTGAAACAGAAACCTCCTCACCATTATTCCCTCTGACAATTTTGATCATTTTTTCCTTGTTTTATGACCATTTTAGCTAGCAAATAAATCCTGTAAACTGGTTTTTTTTACTCTGATTATACAATTAACATAACTAGTTTCTAGTCTTAACAAATTTTATTCAATTATTTTTTTTAGTCCAGTTCTGTTCTGAGACGAGGCTGCGGGAGAGATGATCCCAGGGCCATTAACAGATACCAAACATAATCCAGGGCGGCTCTCGACGTTTGAGTGATGAAAGTTGATACTTAGTCCAATATATCTTGCACGTCTTCCCGGATCCTGCATCAGAGTGAGGGGATGCACAATCAGGCGCCTCTTAGCCCCAAACGAACATAATGGGTAAGGCGATTTGCGCAGCTCCCGAATACGCACCTGCCCTGGAATGCAGCTGGAACTCATCTGAACAGCTGGACCGCCTCTGAGCAGCTGGACCGCCTGTGAGCAGCTGGACCACTTCTGAGCAGCTGGACCACCTCTGAGCAGCTGGACCACCTCTGAGCAGCTGGACCGCCTCCGAGCAACTGGACCGCCTTTGAGCAGCTGGACCTCCTCTGAGCAGCTGGACCGCCTCTGAGCAACTGGACCGCCACTGAGCAGCAGGACCTCCTCTGAGCAGCTGTACCACCTCTGAGCAGCTGGACCGCCTCTGAGCAGCTGGACCGCCTCTGAGCAGCTGGACCGCCTCTGAGCAGCTGGACCGCCTCTGAACAGCTTGAAGTCATCTGAACAGCAAAACCGCCTCTGAGCAGCTGGACCGCCTCTGAGCAGCTGGACCGCCTCTGAGCAGCTGGACCGCCTCTGAGCAGCTGGACCGCCTCTGAACAGCTGGAACTCATCTGAACAGCAAAACCTCCTCTGAGCAGCTGGACCGCCTCTGAGCAGCTGGACCGCTTGTGAGCAGCTAGACCGCCTCTGAGCAGCTGGACTGCCTCTGAGCAGCTGGACCGCCTCTGAGCAGCTGGACCGCCTCTGAGCAGCTGGACCGCCTCTGAGCAGCTGGACCGCCTCTGAGCAGCTGGACCGCCTCTGAGCAGCTTGACCGGCTCTAAGCAGCTGGACCGCCTCTGAGCAGCTGGACCACCATTGAGCAGCTGGACCGCCTGTGAGCAGCTGGACGGCCTCTGAGCAGCTGGACCGCCTCCGAGCAGCTGGACCGCCTCTGAGCAGCTGGACCGCCTCTGAGCAGCTGGACCGCCTCTGAGCAGCTGGACCGCCTCTGAGCAGCTGGACCACCTCTGAGCAGCTGGACCGCCTCTGAGCAGCTGGACCGCCTCTGAGCAGCTGGACCACCATTGAACAGCTGGACCGCCTCTGAGCAGCTGGACCGCCTCTGAGCAGCTGGACCGCCTCTGAGCAGCTGGACCGCCTCTGAGCAGCTGGACCACCTCTGAGCAGCTGGACCGCCTCTGAGCAGCTGGACCGCCTCTGAGCAGCTGGACCACCGTTGAACAGCTGGACCGCCTCTGAGCAGCTGGACCGCCTCTGAGCAGCTGGACCGCCTCTGAGCAGCTGTACCACCATTGAGCAGCTGGACCGCCTCTGAGCAGCTGGACCGCCTCTGAGCAGCTGGACCGCCTCTGAGCAGCTGGACCACCTCTGAGCAGCTGGACCGCCTCTGAGCAGCTGGACCGCCTCTGAGCAGCTGGACCACCATTGAGCAGCTGGACTGCCTCTGAGCAGCTGGACCGCCTCTGAGCAGCTGGACCGCCTCTGAGCAGCTGTACCACCATTGAGCAGGTGGACTGCCTCTGAGCAGCTGAACCGCCACTGAGCAGCTGGACCGCCATTGAGCAGCTGGACCGCCTCTGAGCAGCTGGACCGCCTCTGAGCAGCTGGACCGCCTCTGAGCAGCTGGACCGCCTCTGAGCAGCTGGACCGCCTCTGAGCAGCTGGACCGCCTCTGAGCAGCTGGACCGCCATCGAGCAGCTGGTCACTATTGTTAATCCCCAACAGAGTTCTTATAAATAGCTGTCTTATATTTTAAAGACCATTCTGTTTATAACTTGACTTCGCTTAATCCGCCAGCCGCAAAACTTTCAATGCGAGTCTACTGTAAATAAGAGAGTTCATACAGTTATAGGCATGTATAGGAGCCTTCTGGTCCGAATTAAGCAGATTATTCTTTATATTAGAATTTGCAGTATCATGAGAAAGCTTCTTCTGATTCAACAGTGTTGAATTCTACTTAGAAATAAGTTGTAATTGTTATAGGAGTAGGAGCCATCAGTGATATTTTTTTATTTACATAAAAAAATGGCGAATGCGTCGTGTGGTGTTGGAACAGCCTATTATAATTATTATTGTGTGTGTGTGTGTGTGTGTGTGTGTGTGTGTGTGTGTGTGTGTGTGTGTGTGTGTGTGTGTGTGTGTGTGTGTGTGTGTGTGTGTGTGTGTGTGTGTGTGTGTGTGTGTGTGTGTGTGTGTGTGTGTGTGTGTGTGTGTGTGTGTGTGTGTGTGTGTGTGTGTGTGTGTGTGTGTGTGTGTGTGTGTGTGTGTGTGTGTGTGTGTGTGTTTGTGTGTGTGTGTGTATACTCACCTATTTGTACTCACCTATTTGTGGTTGCAGGGGTCGATTCACAGCTCCTGGCCCCGCCTTTTCGCTGATTGCTACTAGGTCCTCTCTCTCCCTGTCCCATAAGCTTTATCATACCTCGCCTTAAAACTATGTATAGTTCCCACCTCCACTACATCACTTTCTAGGCTATTCCACGGCTTGACTACTCTATGACTGAAGAAATACTTCCTAATATCCCTTTGATTCATCTGAGTCTTCAACTTCCAATTGTGACCTCTTGTGTCTGTGTCCCTTCTCTGGAACATCCCGTCTTTGTCCACCTTGTCTATTCCGCGCAGTATTTTATATGTCGTTATCATGTCTCCCCTGACCCTCCTGTCCTCCAGTGTCGTCAGGCCGATTTCCCTCAACCTTTCTGCGTAGGACAATCCCCGTAGCTCTGGGACTAGTCTTGTTGCAAACCTTTGCACTTTCTCTAATTTCTTGACGTGCTTGACTAGGTGTGGATTCCAAACTGGTGCTGCATACTCCAGTATGGGCCTGACGTAAATGGTATACAGAGTCTTGAACGAATCCTTACTGAGGTATCGGAACGCTATCCGTAGGTTTGCCAGGCGCCCGTATGCTGCAGCAGTTATCTGATTGATGTGCGCCTAAGGAGATATGCTCGGTGTTATACTCACCCTCAGATCTTTTCCCATGAGTGAGGTTTGCAGTCTTTGGCCATCTAAACTATATTGTGTCTGCGGTCTTCTTTGCCCCTCCCCAATCTTCATGACTTTGCATTTGGCAGGGTTAAACTCAAGGAGCCAGTTGCTGGACCAGGCTTGCAGCCTGTCCAGGTCTCTTTGTAGTCCTGCCTGATCCTCATCCGATTTGATTCTTCTCATTCACTTCACATCATCTGCAAACAAGGACACTTCTGAGTCTATCCCTTCCGTTATGTCGTTCACATATACCAAGAACAGCACAGGTCCTAGACTGACCCCTGTGGAACCCCGCTTGTCACAGGCGCCCACTCTGACACCTCGTCACGTACCATGACTCGTTGTTGCCTCCCTGTCAGGTATTCTCTGATCCATTGTAGTGCCTTTCCTGTTATGTGTGCCTGATCCTCTAGCTTTTGCAGTAACCTCTTGTGAGGAACTGTGTCGAAGGCCTTCTTGCAGTCCCAAAAAAATTCAGTCGATCCACCCCTCTCTCTCTTGTCTTACTTCTGTCACCTTGTCATAAAACTCTAGTAGGTTTGTGACACAGGGTTTTCCTGTGTATGTGTGTATACGTGTGTGTGTGTGTGTGTGTGTGTGTGTGTGTGTGTGTGTGTGTGTGTGTGTGTGTGTGTGTGTGTGTGTGTGTGTGTGTGTGTGTGTGTGTGTGTATGTGTGTGTGTGTGTGTATGTGTGTGTGTGTGTGTGTGTGTGTATGGGAGTGTGTGTGTGTGTGTGTGTGTGTGTGTGTATGTGTGTGTGTGTGTGTGTGTGTGTGTGTGTGTGTGTGTGTGTATGTGTGTGTGTATGTGTGTGTGTGTGTGTGTGTGTGTGTGTATGTGTGTGTGTGTGTGTGTATGTGTGTGTGTGTGTATGTGTGTGTGTGTGTATGTGTGTGTGTGTGTGTGAGTGTGTGTGTACTCACCTAGTTGTACTCACCTAGTTGAGGTTGCGGGGGTCGAGTCCGAGCTCCTGGCCCCGCCTCTTCACTGATCGCTACTAGGTCACTCTCCCTGAGCCGTGAGCTTTATCGTACCTCTGCTTAAAGCTATGTATGGATCCTGCCTCCACTACATCGCTTCCCAAACTATTCCACTTACTGACTACTCTGTGGCTGAAGAAATACTTCCTAACATCCCTGTGATTCATCTGTGTCTTTAGCTTCCAACTGTGTCCCCTTGTTACTGTGTCCAATCTCTGGAACATCCTGTCTTTGTCTTTGTGTGTGTGTATGTGTGTGTGTGTGTGTGTGTGTGTGTGTGTGTGTGTGTGTGTGTGTGTATGTGTGTGTATGTGTGGTGTGCGTGTGTGTGTGTACTCACCTAATTGTACTCACCTAATTGTGGTTGCAGGGGTCGAGACTCAGCTCTTAACCCCGCCTCTTAACTGATTGCTACTAGGTCCTCTCTCTCTCTGCTTCCTGAGCTTTATCATACCTCTTCTTAAAACTATGTATGGTTCCTGCCTCCACTACTTCACTTGCTAGGCTATTCCACTTCCTGACGACTCTATGACTGAAGAAATACTTCCTAACGTCCCTGTGACTCGTCTGAGTCTTCAGCTTCCAGTTGTGACCCCTTGTTCCTGTGTCCCCTCTCTGGAACATCCTATCTCTGTCCACCTTGTCTATTCCCCGCAGTATCTTGTATGACGTTATCATGTCTCCCCTGACCCTTCTGTCCTCCAGTGTCGTCAGTCCGATTTCCCTCAACCTTTCCTTGTACGACATCCCCCTGAGCTCTGGGACTAGCTTTGTTGGAAACTTTTGTACTTTCTCTAACTTCTTGACGTGCTTGACCAGGTGTGGGTTCCAGACTGGTGCTGCATACTCCAGTATGGGCCTAACATACACAGTGTACAGTGTCTTGAACGATTCCTTATTAAGGTATCGGAACGCTATTCTCAGGTTTGCCAGGCGCCCGTATGCTGCAGCAGTTATTTGGTTGATGTGTGCCTCCGGTGACGTGCTCGGTGTTATTGTCACCCCGAGGTCTTTCTCCCTGAGCGAGGTCTGTAGTCTTTGTCCACCTAGCCTATACTCTGTCTGCGGTCTTCTTTGCCCCTCCCCAATCTTCATGACTTTGCATTTGGCAGGACTGAATTCGAGAAGCCAGTTTCTGGACCACATGTCCAGCCTGTCCAGGTCTCTTTGCAGTTTTGCCTCATCCTCATCCGATTTAATTCTTCTCATCAACTTCACATCATCTGCGAATAGGGACACTTCAGAGTCTATTCGTTCCATCATGTCGTTCGCATATATTAAAAACAGCACTAGCCCTAGAACTGACCCCTGTGGGACCCCGCTCGTCACAGGCGCCCACTGTGATACCTCTTCACGTACCATGACTCGTTGCTGCCTCCCTGTCAGGTATTCCCTGATCCATTGCAGTGCCCTCCCTGTTACATGCGCCTGATCCTCCAGCTTCTGCACTAATCTCTTGTGGGGCACTGAGTCAAAGGCCTTCCTGCATTCTAGGAAAACGCAATCAACCCACCCGTCTCTCTCGTGTCTTACTTCTGTTACCTTATCATAAAACTCCATGAGGTTCGTGATACAAGATTTGCCTTCCATGAACCCATGCTGGTTTTCATTTATGATCTTGTTCCGTTCCAGGTGTTCCACCACTCTCCTCCTGATAATCTTCTCCATGACTTTGCACACAATACATGTCAGAGACACAGGTCTGTAGTTTAGCGCCTCGTTTCTTTTTCCTTTCTTAAATATGGGGACTACATTTGCTGTCTTCCATTTTTCAGGTAGTTGCCCAGTTTCAAGGGATGTGTTGAAGATTGTGGTTAGAGGCACGCACAGCATCTCTGCTCCTTCTCTAAGGACCCATGGGGAGATGTTGTCCGGTCCCATCGCCTTTGAGGTATCAAGGTCACTTAGCAGCTTCTTCATCTCCTCCTCGGTTGTTCGTATGTCATCCAACCCTTGGTGGTATATTCCCTCTTGATGTTCCCTTCTGTGCTGACTTCTCACAGCCCTTCCTGCCTCTACTGTAAAAACTTCCTTAAATCTCCTGTTTAGCTCCTCACATACCTCCTGGTCATTTCTTGTGAGTTCTTTCCCTTCTGTCCTTAATCTGATCACCTGGTCTTTGACTGTTGTCTTCCTCCTGATGTGGCTATACAACAGTTTCGGGTCAGTCTTGATTTTCGATGCTATGTCATTTTCATACTGTCGCTGGGCCTCCCTCCTTACCTGTGCGTACTCGTTCCTGGCTCTGCGACTGATCTCCCTATTTTCGTGTGTTCTCTGCCTTCTGTACTTTTTCCATTCTCTATTGCACTTTGTTTTTGCCTCCTTACACCGTCGAGTAAACCAGGGGCTCGTTCTGGTCTTCCCATTGTTTCTGTTGCCCTTGGGAATAAACCTTTCCACTGCCTCCTTGCATTTTGTTGTTACATATTCCATCATTTCATTTACTGGCTTTCCTGCCAGTTCTCTGTCCCACGGGACCTCCTGCAGGAAGTTCCTAAACCCTGTGTAGTCCCCTCTTTTATAGTCAGGCTTTTCCCATTCAACTCCTGTTACTCTCTCCACTTGCAGCTCTACTATATATTCAAAGCACAGAACCACATGGTCGCTAGCTCCTAGGGGACTCTCATACGTGATGTCCTCAATGTCTGAACTGCCCAGGGTGAACACAAGGTCCAATCTTGCTGGTTCATCCTCCCCTCTCACTCTGGTAGTGTCCTTAACATGTTGGTGCATGAGGTTTTCCAGCACCACGTCCATCATCTTGGCTCTCCATGTTTCGGGACCCCCATGTGGCTCCAGGTTTTCCCAGTCTATCTCCCTGTGGTTGAAATCCCCCATAACCAGCAACTTTGCTCTGCTGGAGTGAGTTCTTCTTGCCACCTCAGCAAGTGTGTCCACCATTGCTCTGTTGCTCTCTTCATACTCCTCTCTTGGCCTCCTGCAGTTCAGTGGTGGATTATACATCACTGCAATGACGACCTTGTGTTCCCCAGACTGAAGTGTACCTACTATGTAGTCTCTTTCTCCCATCTCATCTATGCCTTCCATTTTCTCGAATTTCCATCTGTTTTTTACTAGCAGAGCAACCCCACCTCCTCCTCTGCCCCTTCTATCTTTCCTCATGATCTGGTATCCTGGTGGGAAGATTGCATCTGTTATTGTCCCCGTGAGTTTTGTTTCTGTAACTGCTATGATGTCTGGGGATTTCTCATTGATTCTTTCTTGCCATTCCTCATGTTTATTCGTTAATCTCTTTCATCGTCTTCCTTTCCTCCTGTGTTCTGTCTCGATCGAGGTACACACTCAGGAATTCCTGTTTGCCTCTCAGCCATGCTTTCTCCTGCAGGATCATGGTTCGGGTTGATTCTGCCTTGAAAATTACTTTGAGAGGCCAATTCCTTTTGTTTGTGAACCACCCGATTCTCCGAAAATTTGCCACCTGTGTGTGTGTGTGTGTGTGTGTGTGTGTGTGTGTGTGTGTGTGTGTGTGTGTGTGTGTGTGTGTGTGTGTATGTGTATGTGTGGTTTGCGCGCGCGTGTGTGTGTGTGTGTGTGTGTGTGTGTGTGTGTGTGTGTGTGTGTGTGTGTGTGTGTGTGTGTGTGTGTGTGTGTGTGTGTGTGTGTGTGTGTGTACTCACCTAGTTGAGGTTGCAAGGGTCGATTCACAGCTCCTGGCTCCGCCTGTTCACTGGCCGCTACTAGGTCACTTCCTGCTCCATGATATCTATCATACCTCTTCTTAAAGCTATGTATGGATCCTGCCTCCACTACGTCATTTCCCGTGTTGCTGTGTCCCGTTTCTTTAACGTACTGTCCGTGTCCACCTAGTTGATTCCTCTCAGCATTTTATATGTCGTTATCATATAGCCCCTATCTCTCCTGTCCTCCTCTTCAGTGAGGTTTGTAGTCTCTGGCCCCCTAGACTGTACTCCGTCTGCGGTCTTTTTCGCCCTTCCCCAATCTTCCCGACTTTGCACTTGGAAAGGTTGATCTCCAGAAGCCAGTTTCTGCACCAGGCCTGCAGCCTCTCAGATCTCTTTGCAATTCTGCCTGGTCCTCGTCAAACTGAATTCTTCTCATCAACTTCACATTATCCGCAAACAGGGACACTTCTGAGTCTGTTCTTTCCGTCATGTCGTTCACATGCCAGAAACAGCAGCGGTCCTAGGACTGACTCCTGTGGAACCCCGCTTGTCATAGGTGCCCACTCTGACGTCTCGTCACGTACCATGACTCGTTGTTCCCTCCCTCTCAGGTACTCTGATCCATTGCAGAGCCCTTCTTGTTATATGGCCTAATCCTCTAGCTTTTGCACTAATCTCTTGTGGGGAACAGTGTCGAATGCCTTTTTGCAGTCCAAGAAAATGCAATCCACCTCTCCCTCTCTCTCTCTTGTCTTACTTCCGTTTCCTTGTCATAAAACTCCAGTAGGTTCGTAACGCTGGATTTGCCCTCCATGAATCCGTGCTGGTTGTCATTTATAATCATGTTGCGTTCCAGGTGTTCCACCACTCTCCTCCTGATAATCTTCTCCATAACTTTACATACTATACACGTCAGTGACACTGGTCTATAGTTTAATACCTCGTTTCTGTCTCCTTTCTTAAAAATGGGAAGTACATTTGCCGTCTTCCATACCTCAGGTAGTTGCCCAGTTTCAATGGATGTGTTGAAAATTGTGGTTAGTGGCACAGTGTGTGTGTGTGTGTGTGTGTGTGTGTGTGTGTGTGTGTGTGTGTGTGTGTGTGTGTGTATTCACCTAGTTGTGGTTTCAGGGGTCGATTCACAGCTCCTGGCCCCACCTCTTCGCTAGTTGCAACTAGGTCCACTATATCTCGTCTCCATAAAATTGATCGAACTTCTTAAATCTATGTATGGATTCTTGCCCCACCACATCACTCTCCATACTGATCTACTTCCTGACATCAACTCTATGACTGAAGAAATACTTCTTAACATCCATTTGACTCATCTGAGTTTTCAACTTCCAGCTGCCACTGACCCCTTGTTGTTGTGTTCCATCTCTGAAACATCTTGTCTCTGTCCACCTTGTCAATTACTCTCAGTGTTTATATGACCTTATATTTTATATTGTTATTTTGTGTCATCAGGTTGATTTCCCTTAACCTCTTCTAGTAGGGCATATCCCTTAGCTTCGGGACTAGTCTTGATTCAAATTTTGCACTTTTTCTAATTTCTTGACGTGTTTGACCAGGTGTTGGTTCCATTCTGTTGCTGCATAATCCAATTTAGGTCTAACGTACACTGTATAAAGTGTTTTGAATGACTCCTTACTTAGATGTAAAAAAAAAGCTATTCATAGGATTGCCAGGCTCCGAAATGCTGAAGCAGTTATTTGGTTGATATGCACCTCAGGAGATGTGCTCGGTATGATGCTCACCCCAAGATCTCTTTCCTTGAGAGAGTTTTGCAGCCTAGGACCTCCTACGATGTACTCCTTCTGCGGTCTTATTTGTATTTTCCAAAACTTCATGGTGAGCGAAAATCACATGACACTCTAACCCACAGGACTACAAAACCCTACAAGAATCAAGCAACCAGCAGAGCTAGGTGTTTTTACCTTGATCCGAGGACATACGGTGGTGTGGGTGCCTCTGAACTAATTTCATTCTACTTCCCGTTTTGTGTACTAGCCTCCACAAGCAGTGTTTTATATTATGTAACCACGAACGAGTGGTATTTAATCAATAACAATGCGATTAGCCAAGGACTCGCTCACCATGAGGAGGACCAAAACGACTTGGGTTCGAATCCATGGCTAGTCGCAGTCTTTATATTGATTAAGTAATTCTAGTTCGTGGTTACATTAATGTAAAATACTGCTTGTGGAGCCTAGTTCACCAAACGGGGAGTAGAATGAAATTAGCTCAGAGGCACCCACACCACCTTATGTCCTCGGATCAAGATAAAACACCTAGCTCTGCTGGGTGCTTAATTCTTGTAGGATTTGGTGGTCCTATGGGCTGGAGCGTCATTTGGTTTTCGCTCACCATGAGGCGAGCCGAAACGACATGGGTTCGAGTCCTTGGCTAGTCGCAGGTCGGCAGTGGAGATGTCATGGCTGAGGGCAATATGTGGTGTGAATATAATGCAGAGAATTCGTAGTTTGGAAATTAGGAGAAGGTGCGGGATTACCAAAACTATTATCCAGAGGGCTGAGGAGAAGTTGTTGAGGTGGTTCGAACATGTAGAGAGAATGGAACAAAACAGAATGTCTTCGAGAGTGTATAAATCTGTAGTGGAGGGAAGGCGGGGTAGGGGTCGGCCTAGGAAAGGTTGGAGGGAGGGGGTAAAGGAGGTTTTGTGTGCTAGGGGCATAGACTTCCAGCAAGCATGCGTGAGCGTGTTTGATAGGAGTGAATGGAGACAAATGGTTTTTAATACTTGACGTGCTGTTGGAGTGTGAGCAAAGTAACATTTATGAAGGGGTTCAGGGAAACCGGCAGGCCGGACTTGAGTCCTGGAGATGGGAAGTACAGTGCCTGCACTCTGAAGGAGGGGTGTCAGTGTTGCAGTTTAAAAACTGTAGTGTAAAGCACCCCTCTGGCAAGACAGTGATGGAGTGAATGATGATGGAAGTTTTTCTTTTTCGGGCCACCCTGCCTTGGTGGGAATCGGCCGATGTGTTAATAAAAATAAAAAAATAATTAAAATCAATAATATATATATTTTTTCGTTATGTTCAGATGAATTTTCGCAGATTTATTGCAAAAGCAAGCAGTTATTGGTAGAAAGATAGGCTAGTGAGAGTATAGCAAAAGGTTAAAGAGATATGGGGTATATTTAAGAATAGTGGGTTAGATTGTTCAACAGACACTAGTGTATATAGGAGAGTGGGCGTGGGAGAAAAGAGCAGTGATTGTTGGAATGCTAAGGTAAAGAGAGAAGTAAGAGAGAAAAAGTCAGTACATGAGACTTCTTACAAAGTAGAAGTGATATAAGGAGAGAGGAGTATATGAAGAGAAAAAGAGAAGTTAAGAGAGTGATGAAGGAATGTAAAAGGAGAGCAAATGAGAGTGAGTGAGATCATATCAATAAATATTGCCAATCAGAAGAAAAAGTTTTGTATAAGATTAATAAGTTGAGAAAGACTAGGGAACAAATGGATTTGACAGTTAAAAATAGGAAAGGAGAGTTATTAAATGGAGAGTTGGAGTTATCGGGAGGATAGAGGGAATATTTTGTGGAAATGTTTAATATTGATGAAGAAAGGGAAGCTGTGATAGTGCATTGGTCAGGGAGGTAGAGGATCTTTTAGGAGTGAGGAAGAGCTATATATGTGTGTGTGTGGGAAAGGTAATTGAGACTGTGGGAAGATTGAAAGGGGTAAAGTAGCTGGGAATGATGGGATTAAGACAGAAATGTTAAAAGCAGGTGGGGTTATAGTGAATGGCAGCCCACATCCCTCTGACATGGACTGCCAATAATACTTTCTGCCTTGCCTCAGGAAATTTTCCCTCCTGACAACGCACAAGAGTGTGAAAGATTTTGAACTAGAGATTTCCATCCCCATATGGTGGGAGAGGGCCGATGTGTTAATATATGTATATATATATATATATATATATATATATATATATATATATATATATATATATATATATATATATATATATATATATATATATATATATATATATATATATATATATATATATATGTGTACTCACCTATTTGTACTCACCTATTTGTGGTTGCAGGGGTCGAGTCACAGCTCCTGGCCCCGCCTCTTCGCTGATTGCTGTGTGTGTGTGTGTGTGTGTGTGTGTGTGTGTGTGTGTGTGTGTGTGTGTGTGTGTGTTGGCAATATATGGAAGAAAAACAGAATGCAGATGTAATATACACAGACTTTGCAAAAGCGTTTGACAAATGCGATCATTGCGTAATGGCGCACAAAATACGTGCTAAAGGAATAACTGGCAAAGTGGGGAGATGGATCTTCAGCTTCCTAACCAATCGAACACAAAGACTAGTGGTCAACAGAGTTAAATTGGAGGCTGCCATGGTGAAGAGCTCTGTTCCACAAGGCACAGTACTCGCCCCCAGCCTGTTCCTCATCCTCATATCAGACATAGACAGAGATGTAATCCACAGTACCATATCATCCTTCGCAGACGATACTAGGATCTGCATGAGGCTGTCATCTGCTGAGGACGCGGTTAACCTCCAAGAAGATATAAACCAAGTTTTCCAGTGGGCAACGGTAAACAATATGATGTTCAATGAGGACAAATTCCAACCAAGTTTTCCAGTGGGCAACGGTAAACAATATGATGTTCAATGAGGACAAATTCCAACTACTCCGTTATGGAAAACTGGAGGAGATAATAACTAGAACAGAGTATACTACAAACTCTGGCCATACCTGGAGTTTACCTGGAGAGAATTCCGGGGGTCAACGCCCCCGCGGCCCGGTCTGTGACCAGGCCTCATGGTGGAACAGGGCCTGATCAAGCATACTGTTACTGCTGGCTGCACGCAATCCAACGTACGAGCCACAGCCCTGCTGGTCAGGTACCGACTTTAGGTGCCTATCCAGTGCCTGCTTG
Source organism: Cherax quadricarinatus (assembly GCF_038502225.1). Classification (NCBI taxonomy): domain Eukaryota; kingdom Metazoa; phylum Arthropoda; class Malacostraca; order Decapoda; family Parastacidae; genus Cherax; species Cherax quadricarinatus. The sequence continues at coordinate 34,066,273 of NC_091318.1, read as the reverse complement.
AAGACACCCAGGGGTCTATTAGTAATCCCCCTTATGTATGCTGGGAGGCAGTTGAACAGTCTTGGGCCCCTGACACTTATTGTGTTGTCTCTTAACGTGCTAGTGTCACCCCTGCTTTTCATTGGGGGGATGTTGCATCGTCTGCCAAGTCTTTTGCTTTCGGAGAGAGTGATTTTCGTGTGCAAGTTTGGTACTAGTCCCTCTAGGATTTTCCAGGTGTATATAATCATGTATCTCTCCCGCCTGAGTTCCAAGGAGTACAGGTTCAGGAACTTCAAGCGCTCCCAGTAATTGAGGTGTTTTATCTCCGTTGTGCGTGCCGTGAAGGTTCTCTGTACGTTTTCTAGGTCAGCAATTTCACCTGCCTTGAAAGGTGCTGTTAGTGTGCAGCAATATTCCAGCCTAGATAGAACAAGCGACCTGAACAGTGTCATCATGGACTTGGCATCCCTAGTTTTGAAGGTTTTCATTATCCATCCTGTTATTTTTCTAGCAGATGCGATTGATACAAAGTTATGGTCCTTGAAGGTGAGATCCTCAGAGTCTTTGACGTTAGTTTCTCGCTCTATTGTGTGGCTGGAATTTGTTTTGTACTCTGATGAAGTTTTGATTTCCTCATGTTTACCATATCGGAGTAATTGAAATTTCTCATCGTTGAACTTCATATTGTTTTCTGCAGCCCACTGAAAGATTTGGTTGATGTCCGCCTGGAGCCTTGCAGTGTCTGCAATGGAAGACACTGTCATGCAGATTCGGGTGTCATCTGCAAAGGAAGACACGGTGCTGTGGCTTACATCCTTGTCTATGTCAGATGTAAGATGAGATGAGATGAGAAACAAGATGGGAGCGAGTACTGTGCCTTGCGGAACAGAGCTTTTCACCGTAGCAGCCTCAGACTTGACTCAGTTGACTACTACTCTTTGTGTTCTGTTTGTGAGGAAGTTATAGATCCGCCTACCAACTTTTCCTGTTATTCCTTTATCACGCATTTTGTGCGCTATTACGCCATGGTCACACTTGTCGAAGGCTTTTGCAAAGTCTGAGTATATTACATCTGCATTCTTTTTGTCTTCTAGTGCATCTAGGACCTTGTAGTAGTGATCCAATAGTTGAGACAGACAGGAGCGACCTGTTCTAAACCCATATTGCCCTGGGTTGTGTAACTGATGGGTATCTAGATGGGTGGCGATCTTGCTTCTTAGGACCCTTTCAAAGATTTTTATGATATGGGATGTTAATGCTATCGGTCTGTAGTTATTTGCTGTTGCTTTACTGCCCCCTTTGTGGAGTGGGGCTATGTCTGTTGTTTTTAGTAACTGTGAGACGACCCCCGTGTCCATGCTCTCTCTCCATAGGATGTTAAAAGCACGTGATAAGGGCTTCTTGCAGTTCTTGATGAACACGGAGTTCCATGAGTCTGGCCCTGGGGCAGAGTGCATGTGGATGTCATTTATCGCCTGTTCGAAGTTATTGGTGTCAGGATAACATCAGACAGGCTTGTGTTTACCAAATTCTGTGGCTCTCTCATAAAAAAATCATTTCGATCTTCGACTCTCAGTCTGGTTAGCGGCTTGCTAAAAACTGAGTCATATTGGGACTTGAGTAGCTCACTCATTTCCTTGCTGTCATCTGTGTAGGACCCATCTCGTTTAAGTAAGGGCCCAATACTGGATGTTGTTCTCGACTTTGATTTGGCATAAGAAAAGAAATACTTTGGGTTTCTTTCAATTTCATTTATGGCTTTTAGTTCTTCCAGCGATTCCTGACTCCTATAAGATTCCTTTAGCTTAAGTTCGATGTTTGCTATTTCTCTGACCAGTGTCTTCCTGCGCATTGCAGATACAATGGCCTCTTTTAGCCGCTCTGTTATTCTTTTCCGTCGCCTGTTAAGGGAGCGCCTGCCTCTTTCTATTTTACATCTACCCCTCCTTTTTCTTAAAGGAATAAGCCTTGAGCATACATCGAGTGCCACAGAGTTAATCTGTTCTAGGCATAAGTTGGGGTCTGTGTTGCTTAGTCTATCTTCCCAGCTTATATCATTTAGTACTTGGTTTACTTGGTCCCATTTTATATTCTTGTTATTGAAGTTGAATTTGGTGAAGGCTCCCTCGTGACTGATCCCATTTTGTCGGTCTGGGGCTCCGCGCATACATGTCTGAACCTCTATTATGTTGTGATCTGAGTATATTGCTTTTGATATGGTAACATTTCGTATCAGATCATCATTGTTAGTGAAGATGAGGTCCAGTGTATTCTCTAGTCTAGTAGGCTCTATTATTTGCTGGTTTAAGTTAAATTTTGTGCAGATATTTAAAAGCTCGTGTGTGTGTGAGTTCTCGTCAGAGCTGCATCCTGGTGTTATCACTGCAACAACATTATTTGCTATATTCCTCCATTTTAGGTACCTAAAATTGAAATCCCCCAGGAGCAAGATGTAGAGGGCAGGAGCTAGAAGGTTTTCCAGACAGTGGTCAATTCTCAACAGCTGTTCCTGGAATTGTTGGGACGTTGTATCAGGAGGCTTGAAGACTATCACAATGACTAGATTTTGGTTCTCGATCTTTTCCGCTAAAACTTCAACTACATCATTTGAGGCATTTAGCAGTTCTGTGCAAATAAGTGACTCTGCGATATACAGGCCAACCCCTCCCCCTCCATTTTACCTGCTCATTCTGTCGCATCTGTATAGGTTGTAACCCTGGATCCATATTTCGTTGTCCAAGTGGTTCTTTATGTGGGTCTCTGTGAAAGCCGCGAACATTGCATTTGCCTCTGGAAGCAGTCCACGGATGAAAGGTATTTTGTTGTTCGTTGCTGGCTTTAGACCCTGTATATTTGCAAAGAAGAATGTCATCTGATTGGTGGTATTGGTGGTACTGGGGGGGACTACTTTTTTTCCGGCACTAATATCTGTATCTGTTGGTTTGGATTGGAGGCCATCGACTGTGATTCCACTCCATAAATGACTGGATTTGGTGTACGATTTCTGCCATTTCCTGCCAGTTTTTTTTTTTCCTTCCTGGCACTAAAAAACCTCTCCCTTTTGAGTGGCTGTGGCTACCCAGGTTTTCCCCATGGTCTGGATGTTTTGTATCTTTTTGTCCCCTTTAGATGGTGTGCCTGGCAATATAAGTTATAGCACTGTCTTTCCTATACTGAAGAGGGACACATTTCAGGGTGAAAAAGCTTACAGGAAGGGAGTTTGCATTTTCCTGTTGTCATATGGGCACGGCATTTTCTAGGGTGGTCAAAGTTGTACGTCCAATCTGTTTTTTCAGATTTCTCATGTCTGCAGATACCAAGTGCATAATATGTGCACAGGCTTGGTTTCCGTTTGCCTTGGATTTTTGTGATTGTATTCCCTGTTGGTGCATGTTTTCCTGTCTCATTCCTATCCTCCCTAGCACCAACAATGGAGCTCTCACCAGTTGTTTCTGGTAATATATCCTCACTATTACTAGTGGAGTCTCCTTGTTTGCTGTCTCCTGTGGTATTACTAGTTTGTAATATTGGTTTTATCTTGTCCTTGACTACACTTGTTTCCCCACTACAGCTCCTGTCTCCCTCGAGGCAACTAATATGCGTTTCACCATGCATACAGTTACTGTCTACCAGGACAGCACCTCCAGCCTTACAGTTCCTGACTACCTGGCCAGCACCTCCAGACATACAGTTACTGTCAGCCAGGACAGCATCCGTACCAAGGGCGATATCACCATCTTGCCCAGACTTTATACAATAGAGCGGAAAAATGATGTAAGGGACCTGGGAGTGGTAATGTCTGAGGCTCTCACTTTCAAGGAGCACAACAGTGCCACGATCGCACGTGCAAAGAAAATGATAGGATGGATAATGAGAACGTTCAAAACGAGAGATGCCAAGCCAGTGATAATCCTTTTCAAATCATTTGTTCTCTCTAGACTAGAATACTGCTGTACATTAACATCTCCGTTGAAAGCAGGGGAAATTGCAGATCTAGAGAGTGTACAGAGAACCTTTACTGCACGTATAGGTTCTATCAAGCACCTGAACTACTGGGAACGCTTGGAAGCACTTGACTTGCACTCGTTGGAACGCAGGAGAGAGATATATATCATAATCTACACTTGTAAAATCCTGGAAGGAATAGTCCCGAATCTGCACACAGAAATCACTCCTTACGAAAGTAAAAGACTGGGCAGGCGATGCAAAGTACAACCAATTAAAGGAAGGGGCGCCATTGGTACACTAAGAGAAAACACCATAAGTGTCCGGGGCCCAAGACTGTTCAACAGCGTCCCACTAAGCATAAGGGGAATTACCAATAGGCCCCTGGCTGCCTTCAAGAGGGAGCTGGACAGATACCTAAAGTCAGTGCCGGATCAGCCGGGCTGTGATTCGTACGTTGGACTACGTGCGGCCAGCAGTAACAGCCTGGTTGATCAGGCCCTGATCCACCGGGTGGTCTGGTCAGGGACCGGGCTGCGGGGGCGTTGATCCCCGGAATAACATCCAGGTAGACTCCAGGTATATATATATATATATATATATATATATATATATATATATATATATATATATATATATATATATATATATATATATATATATAGAGATATATATGTTTATTAACACATCGGCCCTCCCCCCCAAGGCAGGGTGGTCTGAAAAAGAAAAACTTGCATCAGCATTCACTCCATCACTGTCTTGCCAGGGGCGTGCTTACACTACAGTTATAAAACTGCAACATTAACACCCCTCCTTCAGAGCGCCGACACTGTACTTCCTATCTCTAAGACTCAAGTCCGGTCAGCCGGCTTCCCTGAATCCCTTCATAAATATTACCTTGTTCACACTCCAACAACACATCAAGTCCTAGAAACCATTTGTCTCCATTCGCTCCTATCTAACACCCTCACGCAAGCTTGCTGGAAGTCCAAGCCCCTCGCACACAAAACCTCCTTTACCCCCTCCTTCCAACCTTTCCTAGGCCGACCCTTTTCCCGCCTTCCCTCCACTACAGATTTATACACTCTCGAAGTCATTCTATTTTGTCTCATCCTCTTTACATGAACCACCTTAACAACCCTTTCTCAGCCCTCTGGATAATAGTTTTCGTAGTCCCGCAATTTATCCTAATTTCCAAACTATGAATTCTTTGCATTATATTCACACCACACATTGCCCTCAGACATGACATCTTCATTGCCTCCAGTCTTCTCCTTGTTGCAACATTAACCACCCATGTTTCACACCCATATAAGAGCACTGATATAACTATACACTTAAACATTTCTCTCTTTGCTTCCATGGACAGAGTTCTTTGTCTCCACAGACTCCTAAGTGCACCGCTCACCATTTTCCCCTCATCACTTCTGTGATTCACCACATCTTTCATAGACCCATCTGATGACGCGTCCACTCCCAAATATCTGAATGCAGTCACCTCCTCCATACTCTCTCCCTCCAATCTAATATCCAATCTGTCGTCACCTAATTTTTTTGTTATCCTCATCACCTTACTTTTTCCTTTATTCACTTTTAATTTTCTTCTTTTATATACCTTACCAAACTCATTTACCAACCTCTGCAACTTCTTTTCAGAATCTCCCAAAAGCACCATGTCATCAGCAAAGAGCAACTGTGATAACTCTCACTTTGTGTTAGATTCTTTATATTTCAACCCACAACCGAGCATTCACTTCTCTTACTCTAACCTGAGCATCACTATCCTCGTAAAAACTCTTCACTGCTTTCAGTAACCTACCTCCTATACCATACACCTGCAACATCTGCCACATTGCCCCCCTATCCACCCTATCATATGCCTTTTAAAAATCCATAAATGCCACAAAAACCTCTTTAGCCTTATATATTTCACTGTAAACACTTGGTCCACACACCCCCTACCTTTCCTAAAGCCTCCTTGTTCAACTGCTGTCCTACTCTCCGTCTAACTCTTATTTTTTTTAAATAATAACTCTACCATACACTTTTCCAGGTACACTCAGCAGACTTATTCCTCTAAAATTTTTGCACTCTCGTTTGTCTCATTTGCCTTTATAAAAAGGAACTATGCATGTATTCTGTCAATCTCTAAGTACCTTACCCTCTTCCATACATTTATTAAATAATAGCACCAACCACTCCAAAACTATATTCCCACCTGCTTTTAACATTTCTATCTTTATCTCATCAATCCCAGCTGCTTTACCCTTTTTCATTCTCCCCACAGCCTCACGAACTTCCCCTACACTGGCAACTGGCTCCTCTTCACTCCTACATGATGGTTTTTCCTCCTTGACTTGTATTCGAAATCACAGCTTCCCTATCTTCATCAACATTTAACAATTCCTCAAAATATTCCATCCATCTTCCCGATATCTCAAACTCTCCATTTAGTAACTCTCCTCTCCTGTTTTTAACTATCAAATCCACTCGCTCCCTAGGCTTTCTCAACTTATTAATCTCACTACAAAACAGTTTTCTTATTTTCAATAAAATCTGTTGATAACATCTCACCCACTTTCTGATATATATATATATATATATATATATATATATATATATATATATATATATATATATATATATATATATATATATATATATATATATATATATATACATATATATATATATAAATGTGTGTGTGTGTGTGTGTGTGTGTTTAACCTGAATAATGCAGTGAGGAAACTCCACAACACCCAGACTTCAGCACTACCTTCCGCTTTTCACAAGCAGCTCGCAACATCCAGACAAACTCACTCAGTTGTTGGAAGGAATGTTGCAACATGAAGACTCCCTGGTGGTAACTTTCTCGTTTGCTCCGCCCAACTTTGTGTTACTTCTTACCTTCGTCAGCACAGCCTGGAGTCATGTGTGAGTCCTGTCACTGGAGGCGGTGTACTCTTGTGCTAACCAGATGCTCGCATCTGTTGCTGACTGTGGTTGGCGAATCTTTCCTTGTGTTAGCAAGGGTTGGTTGATCCCTAATCCTCTTTCTGAGACGAATGAAGACTGTCAGCTATCTCATAAATTACATTTTTTCGAAATACGGAAAAAATGAAATTTATTTAGAAGATGTTAGCTGTTATTAATATCTCGAATTATCTAATAAAATTAATATATAAAATTTTTTAGCTTATTGTACTGAAAATAATTTAAGAGAACCTGATGAATGGCACAACCTCTGGAACATGACTTTGCTTCTCTATCAATAAATAGGTATTTAAAAATAGGGAAAGTAATGGTGTGGTGATAAAGTGTTGCTGAAGAAATAAGAATCGTGCTACTGTATAACAGTACAGAATTGTTTTGTGACAATATTTCTGAGAACTTCATTTGTTTTTCTGTAAACTTTTCAGCGTCTGAGTAAAACCACTAGAGACATAATCACTAAATGTGAAGTATAATTATTATAGGTTGTCAGGAGGTTCTTGTTTTATTGCCATATTAATATTAGTATTATATTAATCTATGTTCTTGAAAATCACGTCAATTCGTTCTCGTATGAGCATTTTAAGAAAAACATATTAAAATTTAAATTGAATTCATTTTCTCATCTTTTTGTGTTGTGTAATATATAAATAATTATCACCTATACGGTCAAAAGCAGTTGTATTCAAAATATTACATTGCAGGCTTATAATATAGTGACGTACAGTGTCATTTTTATCTTGTTTCTGCACTTCCTTTGCATTCCAGAAGGATAATTATTTCAAATTCATATATATATAAGTATTATTGTCTAATTCGCATCAACAAAATCCTCGTGAGATAAATCAAGACACGTCAGTTGCTCATTATTTACACTAAATCTCACGTTGATGCTTTCTTTACTAGCCGTCACTGTGCCAGTATCCATATTTAAAGGCTTTACATTCTTTGAAACTCATCAATATAAAATATAACACTAAGCTCCTAGCTATCCACAACTTTAATTAAAGCTTTCCACTGCTTAGAGGTTATAAATCAAAATTATGGAAGTTATTAGCTATACAGTCAAGTAATAATTCAAACCCTCCTTTTAATAAAATAATTCAGTGTTGACGGTTTGAAGACAATTAGAAGAATAATTCCAGATATTCCAATTTCCCCAATAAAACTTGGAAGTTGGTATCTACCCAGTTAACAGTCGATCAGTCGATCAAGAGAGTCATTCTCCAGTTATCACATAGAAGTTATCTATTATCTTTTTGTTTAATTATGTTGCAAAAATAGACACATAAACACCCATCTTGTGGAACGACAGGTAAAATTTAAGTAACATTGATTCGTGTGAGGTAAATGATCATTTAAGGTTTGATATCGTTTGAGTAAGTCATTCTCTAGTTATCACAAAAAATAATTTCACTTTCTTTTAATACAAATTAGCAAATTTTCACCTATAATGTCAAGCAATAATCCGAGGCTTATTATAAAAAACTTATGATATACCTGTGAGGAAAGTTTGAAGCCGATCACCAGCGGCGTTCTAAATTATTGCGTGAAAGTATAAAATTAGCAAATTATTTAGAAGAAGGATCTAAACGATCCTTCTTCTAAATAGAATACACCAACACTTAAATATTAAAGTTGATCAAAACTGTTATTCTTAAGTAAATTCTTATGGAGCCAAAACTTAGGAAAGCAAACCTTGTGTTGGTAACAAATATATATACCAGATGACGGAACTTCCCAGACATCAACACATAAGAGACTCCTGTGAGGGAAGGAACCACAATGTCAATTATAAATTATGTATTTATTGAAAAAAATCTTCAGTTAAATTACTGGAAGTTGACTTTCAACAAGCAGTTATGTTCTACTATAAGTATTCTTCAAAGTGTGACCTGGAGATAATGTTTGTGTCGAACATTACCTTGTGATAATATATATTACATAATGTAACCTGGAGATATTGTTTGATTCAAAGTGTTACCTACCTGGAGGGTGTTGCAGAGGGGGGGGGGCAACGCCCCCGTGGCCCGGTCCATGACCAGGTCTCGTGGTGGATAAGGCTCTGATCAACCAGGTTGTTACTGCTGGCCACACGCAAACCGACGTACGAGCCACAACCCGGCTGGTCAGGTACTAACTTGAAGTGCCTGTCCAGCTCCCTCTTGAAGACAGCCTAAGGTCTATTGGTAATCCCCTTTATGTATGCTGGGAGGCAGTTGAACAGTCTTGGGTCCGTGATACCTTGTGTTCTGTCTCTTAGCGTACTCATGGCGCCCCTGATTTTCATTCGGGGTATGTTGCACCGGCTGTCGTCGAGCCTTTTGCGTTCACGGGGAGTGATTCCCGTGTTCAGATTTGGGACTAGTCCCTCTAAGACTTTTCAAGTGTATATCAGCATGTATCTTTCTCTCCTGCATTCCAAGGAGTACAGTTCAAGGGGCTTCAACCGTTCCCAGTAATTTAGGTGTTTAATTGTACTTAAATGTGCAGCGAAATTTCTATATTCATCATGTCAGCAGTTTCGCCTCCCTTGAATGGCTCGTTATTGGTCTATAGTTCGAAGCTAAGGACCTGTCACCTGTTTTGAAAATAGGTATCACATTTGCCATTTTCCACTTATCTGGCACCATGCCAGTTTGTAGTGATATGTTGAAAAGATTAGCCAAAGGTGTGCTAAGCTCCTCTTTACATTTACATTCCTTTAGAACCCTTGCATACAGTTCATCAGGGCCTGGGGATTTGTTAGGTTTTAATTTATCTATTTGCCTAAGGACCATGTCACTTGTGACCCTAATAGTGCACAGTTTATTATCGTCCTGTTCTACATAATTTATCATTACTGGAATATCGCTGGTATCCTCCTGTGTAAAAACTGAGAGGAAGTATGTGTTAAAAATTCTACACATTTCCTTATCACTGTCAGTGAGCTGACCCGAGGAACTTTTGAGTGGGCCTATCTTGTCCCTGATCTTTCTTCTGTATACCTGAAAGAATCCTTTTGGGTTAGTCTTCGATTCTCATGCCACTTTAACCTCATAATCTCTTTTTGCTTTTCTAATTCCCTTTTTTATTTCTCTCTTTAACTGAATATATCGATTTCTCAATTGCCCCTCTCCTCTTTTGATTTGCCTATATATGCCTCTCCTTTGACCAATCAGATATTTTAATCTATTGTTCATCCATTTAGGATCATTTTTGTTTGATCTGATTTCCCTATTTGGAACATAATTTGACTGAGCAGCTAGAACTATGCCCTGGAAAGCATCATATCGGCAACCATCACCACCTACCTGACCCTTAGTCAGGTCATTCCAGTTCAGCCCACCTAAGTAATTTTTCAGTCCTATGAAATCAGCCAAGCGAAAGTCAGGGACAGAGACTTGATTGTCATTATTAGAGGAATTCCATGATATATTAAAACTGAGTGATTTGTGATCACTTTCCCCAAGCTCATCATTAACCTCAAGATTATTAATTAGTGTTTCCCTACTGGCAAGAACCAAGTCAAGGAGGTTATTTCCCCTAGTTGGCTCTGTCACAAACTGTTTTAAAAAACAATCCTGGATCGTATCAAGAAAGTCACCTGACTCTAAATTTCCTGTCAAATTGCTCCAGTCAATCTGTCTATAGTTGAAATCTCCCATTAGCACAACATTTTCGTATGTAGATGCCTTACGAATTTCGTCCCATAGAAGTTTACTGCACTCCCTGTCAAGATTTGGGGCCCTGTAAATCACACCCAAAATTAGTTTTTCTCGGCCCTCGAGAAGCTGTAACCAAACAGATTCAGTGGCTGACGCTTCTAATTTAATATCTTGTCTAACACAACAATTTAAATTGTTTCTGACATACATCGCTACTCCACCACCTTTCCTGTTGACCCTGTCAGTGTGGAATAATTTATAGCCTTGTATGTGACATTCAGAGGGCATCTCTCTATCTTTCAGATTGAGCCAGGTCTCTGTTATAGCAATAATATCTATGTTTCCTGCACTTGCAATTAATCTTAGCTCATCTATCTTATTTCTTACACTCCTGCTATTAGTATAGTAAACCTTAAGGGAGCTAGTCCCTTGCTGCCCTCTGCTGTCCCCCTTTGTTTGCTGACCTGATCTATTGTCTTTATTTATAACTTCATGCTGAATGCCTTTTATACATTTACTGTTTCCAACCCAAGTGTTGCAACCTGCTTGTTTCCCACACACACCCATACCTCTATCTTCCATCAGTTTAAAATCATAGGCATTTCACCAATGGCCTTCTCAATCGAGTCTGCAAGTGCCACCACCCCAACCCCAGAGAGATGTACCCCATCCCTTGCATACATATCATGTTTGCCATAAAAGTTGTTCCAGTTGTCAATGAATGGGATTGCAAGTTCCTTGCAGTATCTGTCTAGCCAGCAATTTACACCAATTGCCCTAGACAACCATTCATTTCCTACTCCCCTTCTAGGCAAGATGCTACATATGATTGGGATCCCTCCCTTAGACTTAATGAAATCTATAGCTGACCTGTACTTATCTAGCAGCTCTTCTCTCCTACCCTTCCCAATATCATTTCCACCAGCACTGAGACAGATAATGGGCTTGTTCCCATTACCTGACATGATATTATCCAGCCTGTTGACAATGTCCCCAACACCAGCTCCAGGGAAGCACACTCTATCTCTCATCTTCTTATTCCTATTACAAAAAGCACGGTCAATATATCTTACCTGAGAGTCACCAACCACAAGAATGCGCCTACCTCCATTAGCAGGGGCAGTAGTACCCTTACCTTCACTGGCCACTGAAGTACATTCATCCTGAAGAACAGAGAAGCGATTTCCTACCTTCAGATCTTCACTCTTAACTTTCCTTACTCTGATGCGCCTTCCATTACTGTGAACCACTCGCCACTTGTAGCAGGTGCTGGACTGCACCTCACTGCTGGTAGCCGTTGCTACCTCCCCAACTACAGCCTCCTCACAGCGAGAGACTGACTGCACCTCACTTGAAGCCTCATTCCCCACAACTCCAGCCACCTCACACTCTCTCCCAGACCCATTGAGGTGGACCTTCAGCCTCCTAATCTCCTCCTGGAGAAGCAAGACCTCCTCCTTCAACTCTCCAACCTCAATTTTTAAAACACTGCAGAAGCAAGCCATGCTTTGTAACCGTCCACGCTAATCCCCAAAGCAGCTCAGGGTCTGTGACCTCACGTGACGACTGACCGACCTCACGTGACGACTGACCCAAATACATGAGTAGATGTGGGTGGGTGTGAGTTAGACCTGATAGCTTGTGCTACCAGGTCGGTTGCCGTGTTCCTCCCTTAAGTCAATGTGACCTGACCTGACTAGGTTGGGTGCATTGGCTTAAGCCGGTAGGAGACTTGGACCTGCCTCGCATGGGCCAGAAGGCCTTCTGCAGTGTTCCTTCGTTCTTATGTTCTTATGTTCTTATTATTCCAGGCTAGAGAGAACACGCGATTTGAAGAGAATCGTCACTGACTTTGGCATCCATAGTTTTGAAGGTTCTCATTATTCATCCTATAATTTTTCTAGGAGATATGTTGGAAAGATTATTGTGATCTTTGAAAGTGAGATTCTTTGATGTTATCACTCCCAGGTCCTCTTTTCGCTCTATTGTGTGGTTTAAATTTGTTTTATATTCCGATCCAGTTTTTATTTCCTCAGGAATTCCAAAGCAGAGTAATTGAAACTCATATTATTTTCTGTATCTTATTAAAAGACATGGTTAGTGTCCGCTTGGAGATCTGCAGTGTCCTCAGTGGATGACACCGTCATGCAAATTCTGGTATCATCAGCAAACGAGAACACGGTGTTGTGACTTACATCTCTGTCTGTGTCAGATATAAGCATGAAGAAAACGATAGGTGCAAGTTCTGTACTTTGTGGAACGGATCTTTTCACTGTAGCCACTTCTGACTTTACTCTGTTTACTATTACTCTTTGTGTTCTAGTTCTTTGGAAGTTAAAGATCCATCTACCCACTTTTCCTGTTATTTCTTTATCACGTATTTTGTATGCTATTACTTCGTGATAGCAGTTTTTTAAGGCTTTTGCAAAGTCTATGTATACTACATCTGCATTTTGTTTGTCCTCCAGTGCATCTAAGACCATGTCGTAATTGTTCAATAGCTATGAGAGGCAGGAGCGACCTGCTCTAAACCTATGCTGCCCTGGGTTGTGCAACTGATGGGTATCCAGGTGGCTGGCGTTCTTGCTTCTTAGAACCTCTTCAAAGATTTTATGATGTGAGGCGTTAGCGCTATCGGTCAGTATTTCTTTGCAATTTTTAAAATGCCACCTTTGCGGAATAGGGTTATATCTTTTGTTTTTAGTAACTGTAAGATGACTCCTGTGTCTATGCTCTCTCTCCATAGAATATTAACGGCACGTGCAAGGGGTTTTTTGCAGGTCTTGATGAACAGGGAGTTCCACGAGTCTGGGCGTGAGGCTGAATGCATTGGCATATCATGTATTGCATTATCGAAGTCCTGTGGTGTTAGGGTTATATTCGAAATTTTTTAATTAACCATATTTTGAGTCTTGGTCATAAAAATTTCATGTAGGTTGTCGACCCTTAGTCTGATCAACGGCTCACTAAACACTGAGTCATTCTGGGACTTCACTATCTCATTTCTTTGCTGTCATCTGTGTAAGACCCATCTCGTTGAAGCATGAGGTACTGGATGTGGTTTTTGACCTAGACTTGGCATAAGAAAATATATATTTTTTAAATTTCTTTCATGGCTTTAAGTTCTTCCTGTGTTTTTTGGCTCCTGTATGATTCCTTAGGCTTAAGGTTTTCTGCTTCTCTGGCCAGTGCCTCCTTCCGTATCTCAGATATAATGGGCCCCAGTGAGCAGCTGTGATTCTCCGTCTTTGCTTGTACAAGGAGCGTCTTTCTCTTTCTAATTTACATCTTCTCTTCTTTTTTTTTTTTCTTAAGGGAATATACCTCGAGCATTCCTCAAGTACCTAGCAATAACATAAATTACGTAATGTGAACTGGAGATAATGCTTGACTCAGTGTTACAATAACGATAACATAAGTGACATGTGACCTGGAGATAAGCACATGTTTGTTGCAGATCCATAGGACCACAAGACATGAGTAGATGAGGAATGCTTAGTGTTCTTATATTCCAATGAGATAATTTCTATGAGATGAAAATTGCATCTAGAAATTATATTTGATTTCTTATTTTATTCTATGTGTTACAAAAAACGCGATATCTAATAATGATAGACATCTCCAGTGAATACTAGAAAGGACTGCCCTTCTAGCGTCCAGCCTGTTACTGGGTTTTTGTAACAAGTAGTCAGTATCCTGGTCCAATTATCCATTAGAATTTAGTAAGATTCAATAGTGCTTCAGGATTACAACTGGTAGGCTACTAACTAAAGAAATTAAAATTTAATAAGTTTATTAATAACAATAAAGTTGTCTAGGCATATAAGATCAAAGTAAATTAATCAATTGAATATAATATAGGATACAAGTTCCTACACTTCTCTCGTGTACAGTAGTATTGTGCTGAAGGCACAGATCATGTCTTAATGGCTTTTAAGTACCGTCTGGTACATTATTAGCATTTATTAACATAATACAAATATATACAAGAAGTTTGTATGTGTGTAAGTGCTCTAAGTAGTTTGCTATGTCTCAAGACTCGACTAGACTTAACCAGTGACTGACAAAGTCCTCACATTAACTAAATTCTTGACCAACCTGGCAATCAGAACAGCTTGCTTGAACAATAAAACGACTGATAAGCCGAACAGCAATTTAACAAGCAACAGCGACACAGAATCAGGAACAAGGAGATAATATAACGACCATCTGCAGATCCTCCACAAACGTCGCAAAACTGCCATACTACTAAATCTAAGTTCAGCATTAGAAAAATCCCTGACTGTGATAGTACACACATACCAGCACAAATTAGGTCAGAAGCTACAGCTCAGGACCTGAGTTTCTCAGAGTGTCTATGAGACACACAACCTCAGTACAACGTCGAAAATCACTAAGTCTAGGCTATGTTCTGTGAACAGAGTTACACAGAACCAACAACAAGAAAGCGACAGAGACGATCTTCCAACAAGGGCCAGCAAGGGAGAGCTAGAGAGGCACGTCTTGTAAGAAGAACGTTAAACAGACAAGAGCACGCGCAGGTCAGGCCGACTCTACTCCTGGTGAGGTGTGACCACCCCACCCTGATCACGTGACTCTCCGTGGACTGCTGCTGCCCAACAACACAGAAGCCGGCAGCGAAACAAGCCGAGTGAAAATTACAGTAGTTAGACAATGCTGTCAGTTACTTAACACTCGAACTATGAGCACTGAATAATATATAACTAAGTCAAATAATAATGCATACACAAATTTTCGCTTGTCGTATATAGCAAGATGAGCGTTGCTATTTCAGCCAAGATCGCAACTTCTGCCTATTCGGCACGACATATATATATATATATATATATATATATATATATATATATATATATATATATATATATATATATATATATATATATATATATATATATATATATATATATATATATATATCGTGCCGAATAGGCAGAACTTGCGATCTTGGCTTAAATAGCAACGCTCATCTTGCTAAATAGGACAAGCGAAAATTTGTGTATGCAATAATTTCGCCAAAATCATTCTGAACCTAACGAAAAAAATATATTTGATTGTGTTTGTTTAGTACTAAATTATTGTAAACGTATTTAAAATATATTTAGTTGGGTTAGGCTAAAATAAATTGCTCTTGTTATAATAAGGTTAGGTAAGTTTTCTAAGATTCTTTTGGTGCAAAATTAAAAAAAATTATATTAACATTAATGAAAAAAATATATCTTTAAACGTATAAGAGAAAATTTCAGAAAGGACTTAATTTTAAATGAGTTCTTGCTAATTGGCCAGTTTTACATATTCGGCACGACATATATATATATATATATATATATATATATATATATATATATATATATATATATATATATATATATATATATATATATATATATATATATATATATATATATATATATATATATATATATGTCGTGCCTAATAGGCAGAACTTGCGATCTTGGCTTAAATAGCAACGCTCATCTTGCCATATAGGACAAGCGAAAATTTGTGTATGCAATAATTTCGCCAAAATCATTCTGAACCTAACGAAAAAAATATATTTCATCGTGTTTGTTTAGTATTAAATTATTGTAACAAATCTAAAATATATTTAGTTGGGTTAGGCTAAAATAAATTGTTCTTGTTATAATAAGGTTAGGTAAGTTTTCTAAGATTCTTTTGGTGTAAAATTAAAATTCTTTACATTAACATTAATGAAAAAATATAAGGACTTAATTTTAAATGAGTTCTTGCTAATTGACCAGTTTTACATATTCGGCACGACATATATATATATATATATATATATATATATATATATGTATGTATATATATATATATATATATATATATATATATATATATATATATATATGTATGTATATATGTGTGTATGCAATAAGATCACAGTAAACAGGTGATTTTAAAATATGCAAAACAACCACTGTGAGAGAGTAGTGAAATTCCAAGCGCTTTCGTGACTACTCACATTGTCTAGGAACTATGATATACAATATACATTATATACATTGTGACCCATTCAGGGGTCGCAATACTATGTAATGTGCTTGTTCATGCTGCACTGCATGTTGCAAAAAAACATTGGTTGACTGATGGATTGATTTAATTATTGAATGACATGTAATAACGTGTGACCTGGTGATAATGTGTTATACGAAGAAATGCCTGGAAATAACGAATATTACAAAGTGTGGCCTGCTGGTGTATGTTAAAACAGAGCCATAGTTATAATGCACTTTACAAAGAATCACTTGTTCGTAATAACCTACAAAAAAATTTCAAGCGTGACCAAGGGATAGCACATTACACAGTGTGACCTGGACATACGTGTGACACAAAGCTACCTAGATAAAATATATATTACAACGTGTGATCATGAGATAACGTATATTGGAAAATGAGACTGACGAATATGTCAGAAAATGTGACTTATCAATAACATGCTACAAAGTGTGACCTGGAAAAGAGACTGTCTTGTAGAGTGTGACCCGTGGAGGAAAAGATCGTAAATAAATAACTAGTTTACCAGAAAAAGTAAGAAGATAATCGTCGATATTTCTGAGAAACTACGCGAGAGAAAATTCTGCAAGGTGTATACAGGGATAAATTATACAGTTTTCTCTTCAAAACATATTCAAACAAAATCGTACAGCTCAGTCAAATAAAAAATGAAAAAACGGAAGAATAAAGAAGACGAATTGTTGAACAGTGGGTACTGAAGAGCTATGAAAATTGACAATAATCTTTGAAATAAAGCAGAAAGTCCCCGAACACTGAAGCAGAAATACATAAAAGGTAGAAATGCACGTAGTAGTATGAGGAGTGAGGAAAAAAAAAGAATTTCAAAGAAGCAAAACAGATATCTTCCATCCTCACTCTTACCCGTCAATTCTCCCCAACGCCCGCATCTTCCTTCCTTACCTTCCCTCAAAATCTTCCGACTACAGCATCGCCGCTCACACACAAGCACTGTACAAAATTAATAAATTTAATGCTGCGCAACTTTCTTGAATGGTAAATATAATTTACAGTCGCAGTTATTAGTCCAATGTTGACAGTGCAATAAAACTCTCAGAGCGTGTCCATTTCATCAAGGCTACCTACTCCAATCCTTTGTTGCAAGGTAGATTGAATACGTTTAATTAAAACTTACTGTCTATTGTTACGAGAGTTGCTCTATGCTCCACTATAGACAGTTTTTAATAATAGACCCACTGGTGTTTTTTAGCTGGAGCACCCAACTGAAGGATACCAGATAAAAAAAACACAAGTTCAACACTGTGGATGTATTTATTTGGGAGTTGTTTCTTCCATAAGTGAAGTTGGGTTTTATTAATATAATATAGACATGAGAAAGGAGACTTATTTACGGGAGCCAGACATTTAGTAGTGGTCAGCTTTCACGTGCTGTTAAGAAGTTCTTGTGGTCACACAGGTGTTGGCAGGGCTAGCTAGTGGAGACGTAATTTAATTTGATGGCGGTGGACGTGTGGTCAGGGTTGGTGTGTAAAGAAGGAACAGTGTAGCGGTCACGTAAGATTGGGTGGGACTACTTAGTGGGTATGACATATATTTGATGACTGTTTCTTGGCGTTATATGATTAGTCTATAGAAATTCCTTGTGTTTGGTACTGCGTCACCAGAGCTGTTGTTCCAATATGATATATTTTATTCTGTTCCAGTTCGTAATGAGTCCATGCGAGCTTTTGTGTCTTATATATGTGTTGATCATATTGCCGCTACTACATGCATTTTTAGTGCACATTTAAGTTCTCTGACTCTAATAAACTAACAACTAGAATTCTAAGTGTAAACTTTGTCTTAGCCTCTACACGAGATCTGGTAAACTCCAGATTTATACTGTGTATGTATACTTTGTTCTGATTTGTTATTAGAGAGTTTCTTGATGGTACTATTGGTAGTAGTAATAATAATAATAGTAGTATTAGTCGTAGTAGAGACTTTACGCTTACGACGGTCTGGAGTTTTGAGACTCTCTGACCGTGGGTTCAAACCCCACCCGTGGTATGGTTTGAGCTGTCCCTATTCTACTGTGAGAGATGTGTATTCAGTTGCGCTGGTGTTAGGGGGTACTAAGTATATGATGATAGTTCTCTCTGTTCTCTTAGTTTTAAAAATCAACAGTCCTTTCTTCGCACATTAACTGACCGTGTTTTAGAAAATGTAAATTGGTGTCAGCTCGATATTTGAATGAATATTCTTCATTAAGGTACTCAAAGCAGAAATCCATGTTTTGGTGTTAGTGTTGTAATGAAAGATACTTTGATATTTAACTTGTATCTTGTTCACCAGTTTATCAGCATTAACTACCTGTGATCTTGTTGCATTTTAGATGTCACTTTTTAAGGTAGTGAGAGAGAAATCTATCACTGGATTCTGATACGATCACACACGGCGACACAAATGTATCTCTGGATTCGGATATGGATAAGAACGGGAGAGAGACATGCCAGTGAAATCGGATACATTCACGAACGTAGCGATGACTGGTCACCTTGTTCTGGTACAGTCAAAAACAGGAGAAAAATTACTTTTCTGGATTTTTACATTGTCAAAAATAGGGGAAGAACACAAATCTCAATTTTAATAATTGAATTCATGTATTACTACGAGCAGGAGGGAAGCATGCAAATGTATTTATATATGATTAATTATGAAAATTTATATTGGGTTTGTACACAGTCACAAACGTGAGAAGAAATGCGAGAACTGTCACGAAAGGGAAAGGTACACAATTTGTTTTTCGTATTTGAATAAGGGGAGAAAACAGTTCGTGGGAAAACAGCTACGGATGCGAACTGGAGAAGTACCCACCTCAAGATCTGTATATATCACCAAACATAAGAAGAATGTGTTACTGGGTTCTGTCACTATAAGGAAGAAAAATAAGCCACTAGATTCGTAAATAGTCACGAGCAGGAGAAAAAGCTGGATATGTTGTGGATGCTGCGCAGTCTCAGGCAGTTGTTCCAGTACCTCACAAGAGCAATAGTTGAGATGAGATCATTAGTGGATATCCCTCAAGAATAAACCTTTTAGAGGGTTAAAGGCTCGTGCAAATATTGAGGTGAGCAGCGCTCTATGATCATTGCTGCTGACACCATACCACATTTTCTGAATGGGCCAGACAACTTTCAAAAGCCTTTTCTGCTTTCTTTCAAATATTCAAAATGGTGCTTCCTAATTGGACGAGGACGGAGAATGAAAGTGAAGAATGTTGATGTACATTTACCAGTTTAATGTGTAAAATAGTGTGAAATTGTTTTGCAGCAGCTCGCATGAGGTGTAAAGAATGTGTTCTGAGACATAAAAACATTAATCATTACTGCCTCTCCACAGGCCCACGGAGAGTTTTGTGCTCTGTGTCACCTGGAACTACAACAGCTGTATTTGTGCTGTGTCACCTGGAATAACAACAGCTGTCTTTGGGCTGTGTCACCAGGAATAATAACAGCTGTGTTTGTGCTGTGTCGCCAGGAACAACAACAGCTGAGTTTGTGCTATGTGTCACCAGGAACAACAACAGCAGTGGTTGTGCTGTGTCATCAGGAACAACAACAGCAATGTTTGTGTTGTGCCACCAGGAACAACAACAGCAGTGTTTGTGCTGTGTCAACAGGAACAACAACAGCTGTGTTTGTGCTGTGTCACCAGGAACAACAACAGCAGTGTTTGTGCTGTGTCAACAGGAACAACAACAGCTGTGTTTGTGCTGTGTCACCAGGAACAACAACAGCAGTGTTTGTGTTGTGTCATCAGGAACAACAACAGCAGTGTTTGTGCTGTGTCATCAGGAACAACAACAGCAGTGTTTGTGCTGTGTCGCCAGGAACAACAACAGCAGTGTTTGTGCTGTGTCATTAGGAACAACAACAGCAGTGTTTGTGCTGTGTCATCAGGAACAACAACAGCAGTGTTTGTGCTGTGTCATCAGGAACAACAACAGCAGTGTTTGTGTTGTGCCACCAGGAACAACAACAGCAGTGTTTGTGCTATGTCACCAGGAACAACAACAGCTGTGTTTGTGCTATGTCACCAGGAACAACAACAGCTGTGTTTGTGCTGTGTCACCAGGAACAACAACAGCAGTGTTTGTGCTGTGTCACCAGGAACAACAACAGCAGTGTTTGTGCTATGTCACCAGGAACAACAACAGCTGTGTTTGTGCTGTGTCATCAGGAACAACAACAGCAGTGTTTGTGCTGTGTCATCAGGAACAACAACAGCAGTGTTTGTGCTGTGTCACCAGGAACAACAACAGCAGTGTTTGTGCTGTGTCACCAGGAATAACAACTGCAGTATTTGTGCTGTGTCATCAGGAACAACAACAGCTGTGTTTGTGCTGTGTCACCAGGAGAAACAACAACAGTATTTGTGTTGTGCCACCAGGAACAACAACAGCAGTGTTTGTGCTGTGTCACCAGGAACAACAACAGCAGTGTTTGTGCTGTGTCACCAGGAACAACAACAGCTGTGTTTGTGCTATGTCACCAGGAACAACAACAGCAGTGTTTGTGCTGTGTCACCAGGAACAACAACAGCTGTGTTTGTGCTATGTCACCAGGAACAACAACAGCTGTGTTTGTGCTATGTCACCAGGAACAACAACAGCTGTATTTGTGCTATGTCACCAGGAACAACAACAGCTGTGTTTGTGCTATGTCACCAGGAACAACAACATCTGTGTTTGTGCTGTGTCACCAGAAACAACAACATCCGTGTTTGTGCTGTGTCACAAGGAACAACAACAGCAGTGTTTGTGCTGTGTCACCAGGGATAATAACAGCTGTGTTTGTGCTGTGTCGCCAGGAATAATAACAGCTGTGTTTGTGCTGTGTCGCCAGGAGCCACAACAGCAGTTTTTGTGCTATGTCACCAGGAACAACAACAGCAGTGTTTGTGCTGTGTCACCAGGAACAACAACAGCAGTGTTTGTGCTGTGTCATCAGGAAAAACAACAGCTGTGTTTGTGCTGTGTCACCAGGAACAACAACAGCAGTGTTTGTGCTATCTCACCAGGAACAACAACAGCAGTGTTTGTGCTATGTCCCAAGGAACAACAACAGCTGTGTTTGTGCTATGTCACCAGGAACAACAACAGCAGTGTTTGTGCTATCTCACCAGGAACAACAACAGCAGTGTTTGTGCTATCTCATCAGGAACAACAACAGCTGTGTTTGTGCTATGTCACCAGGAACAACAACAGAAATGTTTGTGCTGTGTCACCAGGAACAACAACAGCAGTGTTTGTGCTATGTCACCAGGAACAACAACAGCTGTGTTTGTGCTATGTCACCAGGAACAACAACAGAAATGTTTGTGCTATGTCACCAGGAACAACAACAGCAGTGTTTGTGCTGTGTCAGCAGGAACAACAACAGCTGTATTTGTGCTATGTCACCAGGAACAACAACAGCTGTGTTTGTGCTATGTCACCAGGAACAACAACAGCAGTGTTTGTGCTATCTCACCAGGAACAACAACAGCAGTGTTTGTGCTATCTCATCAGGAACAACAACAGCTGTGTTTGTGCTATGTCACCAGGAACAACAACAGAAATGTTTGTGCTGTGTCACCAGGAACAACAACAGCAGTGTTTGTGCTATGTCACCAGGAACAACAACAGCTGTGTTTGTGCTATGTCACCAGGAACAACAACAGAAATGTTTGTGCTATGTCACCAGGAACAACAACAGCAGTGTTTGTGCTGTGTCAGCAGGAACAACAACAGCAGTGTTTGTGCTATGTCACCAGGAACAACAACAGCTGTGTTTGTGCTATGTCACCAGGAACAACAACTGAAATGTTTGTGCTGTGTCACCAGGAACAACAACAGCAGTGTTTGTGCTGTGTCACCAGGAGCAACAACAGTAGTGTTTGTGCTGTGTCAAAAGGAACAACAACAGCAGTGTTTGTGCTGTGTCAACAGTAACAACAACAGTAGTGTTTGTGCTGTGTCAACAAAACAACAACAGTAGTGTTTGTGCTGTGTCAACAGGAACAACAACAGTAGTGTTTGTGCTGTGTCAACAGGAACAACAACAGTAGTGTTTGTGCTGTGTCAACAGGAACAACAATAGCAGTGTTTGTGCTGTGTCAACAGGAACAACAGTAGTGTTTGTGCTGTGTCAACAGGAACAACAACAGTAGTGTTTGTGCTGTGTCAACAGGAACAACAACAGTAGTGTTTGTGCTGTGTCAACAGGAACAACAACAGTAGTGTTTGTGCTGTGTCACCAGGAATAACAACAGTAGTGTTTGTGCTGTGTCAACAGGAACAACAACAGTAGTGTTTGTGCTGTGTCAACAGGAACAACAACAGTAGTGTTTGTGCTGTGTCAATAGGAACAACAACAGCAGTGTTTGTGCTGTGTCAACAGGAACAACAACAGTAGTGTTTGTGCTGTGTCAACAGGAACAACAACAGTAGTGTTTGTGCTGTGTCAACAGGAACAGCAACAGTAGTGTTTTTGCTGTGTCAACAGGAACAACAACAGCAATGTTTGTGCTGTGTCACCAGGAACAACAACAGCTGTTGTGATGAATGGTTTGAGAAACCGACAAGTTGAAGATTGAGGCACTTATGCAACATATAGGAAACTTTATTCAGGAAACGTTTCGCCACACAGTGGCTTCATCAGTCCAATACAAAGTAGATAGGCGTAAGGAGAGGAGGAGTTTGAGGTAATCAGTTCCTCAGCCTGGAGTCGATGTGTTCAGTCCATCAATCTTGTAGAATGTACAGCATAGGGCCGTAGACGTGGCTTATATACTGTAGTGAGGTGAAGTGAAGCAGGTGGAGGCGGGGTCATAGTGGTACCATCCACTAGTCGAAGTAGGTCTTCATCGTAAGGATGAACAAGTGTTGAAGAATTCTTTGTAACAAGATCCCATGATGCTGCAGCCTCACATCACAACAGTATTTAAGCCACGTCTACGGCCCTATGCTGTATATTCTACAAGATTGATGGACTGAACACATCGACTCCAGGCTGAGGGACTGATTACCTGAAACTCCTCCTCTCCTTACGCCTTTCTACTTTGTATTGCACTGATGAAGCCACTGTGTGGCGAAACGTTTCCTGAATAAAGCTTTCCATATGTTGCATAAGTGTCTCAATCTTCAACAACAGCAGTGTTTGTGCTCTGTCACCAGGAACAACAACAGCATTGTGCTGTGTCACCAGGAACAACAACAGCAGTGT
Source organism: Cherax quadricarinatus (assembly GCF_038502225.1). Classification (NCBI taxonomy): domain Eukaryota; kingdom Metazoa; phylum Arthropoda; class Malacostraca; order Decapoda; family Parastacidae; genus Cherax; species Cherax quadricarinatus. Next base: position 34,042,446 of record NC_091318.1, on the reverse strand, counting down.
TTGTGCTGTGTCAACAGGAACAACAACAGTAGTGTATGTGCCGTGTCAAAAGGAACAACAACAGCTGTGTTTGTGCTGTGTTACTAGGAACAACAACAGCAGTGTTCATTAAAATGGTATAAAATACCGACAGGTTGTTAGGTAAGACACATATGCAACAGTTAGGTATCTTTATTTCGAAACGTTTCGCCTACACAGTAGGCTTCTTCAGTCGAGTACAGAAAAGTTGATAGAAGCAGAAGATACTTGAAGACGATGTAATCAGTCCATCACCCTTAAAGTTTTGAGGTGGTCAGTCCCTCAGTCTGGAGAAGAGCATTGTTCCATAGTATGAAACAATATGGAGATGAAGTGGCAGGATGGAGCCTTATATAGCGCCAAGAGGTGAGACGTAGGTCACTAGAAAAGGTAAGAACTCAGATGCTGAGAGGTCAGGTCCCTCTCAAATCCAGCCGTTCTCACTAGTAGAGGTTGTCGAAGTTGATTGTAGGTCTGTACCAAGATACCCTTGTGTTGCAGTGTCTGACAGATTGAACATTACCATTTTAATGTTCAATAGTCGTGGAGATTCTGAAGCAGAAGCGCCAGGCTCCTTTCTTCTGCTTCAGAATCTCCACGACTATGGTGCTCTTCGCACCTACTCCTAGGTTGAGGGACTGATTACCTCATCTTCTGTACACAGTTCTACTGTCTTCAAGTTATGTCCTAGAATTTGTGTTGATAAAGCCACTGGATGGCGAAACGTCTACAATAAAGATACCCAGATGTTGCACATGTGTCTCAATTTCACAATGTGCAGGTTATTTGTGTAGGAAGTTTCGTGTGTCATCAGTCATGAGAAAGCTTTCGAACACATGACTACAGCCATGTTGCCTTAGTGTGATCCAGGGTGGCTGCACGTCACCATGAAGTCAGCAATGTACCTCCACAGCATTATCTTACACCTGCACCGTCACCTGGTGAGCCATAACCAGCCGACGGTTCCTCTGAAGCTGAACAGTGACTCTCCTCACTATTGTTCTTCTCGAGCTGCGCAGTGACTGTCCTTACTGCTGGTCTTCTCAAGCTCCGCAGTGACTGTCCTTACTGCTGGTCTTCTCAAGCTGCGCAGTGACTGTCCTTACTGCTGGTCTTCTCAAGCTGCGCAGTAACCGTCCTCAGTTCATGGTATTTCTAAAGCTGATCACCGATTGCTCCGTGCAGAGTGGTCCTACTAGGAACTGTTCAGCAGTCATGCTTAGTGAAATGTGTAAACAGTCCGTTGATACACGGACAGTCTGTGCTGTTCGTCCGTTATGATGCTGTGATATATAGCCTCGACAGCAGCTCCCGCACCGTCCCCTAGCTATTAGCTTTTTCTCCCGCCACAGCTGTGGTGAGAATTCTACCCCAAATTTCCATAGTCCATACCATTTCTTGCCTGTGATCCACATCGGTAACCTGTGTTCATAGCAGTGTTATCATATACGCCAGTGACTTGTGTTCATAGCAGAGAGTGTTGTTATACACACCAGTACCCAGTGTTCACAGCAGAGAATGTTGTTATACACACCAGTACCCAGTGTTCACAGCAGAGAATGTTGTTATACACACCAGTACCCAGTGTTCACAGCAGAGAGTGTTGTTATACACACCAGTACCCAGTGTTCACAGCAGAGAGTGTTGTTATACACACCAGTACCCAGTGTTCACAGCAGAGAGTGTTGTTATACACACCAGTACCCAGTGTTCACAGCAGAGAGTGTTGTTATACACACCAGTACCCAGTGTTCACAGCAGAGAGTGTTGTTATACACACCAGTACCCAGTGTTCACAGCAGAGAGTGTTGTTATACACACCAGTACCCAGTGTTCACAGCAGAGAGTGTTGTTATACACACCAGTACCCTGCGTTCACAGCAGAGAGTGTTGTTATACACACCAGTACCCAGTGTTCACAGCAGAGAGTGTTGTTATACACACCAGTACCCAGTGTTCACAGCAGAGAGTGTTGTTATACACACCAGTGAACATCAAAATGGTATACAATACCGACAGGTTGTTAGGTAAGACACATATGCAACAGTTAGACAACTTTATTCCGAAACGTTTCGCCTACACAGTAGGCTTCTTCAGTCGAATACAGAAAGTAGGCAGGAACAGTAGAGATGTGAAGACGATGTAATCAGTCCATCACCCTTAAAGTCGTAGAATTTGAGGTTGTCAGTCCCTCGGCCTGGAGAAGTTCAGTTCCATAGTCAGGAACTATCTGAAGATCAAGCGACAGTGCGGAGACTTAAATACTGTCGGAAGGAGAGGTGCAGGGGAGTAGTAGTAGTAGTAGTGAGAGGCAACTGAGAGGTCATGTCCCTCTCAGATCCAACCCTTCTCACTTGAAAAGCTTGTCCAAGGTGTTTTCTGTACCAAGATGCCACGTGTTGCAGTGTCTGACAAGATGAACATCAAAATGGTATACAATACCGACAGGTTGTTAGGTAAGACACATATGCAACAGTTAGACAACTTTATTCCGAAACGTTTCGCCTACACAGTAGGCTTCTTCAGTCGAATACAGAAAGTAGGCAGGAACAGTAGAGATGTGAAGACGATGTAATCAGTCCATCACCCTTAAAGTCGTAGAATTTGAGGTTGTCAGTCCCTCGGCCTGGAGAAGTTCAGTTCCATAGTCAGGAACTATCTGAAGATCAAGCGACAGTGCGGAGACTTAAATACTGTCGGAAGGAGAGGTGCAGGGTAGTAGTAGTAGCAGTAGTAGTAGTAGTAGTAGTGAGAGGCAACTGAGAGGTCATGTCCCTCTCAGATCCAACCCTTCTCACTTGAAAAGCTTGTCCAAGGTGTTTTCTGTACCAAGATGCCACGTGTTGCAGTGTCTGACAAGATGAACATCAAAATGGTATACAATACCGACAGGTTGTTAGGTAAGACACATATGCAACAGTTAGACAACTTTATTCCGAAACGTTTCGCCTACACAGTAGGCTTCTTCAGTCGAATACAGAAAGTAGGCAGGAACAGTAGAGATGTGAAGACGATGTAATCAGTCCATCACCCTTAAAGTCGTAGAATTTGAGGTTGTCAGTCCCTCGGCCTGGAGAAGTTCAGTTCCATAGTCAGGAACTATCTGAAGATCAAGCGACAGTGCGGAGATTTAAATACTGTCGGAAGGAGAGGTGCAGGGTAGTAGTAGTAGTAAAGTTGTCTAACTGTTGCATATGTGTCTTACCTAACAACCTGTCGGTATTGTATACCATTTTGATGTTCATCTTGTCAGACACTGCAACACGTGGCATCTTGGTACAGAAAACACCTTGGACAAGCTTTTCAAGTGAGAAGGGTTGGATCTGAGAGGGACATGACCTCTCAGTTGCCTCTCACTACTACTACTACTACTACTACTACTACTACTACTACTACTACTACTACTACTACTACTACTACCCTGCACCTCTCCTTCCGACAGTATTTAAGTCTCCGCACTGTCGCTTGATCTTCAGATAGTTCCTGACTATGGAACTGAACTTCTTCAGGCCGAGGGACTGACAACCTCAAATTCTACGACTTTAAGGGTGATGGACTGATTACATCGTCTTCACATCTCTACTGTTCCTGCCTACTTTCTGTATTCGACTGAAGAAGCCTACTGTGTAGGCGAAACGTTTCGGAATAAAGTTGTCTAACTGTTGCATATGTGTCTTACCTAACATACACACCAGTACCCAGTGTTCACAGCAGAGAGTGTTGTTATACACACCAGTACCCAGTGTTCACAGCAGAGAGTGTTGTTATACTCACCAGTACCCAGTGTTCACAGCAGAGAGTGTTGTTATACACACCAGTACCCTGCGTTCACAGCAGAGAGTGTTGTTATACACACCAGTACCCAGTGTTCACAGCAGAGAGTGTTGTTATACTCACCAGTACCCAGTGTTCACAGCAGAGAGTGTTGCTGTCATTTCCCAGGTTTGGTTGACTGTTGGGTAGTGTACCTGTACGAAGTAAACCCGATAAGCACTGACTTGTTGCCTATTGAATGTGGTGCCCAGCTGCCCAGGGCACCTGCCGGCTTAAGGGCTTGCTCCCCTGCCTCTCTTATTGTCTTACCTGATTTCCTGGAGGCAATTGGTCACAGTTCCAACTTTCACTCCCACAAACCCATGTGAGCCCTGACATGACCTTACACTTATTACACACATTTGTTGCATAACCGTTATATACCTACAGCACGACAGATGCTGTAGGCTTCACAAAGCATCCGAATTTCTCTCTCTCTCTCTCTCTCTCTCTCTCACACACACACACACACACACACACACACACACACACACACACACTGCCACGTGGTTGACAAGATATGTGAAGGGCTAAGATGATGGAGGTGGTACTTCAAAACCTCGTGCTTCAACATGTTAGAGACACTACCAGAGAGAGAGAGGGGAGGATGAACCGCCAAGGCTGGACCTCATATTCACCTTGAGTAGTTCAGACTCTGAGGACATCACAGATGAAAGGCCCCTCGGAGCTAGTGATCACGTGGACCTAAGCTTCGAATACATTGCAGATTGAAATGTGGAGAGTGAAGCAACACTAGTAGAATTGGAGAAGCCAAACTATTAAAAGAAAGGACTACACAGGTATGGGGAATTTCCTTCATAAGGCACAGTGAGAAAGGGAGCTAGTGGAAAAAACAGTAAATGAAATGATGGAAAACGTGACAACAAAATGCAAGAAGGCAGAGGAAAAGTTCATACCCAAATGCAATAGAAACAGTTGGAAGGCTGGAACGAGCCCCTAGTTCACCAATAGGTGTGGAGAGGCCAAAACTAAGTGCATTAAAGAAGAGAAAATGCAAGTATAGAAGACAAAGAACCCAGGAAAATAAGGAGATTAGCCGAAGGGAGGCTGAAGGTTCACCTCGACGGGTTTTGGGAGTGAGTGTGAGGTGGCTGGAGTGGTTGAGGGAATGAGGCTAACAGCAGTGAGGTACAGTCTGTCAATCGCTGCGAGGAGGCTGAAGGGGGAAAGGAGGAAAAGGCCACCAGCAGTGAAGTGCAGTCCAGCACCTGCTAAAAGTGGCGAGTGGTTCCCAGTAAGGGGAGGAGTATCAAAATAAGGAAAGTTAAGAGAGAAGATTTGAAGGTAAGAAATCTCTGTTCTTTAGGATAAGTGTATTTCAGTGGCCAGTGAAGGTAAAAGTACTTACTTTCCCTGCAAATAGAGGTAAGCGAATTCTTGTGATTGGTGACTCACAGGTAAAATATATGGACTGTGCTTTCTGTAATAGGAATAAGAAGGTAAGAGATAGAGTGTGCTTCCCTGGAGCTGGTGTTGGTGACATAGTCAGCAGGTTGGATAATATCATGACGGGTAATGGGAACAAGCCCATTATCTGCCTCAGTGCTGGTGGCAATGGTATTGGGAAGGGTAGGAGAGAAGAGCTGTTAGATAAGTACAGGTCAGCTATAGATTTCATTAAGTCTAAGGGAGGGGTCCCAATAATACATAGCATTTTGCCTAGAAGGGGAGTGGGCATTGAATGGTTGCCTAGGGCAGTTGGTGTAAATTGCTGGCTAGACTGATACTGCAGGGAACTTGCAATCCCATTCATTGATAACTGGGATAACTTTTGTGGCAAACATGATATGTATGAAAGGGAGGGGTACATCTCTCTGGGCACTTGCGAACTCTATCGAGAGGGCCATTGCTGATATGTCTAAGATTTTAAACTGATAGAAGATAGAGGTATAGGTGTGTGTGGGAAACAGTCAGGTTGCAACACTAGGGTTGAAAACAGAAAATGTATAAAAGGCATTCATCATAAAGTTATAAAGAAAGGCCAGTAAACAAAGGGAGACAGCAGAGGGCAGCAAGAGACTAATTTACTATACTAATAGTAGGAGTGAAAGAAATATGATAGATGAGCTAAGATTAATTGCAAGTGCAGGAAACATAGATATTATTGCTGTAACAGAGACCTGGTTCAATCTGAAAGATAGAGAGATGCCCTCTGAATGTCACATGCAAGGCTATAAATTATTCCACACTGACAGGGTCAACAGGAAGGGTGGTGGAGTAGCGATGTATGTCAGAGACAATTTAAATTGTGTTAGACAAGATACAAAATTAGAAGCGTCAGCCACTGAATCTGTTTGGTTACAGCTTCTCGAGGGCCATGAAAAGCTAATCTTTGGTGGGATTTACAGGGCCCCAAATTTTGATAGGAAGTGCACTAAACTTCTATGGGACGAAATTCGTAAGGCATCTTCATACGAAAATGATGTACTAATGGGGGATTTCAACTTTAGACAAATTGACTGGGAGCAGTTTGACAGGAAATTTAGAGCCAAGTGACTTTCTTGATACGATTCAGGATTGTTTTTTAAAACAGTTTGTGCCAGAGCCAAGAGAGGAAATAATCTGCTGAGCTTGGGGAAAGTGATCACAAATCACTCAGTTTTAATATATAATGGAGTTACCCTAATAATGGCAATCAAGTCTCTGTCCCTGACTTCCGTTTGGCTGATTTCATAGGACTGAAAAATTACCTGGGTGGGCTGAACTGGAATGACCTGACTATGGGTCAGGTAGGTGGTGATGGTTGCCGATATGACGTTTTCCAGGGCATAGTTCTAGCTGCTCAGACAACTTATGTTCCAAATAAGGAAATCAGATCAAACAAAAATGATTCTAAATGGATGAACAATAGATTAAAACATTTCATTAGTCAAAAGAGAGGCATATATAGGCAAATCAAAAGAAGAGAGGGGCAGTTAAGAAATCGATATTTTCAGTTAAAGAGAGAAATAAAAAAAGGGGAATAAGAGAAGCAAAAAGAGATTATGAGGTTACAGTTGCAAGAGAATCGAAGACTAACCCAAAAGGATTCTTTCAGGTATACAGAAGTAAGATTAGGGACAAGACAGGCTCACTCAAAAGTTACTCGGGTCAGCTCTCCGACAGTGATAAGGAAATGTGTAGAATTTTTAACACTTTCTTCCTCTCAGTTTTTACGCAGGAAGATACTAGCGATATTCCAGAAATAATAAATTATGTAGAACAGGACGATAGTAAACTATGCACGATTAGGGTCACAAGTGACATGGTCCTTAGACAAATAAATAAATTAAAACCTAACAAATCCCAGGTCTTGATGAACTGTATGCAAGGGTTCTAAAGGACTGTAAAGAGGAGCTTAGCAAACCTTTGGCTAATCTTTTCAACATATCACTACAAACTGGCATGGTGCCAGATAAGTGGAAAATGGTAAATGTGATATCTATTTTCTCAGCAGGTGACAGGTCCTTAGCTTCAACCTAAAGATCAATAAGCCTAACCTCCATAGTGGGAAAATTTATGGAATCAGTAATTGCGAAGGCAATTCGTAGCCATCTTGAAAAGCATAAATTAATCAACGAATCTCAGCACCGTTTTATGAAAGGGCGTTCTTGCCTTACGAATTTATTAGCTTTTTTCACTAAGGTATTTGAGGAGGTAGATCATGATAATGAATATGATAGCGTGTATATGGACTTCAGTAAGGCTTTCGATAGAGTTCCACATCAGACTGTTGAGGAAAATTAAGGCACACGGAAGAGGAGAAATTTTTTCCTGGATAGAGGCACGGTTGACAAATAGGCAACAGAGAGTTTGCATAAATGGGGAGAAATCAGAGTGGGGAAACGTCACGAGCGGTGTTCCACAGGGGTCAGTGTTGGGCCCCTTGTTGTTCACAATCTACATAAAACACATAGATGAGGGAATAAATAGCAACTTTAGCAAGTTTGCCGATGACACCAAAATAGGCAGTCGAATTCATTCTGACAAGGACATTAGAGCACTCCAGGAAGATTCGAATGGACTGATGCAGTGGTCAGAGAAGTGGCAGATGTAGTTTAATATAAACAAATACAAAGTTCTAAACATTGTACAGGTAAAGAACCATGCTACATATAAACTAAATGTAGATATTAATATTACAGATTGTGAAAAGGATTTAGGAGTTCTGGTTAGCAGTAATCTAAAACCAAGACAAAAGTGCACAAGTGTTTGCAAAAGAGCGACCAGAATCCTTGGCTTCATATCGAGAAGCATAAATAATCCATACCCCCGGCCGGGATTGAACCCGCGGTCATAGAGTCTCAAAACTCCAGCCCGTCGCGCTAGCCACTAGACCAGCTAGCCACAATAAGATTCATCCAACTAGGTATATTTCTACACCATAGGAAAGTTAGCACAGGCACCTCTGTGACCACAAATGCAAGTTTTTACAGACGAATCTCCAGCTAGCGTGGCCGTGACGAACTCTAGCTCAAGTCCCTTCACTGCCGTCAACATGACTTAAGAAATCGTAATGACACGATTGCAAATAAACCATACCCCCGGCCGGGATTGAACCCGCGGTCATAGAGTCTCAAAACTCCAGCCCGTCGCGCTAGCCACTAGACCAGCTAGCCACAATAAGATTCATCCAACTAGGTATATTTCTACACCATAGGAAAGTTAGCACAGGCACCTCTGTGACCACAAATGCAAGTTTTTACAGACGAATCTCCAGCTAGCGTGGCCGTGACGAACTCTAGCTCAAGTCCCTTCACTGCCGTCAACATGACTTAAGAAATCGTAATGACACGATTGCAAATAAACCATACCCCCGGCCGGGATTGAACCCGCGGTCATAGAGTCTCAAAACTCCAGCCCGTCGCGCTAGCCACTAGACTTGAGCTAGAGTTCGTCACGGCCACGCTAGCTGGAGATTCGTCTGTAAAAACTTGCATTTGTGGTCACAGAGGTGCCTGTGCTAACTTTCCTATGGTGTAGAAATATACCTAGTTGGATGAATCTTATTGTGGCTAGCTGGTCTAGTGGCTAGCGCGACGGGCTGGAGTTTTGAGACTCTATGACCGCGGGTTCAATCCCGGCCGGGGGTATGGTTTATTTGCAATCGTGTCATTACGATTTCTTAAGTCATGTTGACGGCAGTGAAGGGACTTGAGCTAGAGTTCGTCACGGCCACGCTAGCTGGAGATTCGTCTGTAAAAACTTGCATTTGTGGTCACAGAGGTGCCTGTGCTAACTTTCCTATGGTGTAGAAATATACCTAGTTGGATGAATCTTATTGTGGCTAGCTGGTCTAGTGGCTAGCGCGACGGGCTGGAGTTTTGAGACTCTATGACCGCGGGTTCAATCCCGGCCGGGGGTATGGTTTATTTGCAATCGTGTCATTACGATTTCTTAAGTCAGCATAAATAATAAGAGTCATCAGGTTGTTCTTCAACTCTATATATCCTTGGTTAGGCCTCATTTAGATTATGCTGCTCAGTTCTGGTCACCGTATTACAGAATGGATATAAATGCTCTGGATAACATACAAAGGAGGATGACAAAGTTGATCCCATGTATCAGAAATCTTTCCTATGAGGATAGACTGAGGGCCCAGAATCTGCACTCTCTAGAAAGACGTAGAATTAGGGGGATATGATTGAGGTGTATAAATGGAAGACAGGAATAAATAAAGGGGATGTAAATAAAGTGCTGAAAATATTTAGCCTAGACAGGACTCGCAGAATTGGCTTTAAGTTGGAAAATTTCAGATTCAGGAAGGATATAGGAAAGCACTGGTTTGGTAATAGAGATGTGGATGAGTGGAACAAACTCCCGAGTACAGTTATAGAGGCTAAAACGCTGTGTAGTTTTAAAGATAGGTTAGATAAATGCATGAGTGAGTGCGAGTGGGTGAGTTGGACCTGTCTAGCTTGTGCTACTAGGTCAGATGCCGTGCTCCTTCCTTAAGTGAATGTGACCTGACCTGACTAGATTGGGGCATTGGCTTAAGCAGGTAGGAGACTTGGACCTGCCTCGCATGGGCCAGCAGGCCTGTTGCAGAGTATAAATAGGCCAGCAGCCTATATATACTCCCTCCTTTTCGTTAGTGTGACATTGTAAATGGTCCAAGTCGGACCGAAACGTCGTCGTAAGCTCCTCTCTTCTGTGTACGGGTTATTTGTGTATTGTTCCAATCTCGGTATTGTGCCTATTTATTTTAAATGCAGGTGTGTTTGCGTCAGAGACACAAGGAGTAAATTATTACAGACATCTTCTGTTTAACAGTACGTGAAGACCAGTGGACACTAAGTAGCTCATCTTGGGGAGCTCAAGACTTCATTATGTTTAATGACACATTCAACGCTCGATAGCTAATTATGTCATAGAAATGCTTAACCTGTATCTATTGGTAAACTCAATTAAAAATATCTCATAACACAATTTCAATTCTATTTTCATATTCCAAAGCGACTGATTCTCAAATATATTTTTTGTTCCTAGCAACTTGCATGACATGATGACATGATTTTAATGATGGCGTGTAAGTTGACAAAAAATAATGACGAGAAATAAGGGAGAAGTGTGAATATGTATGATGAAAGATGTCTGGGATAGTTGAAGGGTACTAGGACAGTACCTATTTTCCAAAAAAATATGCTTGTGAGTCAAGCTATGCCATCATGAGTAGCTTGGACTTGCTGTCGATCGCAGGTCATGATCTGTCATGCGTGTCAGGCTAGAACTTGCAGAATTTGTGATAGACTTAATCATCTCGCTTAGGACTGCCACCATAGACGACAGAGCGACGGGGCACCCCCATCAACGGCATTGCAGCAGGTGAATAATGGCAATCAAGTCTCCGTCCCTGACTTTCGCTTGGCTGATTTCATAGGACTGAAAAATTACTTAGGTGGGCTGAACTGGAATGACCTGACTAAGGGTCAGGTAGGTGGTGATGGTTGCCGATATGATGCTTTCCAGGGCATAGTTCTAGCTGCTCAGTCAAATTATGTTCCAAATAGGGAAATCAGATCAAACAAAAATGATCCTAAATGGATGAACAATAGATTAAAATATCTGATTGGTCAAAAGAGAGGCATATATAGGCAAATCAAAAGAGGAGAGGGGCAATTGAGAAATCGATATATTCAGTTAAAGAGAGAAATAAAAAAGGGAATTAGAAAAGCAAAAAGAGATTATGAGGTTAAAGTTGCAAGAGAATCGAAGACTAACCCAAAAGGATTCTTTCAGGTATACAGAAGTAAGATCAGGGACAAGATAGGCCCACTCAAAAGTTCCTCGGGTCAGCTCACTGACAGTGATAAGGAAATGTGTAGAATTTTTAACACATACTTCCTCTCAGTTTTTACACAGGAGGATACCAGCGATATTCCAGTAATGATAAATTATGTAGAACAGGACGATAATAAACTGTGCACTATTAGGGTCACTAGTGACATGGTCCTTAGGCAAATAGATAAATTAAAACCTAACAAATCCCCAGGCCCTGATGAACTGTATGCAAGGGTTCTAAAGGAATGTAAAGAGGAGCTTAGCACACCTTTGGCTAATCTTTTCAACATATCACTACAAACTGGCATGGTGCCAGATAAGTGGAAAATGGCAAATGTGATACCTATTTTCAAAACAGGTGACAGGTCCTTAGCTTCGAACTATAGACCAATAAGCCTAACCTCCATAGTGGGAAAATTTATGGAATCAATAATTGCCGAGGCAGTTCGTAGCCACCTTGAAAAGCATAAATTAATCAACGAATCTCAGCATGGTTTTACAAAGGGGCGTTCCTGCCTTACGAATTTATTAACTTTTTTCACTAAGGTATTTGAGGAGGTAGATCATGGTAATGAATATGATATTGTGTATATGGACTTCAGTAAGGCTTTTGACAGGGTCCCACATCAGAGACTATTGAGGAAAATTAAAGCACATGGAATAGGAGGAGAAATTTTTTTCCTGGATAGAGGCATGGTTGACAAATAGGCAGCAGAGAGTTTGCATAAATGGGGAGAAATCAGAGTGGGGAAGTGTCACGAGCGGTGTTCCACAGGGGTCAGTGTTGGGCCCCCTGCTGTTCACAATCTACATAAACGACATAGATGAGGGCATAAAGAGCGACATCGGCAAGTTTGCCGATGACACCAAAATAGGCCGTCGAATTCATTCTGACGAGGACATTCGAGCACTCCAGGAAGATTTGAATAGACTGATGCAGTGGTCGGAGAAGTGGCAGATGCAGTTTAATATAGACAAATGCAAAGTTCTAAATGTTGGACAGGACAATAACCATGCCACATATAAACTAAATAATGTAGATCTTAATATTACGGATTGCGAAAAAGATTTAGGAGTTCTGGTTAGCAGTAATCTGAAACCAAGACAACAGTGCATAAGTGTTCGCAATAAAGCTAATAGAATCCTTGGCTTCATATCAAGAAGCATAAATAATAGGAGTCCTCAGGTTGTTCTTCAACTCTATACATCCTTGGTTAGGCCTCATTTAGATTATGCTGCACAGTTTTGGTCACCTTATTACAGAATGGATATAAATTCTCTGGAAAATGTACAAAGGAGGATGACAAAGTTGATCCCATGTATCAGAAACCTTCCCTATGAGGATAGACTAAGGGCCCTGAATCTGCACTCTCTAGAAAGACGTAGAATTAGGGGGGATATGATTGAGGTGTATAAATGGAAGACAGGAATAAATAAAGGGGATGTAAATAGTGTGCTGAAAATATCTAGCCTAGACAGGACTCGCAGCAATGGTTTTAAGTTGGAAAAATTCAGATTCAGGAAGGATATAGGAAAGTACTGGTTTGGTAATAGAGTTGTGGATGAGTGGAACAAACTCCCAAGTACCGTTATAGAGGCCAGAACGTTGTGTAGCTTTAAAAATAGGTTGGATAAATACATGAGTGGATGTGGGTGGGTGTGAGTTAGACCTGATAGCTTGTGCTACCAGGTCGGTTGCCGTGTTCCTCCCTTAAGTCAATGTGACCTGACCTGACTAGGTTGGGTGCATTGGCTTAAGCCGGTAGGAGACTTGGACCTGCCTCGCATGGGCCAGTAGGCCTTCTGCAGTGTTCCTTCGTTCTTATGTTCTTATGTTCTTATGAATCACGAGTGGTTCGAGGCATACCAGTCCGAGTGTAGGCATGGTAACCCCTGTTCCCAGCAGTGCATGGAATCCGTTTAGCGACTAGATGGAAGAGCCTATGGATGACACTGGCCGTCACCACTGAACCCCATGAGTTAGCAGTTGAAGCAGTTACTCAGAATGTTTCAGTGCCGGCAGATTTGGACAAGATACTGCAAAACCTGTTTCTCCCAGCTAGAGGCCGAAGGTCGGTCCCAAGAGAGCGAGGTCGGCTTCGACGCTACGTGTGTGAATATTGATACGAGTCGTTAGGATGACGTTCTCACGCCGGGCCGAAAAGAGCTTGGAAAGAAGGTCTGGGCGGACGAAATCAAGGGATGTGACAGTGTGACAATGAAAACACTCTTCAGAGTGTCTGAGGGTTCGTGGGATGGCGGCGGCCACATGATAGACAGCATGGCTCACAAAAGAAGTCACCTAGAGTCTATAGCCACACACAATAACTCTAATACTTATAACTATAAACGATAATGAGTTGTGTACGTTAGTGAAGACGAGATGGATGGCTGGTTTGCTTTGCAGAATGCATGTAACAAAAGCATCGTGCAAGAAAACAATTTAAAAAATGTCGACGAGCTAGTTGTTGCTGGATATGTCTCTCACGTAGTACCCATTATGAGACTAGATAAGCATGTGTTATGAATATGTTAGAGTGGTGGTGAGGGGGCGTATATTACTCGTGCATGGGGCTTGGAAAGAACAACCTGTTTATATACACCCGAGGAGGTTTTTTACATGTTAAGAATGAATTTATACAATGTATTGCGACCCCTGAATGGGTCACAATGTGTATAATGTATATTACCTGTTCACATAAATTTATATTGCTTATATTTGCAATATTAGCTAAATCGTAAATATATTGTTTTATATTATTATTTGACTTAGTTATATTATTAGGTAGGATGTAACATTTATATATTATTCAGTGCTCATAGTTCGAGTGTTAAGTAGCTGACGGCCTTGTCTAACTACTGTGTTTTCTCTCATCTTGTTACGCTGCCTGCTTCTCTGTGTTGCTGGGCAGCAGCAGTCCACAGAGAGTCAAGTGATCAGGGTGAGTGATCACACCTCACCTGGAGTAGTCTGCCTGGCCTGCGTGGCCTATTGTCTGTTTGACGTGCTTCTAACAAGAGGTCCCTCTATTGCTCTTCCTTGCTGGCCCTTGTTGGAAGATCGTCTCTGTCTCTTTCTTGTTGTTGGTTCTGTGTAACTCTGTTCACAGAACATAGCCTAGACTTAGTGATTTTCAACGTTGTACTGAGGTTGTGTGTCATACAGACACTCTGAGAAACTCAGGTCCTGAGCTGTAGCTTCTGACCTAACTTGTACTGGTATCTGTGTACTGTCACAGTCGGGGATTTTCTAATGCTGAACTTAGATTCAGTAGTATGGGAGTTTTGTGACTTTTGTGGAGGATCTGCAGATGGTCTCTACTTAGTGTCGTTATATTATCTCCTTGTTCCTGATTCTGTGTCGCTGTTGATTGTTATATTGCTGTTCGGCTTAACAGTCGTTTTATTGTTCAAGCAAGCTGTTCTGATTGCCAGGTTGGTCAAGAAGCTAGTTTATGTGAGGACTTTTAGTCAGTCACTGGTTAAGTCTAGTCGAGTCTTGAGACATAGCGAACTACTTAGAACACTTACACACATACACACAAACTTACTTGTATATATTTGTATTATGTTATTAAATGCTAACAATGTACCAGATGGTACTTAATAGCCATAAAGATGTGATATGTGCCTTCAGCACAATGCTGCTGTGCACGAGAGAAGTGTAGGAACTTGTACCCTATATTATATTCAATTGATTACTTTAATTTACTTTGATAATATACGCCCAGACAACTTTATTTTTAGTAATAAACTTATTAAATTTTAATTTCTTTAGTTAGAAGCCTACCAGTTGTAATCCTGAAGCACTATTGAATCTTACTAAATTCTAATGGATGATTGGACCAAGATACTGTCTGCTTGCTACAAAAAACCAGTAACAGACTGGATGCTAGAAACGCAGTCCTTTCTAGTATTCACTGGAGATCTCTATCATTATTAGATATCGCGTTTTATGTAACAATGAAACTTGGTGTATTTTTCCAGAGGTCTGCCGGAGTTAACGTTTGTAGCCAGCTACTAGATTTATATGGATCGTAGGAAAAATGTCTTCCCAAGAAGAGCGGGTCGTTATTCATTAGCATTAGCTGAGCTGTTACGTGATGTGTGTGTGTTTAAGGGACGTATGTAGTTTGCCCGTCCATGCCTATGTTACGGGTGCTAATGCAACGAGGCTGGATAGGATATATGAAACAGAAGTGGTTAAGGTATGGTGTAAGTACACTTTGTCATTGGTGTTTTCGGATCATCAAGCGTTCTTGGTGGTGGATGAGTGGAATCATCTAGCATTAAGTCAGTTCTTTGTGGAAGCTAACTGTTAGCATTTCATGTGATAAATGGTACAAAAACCGACAAGTTGAAGATTGAGACACTTGTGCAGCATATGGGAATCTTTATTGAAGAAACGTTTGGCCACACAGTGGCTTCATCAGTCGATACAAAGGAGAATATGGTAAGGAGAGGAGGAGTTTGAGGTAATCAGTCCCTCAGCCTGGAGTTGATGTGTTCAGTCCATCTTTCTTGTAGAAAGTACAGTATAGGACCGCAGAAGTGGCTTATATACTGTAGACCGGTGAGGCGAAGCAAGAGGAGGCAGGTCATTGTGGTACCATCCACTAGTCTAAGTAGGTCTTCTTTCGAAGGTTGGAAAAGTTTTTGAAGAATTCTTTGTATCAAGATCTCATGATGTTGCAGTGTCTGACAGATGTGATAAATGATTTAAAAACCTACTTAGACAAGTGGATGGTTCCACTATGACCCCGCCTCCACCTGCTTCGCCTCACCTGTCTACAGTATATAAGCCACGTCTACGGCCCTATGCTGTACTTTCTACAAGATAGATGAACTGAACACATCGACTCCAGGCTGAGGGACTGATTACCTAAAACTCCTTCTCTCCTTACATTATTCTCCTTTGTATGGACTGATGAAGCCACTGTGTGGCGAAACGTTTCTTCAATGAAGATTCCCATATATTGCATAAGTGTCTCAGTCTATTGGCATTTTAGGGATGAGGTAGCACAGATGCGGTTCGCAGCCTGGTGGGCAGATAATGAAAGCAGGGGAGACGACGATGGCATAGAATGGTGGTGGGATGCAGTGGTAAATCACACCTTAAAGAGGCTGTGTATAAGCGAATGTAGCCGAATAAATCGTCAGTACTATATGAGAGGGGCGCCTGGCGACGTTTACGGTACAGTAGTTGTTCGGGAGTTGGGGGTTTAATGCAAGAAATGTATAATGACAGTTCTGACACGGTGTGCATACAGTCAGCGGTGGAGGAGGTCCTGTGAGGTGACAAGCCGTCGGGGTGTGTCCATCGGCGCAGTATCGCAGGCGGAAAGTGATGCACAGGAAAGTGTACAAGGTTTCGAAACAGGACAGGTGTTGGAGTATGCGGAGATGCAAGGGATGTATGCTGATGGGTGGTTTGGGGACTGTTGGGCAGAGGTATGAAGGCGACATGTGATGAGATGTGTGGGAAGATGCGGCTGAACTTTGAGGAGGGGACTGAGAGAAGCTTGAGGGAAACATCACGAAACATTGAAATATATGCAGCAAAGTCGTTTTGTAAAACGGGAAAGCCGATGGGGAGTGATCGATTGCCTATTGCATTTTACATGGTTCAATGACTGGGTAATAGGGGACCTTCTGTAGCGCTTAATGAATGCACTGAAGAGAACGAGTTGGCTGGGATGGTCCTCATTCTGATGGGAAAGGTGCGAGTGGGATTCGGGGATAATAAAATTTCCATTGCAGTGTGCAGATTTCTCGCAAAATTTTTGGGGAATACGGTATCCCGGGGAGAGATCCCGTATTACCCGCTCTAGCGGGTAACTCAATTATAAACAATTATGTTCAAGCTTTGCATGGGCAAGGGAACTGAGGAGTGTTGATAACACTAGATTAAAAAAGGAACGTTCGATTCCGCCTTGCTTCTCAGACAGGAGATTGGGAACGAGATCGTTCGGTGGGTTGAGACGTTGTATCCTGGAGCAGTGACGCGGGTCAAAGTCACTGGACGTCTAGGGAATTCAATCTCGAACGGATTGTTGTTAATTCGCTCTTATACAGTAAGGCTCAATAAGTAGCAGAAGAATTCCCCTTAAACTCGTAAGTGATGTGTAGGATTCAGGCGACAGTCTCGTCTTGGATGAGTCAGAGACGGCAGCATATGTGGTCGTGGACAACGCGGTACAAATGTACATGTTGCAAAACGTAGATGTTGCAAGGAGAGTTCTTTGCAATGAGGAAACGAATGTTAACAGCAATATTTGTTCGAACAAAGTGTATAAATCAAAAGATGTATGGTACGTTCTTTTAGCGAAGATTCTCGCTGCAGTCTCAAGGAACGTGAGTGCAAGATCAACTAGTTTTGGTGTACAGTGTCATTGTGTCTTGTGTGACATCACATAATTGAGGTATGTCTCTCTCGTGTAACCATTGTTAACACTGTTCTTCCTAAATTTTAATGATGTTACAATGTCTGTGGTGGACTATTGATTGATAATTCTAATGTTTCGAATAAATCTGTGGATTTATACCTATAGGCGACAGGTCGACCGAGACTGTTTATCATTATCTGATACAGTAAGAGTGGGTGTATAAGTATATATCATGCTTTCTTAAAGTATGAGTTATTATTATCTACACAGAAAAGTTATAATCCGTGTGCCTCAATTTATGTGATATGGTGGTTATTCGTTGTGGTGTCTAGCGAGCTTGTTTGACCTTGGAGTATGAGTGTGTGTTAAGTTATTCTAAACCATAATACAGGTGGCGATAGAACCCGCGATCAGAGAGTCCTGAAACTCCAGACCGACGCGTTAGCCACTGGACCAGCTGACTCTAATATTACTGGAATTGCTTTTCTAATGTTTTTATGTGTGTTGGTACGATAGGGCAAGCAAAGTGACTTCCATGTACTCGTCTGCCTTTCCAGGTCTGGTGAATAGTTTACGTATGCCTTGCAGAACATGGATTTTTGTTTATATACCAGTTTCATTTTATGTTTGTGTTATTATTGTGTTCTCATACTAAGAGCCTGTACGTATTTACATACTTATGATATATGTAATGTTATGTTTTTAATAAAATATAAACACTCCATTATATATATATATATATATCTAATGCTTATTTTCAGTTCAGTCTGTTATCATTAAAGTGTCGAATTTCCATTGGATACGAGTGAGGGTGAAGGTGAAGAGTGAAGGTGGAGGTGAAGGTGAAGAGTGAAGGTGGAGGTGAAGAGTGAAGGTGGAGGTGAATGTGAAGAGTGAAGGTGGAGGTGAAGGTGAAGAGTGAAGGTGGACGTGAAGGTGAAGAGTGAAGGTGGACGTGAAGGTGAAGAGTGAAGGTGGAGGTGAAGGTGAAGAATGAAGGTGGACATGAAGGTGAAGAGTGAAGGTGGACGTGAAGTTGAAGAGTGAAGGTGGAGGTGAAGGTGAAGAGTGAAGGTGGACGTGAAGGTGAAGAGTGAAGGTGGACGTGAAGTTGAAGAGTGAAGGTGGAGGTGAATGTGAAGAGTGAAGGTGGAGGTGAAGGTGAAGAATGAAGGTGGAGGTGAAGGTGAAGAGTGAAGGTGGAGGTGAAGGTGAAGAATGAAGGTGAAGGTGAAGAGTGAAGGTGGAGGTGAAGAGTGAAGGTGGAGGTGAAGGTGAAGAATGAAGGTGAAGGTGAAGAGTGAAGGTGGAGGTGAAGGTGAAGAGTGAAGGTGGAGGTGAAGGTGAAGAGTGAAGGTGGAGGTGAAGGTGAAGAGTGAAGGTGGAGGTGAAGAGTGAAGGTGGAGGGAAGGAAGCAGATTTTCAGCAACACTCACAACAGCTGAAATAAAATCGGCTTTGTTACCTGCGACGCCAAAAACCTTAAATTTTTTACAGGTTTTCTGTCTAGTTGAGTCTCCAGTTTTTCATCGATTATTCGATCATTTTTTTCTTCTGGCTTTCCCGAAATATTTCCCTCTTCATTAATTTCTATTCATGTTGATAAATTAGACATATGTGCAACTCTTGGGTATCTTTATTGAGGAAACGTTTCGCCACACAGTGGCTTCATCAGTCCATACACAGGAGAAACTTGAAGAACAGGAGGAGAATGAGGTAATCAGTCCCTCAACCTTGAGTCGATGTGGTCAGTCCATCAATTTTGAGTAGAATACGGCATACGTGCGGAGAAGGAGCTTATAAACCGTATGGCAGGAGAGGTGCAGCAGTTGTAGGCGGTGTCACATTTGTCCAATGTGGAAGTAGGTTGTGCCCAAGAATTAGGCAAGCGAAGAATTCCTAAGTATTAAGATCCCAAGAAGTTGCAGTGTCTGACAGATTTATAAGCTGCTTCTCCGCTCATCTGCCGTATTCTACTCAAGATTGATGGACTGAACACATCGACTCAAGGTTGAGGGACTGATTACCTCATTCTCCTCCTGTTCTTCAAGATTCTCCTTTGTATGGACTGATGAAGCCACTGTGTGGCGAAACGTTTCCTCAATAAAGATACCCAAGAGTTGCACATGTGTCTAATTTATCAACATGTCGGTTCTCTGAACCATTCATCTACAAATTTCTATTCATACATTTCTTAACTTTCTTTTGAAAGGTTAACATTGTTTCAAGAATTTATTAATTAGAAACAGAATGAGAAATAACAACAATGAGTCGTCAACAATAAACTTGAAAAAGAGGAAACACAAGTTACGCTAATTTACGAAAAGTTAAGTGATTTTGCTGTTGCAACACGTGCAGTAATTATGACATTAATGTCAACAAAATATCATCACCAATGAATTTATTAGGTACAACGCACACTAAATCAGGTTTATCAATTTCAGTTGGAAAAACTCAGATTCAGGAAGGATATAGGAAAGCACTGGTTTAGCAATAGAGTTGTGGATGAGTGGAACAAACTCCCGAGTACTGTCATAGAAGCTTAGACGTTGTGTAGTTTTAAAAATACGTTGGATATATACATGAGTGGGTGTGGGTGGGTGTGAGTTGGACCTGACTAGCTTGTGCTACTAGGTCAGTTGCCGTGCTCCTCCCTGAAGTGAATGTGACTGACCTGACTAGGTCAAGGCATTGGCTTAAGCCGGTGGGAGGACTGGACCTGCCTCGCATGGGCCAGTAGGCCTGCTGCAGTGTTCCTTCTTTCATAAATATAATCGTAACAGAGATTCTAACAAAAAAAGTTTGCATTGTTTATTGATAAACATAACATCCTCTAAAATTTTTTAAAAGGCAGAATAAAATAATTGTGAAGTTTGCAAGAATAATCTCACTTCTTTTAGTTACTTTTTGTTGCAAATATTTACTTTTAAATCAAGTTTTTACCTGGAGTTTAAATGGAAGCCGTTCCGGGGGTCATCGCTCCCGCGGCCCGGTCCTCGACCAGACCTCCAGGTGGATCAGAGCCTGATCAACGAGGTTGTTGCTACTGAAAGCACGCAATCCAGAGTACGAACCACAGCTCAACTGTTGGTAATTTCCCTTATGTATGACACGAAGCTGTTGAACAGTCTTGGACCCCGGACACTCACTGAATTTGACGCAAGCATTGCTTTTCAAGTTGAAGCCGACGACCCGTGGCTAGTACACTGGCCGACCCATCCTGGAGACTCCCCGTGGCTAGTACGCTGGCCAACCCATCATGGAGACCCCCGTGGCTAGTACACTGGCCGACCCATCATGGAGACCCCCGTGGCTAGTACACTAGCCGACCCATCCTGCAGCCTCCTGTGGCTAGTACACTGGCCGACCCATCCTGCAGAAACCCGTGGCTGGTACACTGGCCGACCCATCATGGAGACCCACGTGACTAGTGCACTGGCCGACCCATCATGGAGACCCTTGTGGCTACTACACTGACCGACCCAGCCTGGAGACCCCAGTGGCTAGTACCCCTGACCGACCCATCATGGAAGCCCCAGTGGCTAGTACACTGGCCGACCCATCATGGAGACCCCCGTGGCTAGAATACTGGTCGACCCATCCTGCAGACCCCCGTGGCTAGTACACTGGTCGACCCATTCTGGAGACTCCCGTGGCTAGTACGCTGGCCGACCCATCATGGAAACCCCCGTGGCTAGTACACTGGCCGACCCATTATGGAGACCCCCGTGGCTAGTACACTGGCCGACCCATCCTGGAGACCCCCGTGGCTATAATACTGGCCGACCCATCCTGGAGACCCCCGTGGCTAGTACACTGGCCGACCCATCCTGCAGACTCCCGTGCCTAGTACACTGGCCGACCCATCATGGAGACCTCCGTGGCTAGTGCACTGGCCGACCCATCATGGAGACCCCCGTGGCTAGTACATTGGCCGACCCATCCTGCAGACCGTGGCTAGTACACTGCCCGACCCATCATGGAAACTCCCGTGGCTAATACACTTGCCGACCCATTCTGGAGACCCCTGTGGCTAGTACACTGACCGACCCATCATGGAGACCCCTGTGGCTAGTACACTGACCGACCCATCATGGAGACCCCTGTGGCTAGTACACTGACCGACCCATCAGGGAGACCCCTGTGGCTAGTACACTGACCGACCCATCATGGAGACCCCTGTGGCTAGTACACTGACCGACCCATCATGGAAACCCCTGTGGCTAGTACACTGACCGACCCATCATGGAGACCCCTGTGGTTAGTACACTGACCGACCCATCATGAAGACCCCTGTGGCTAGTACACTGACCGACCCATCATGGAGACCCCTGTGGCTAGTACACTGACAGACCCATCATGGAGACCCCTGTGGCTAGTACACTGACCGACCCATCATGGAGACCCCTGTGGGTAGTACACTGACCGACCCATCATGGAGACCCCTGTGGCTAGTACACTGACCGACCCATCATGGAGACCCCTGTGGCTAGTACACTGACCGACCCATCATGGAGACCCCTGTGGTTAGTACACTGACCGACCCATCATGGAGACCCCTGTGGCTAGTACACTGACCGACCCATCATGGAGACCCCTGTGGCTAGTACACTGACCGACCCATCATGGAGACCCCTGTGGCTAGTACACTGACCGACTCATCATGGAGACCCCTGCGGCTAGTACACTGACCGACCCATCATGGAGACCCCTGTGGCTAGTACACTGACCGACCCATCATGGAGACCCCTGTGGCTAGTACACTGACCGACCCATCATGGAGACCCCTGTGGCTAGTACACTGACCGACCCATCATGGAGACCCCTGTGGCTAGTACACTGACCGACCCATCATGGAGACCCCTGTGGCTAGTACACTGACCGACCCATCATGGAGACCCCTGTGGCTAGTACACTGACCGACCCATCATGGAGACCCCTGTGGCTAGTACACTGACCGACCCATCATGGAGACCCCTGTGGCTAGTACACTGACCGACCCATCATGGAGACCCCTGTGGCTAGTACACTGACCGACCCATCATGGAGACCCCTGTGGCTAGTACACTGACCGACCCATCATGGAGACCCCTGTGGTTAGTACACTGACCAACCAATCATGGAGACCCCTGTGGCTAGTACACTGACCGACCCATCATGGAGACCCCTGTGGATAGTACACTGACCGACCCATCATGGAGACCCCTGTGGCTAGTACACTGACCGACCCATCATGGAGACCCATGTGGTTAGTACACTGACCGACCCATCATGGATACCCCTGTGGCTAGTACACTGACCGACCCATCATGGAGACCCCTGTGGCTAGTACACTGACCGACCCATCATGGAGACCCCTGTGGCTAGTACACTGACCAACCCATCATGGAAACCCCTGTGGCTAGTACACTGACCGACCCATCATGGAGACCCCTGTGGCTAGTACACTGACCGACCCATCATGGAGACCCCTGTGGCTAGTACACTGACCGACCCATCATGGAGACCCCTGTGGTTAGTACACTGACCGACCCATCATGGAGACCCCTGTGGCTAGTACACTGACCGACCCATCATGGAGACCCCTGTGGCTAGTACACTGACCGACCCATCATGGAGACCCCTGTGGCTAGTACACTGACCGACCCATCATGGAGACCCCTGTGGTTAGTACACTGACCGACCCATCATGGAGACCCCTGTGGCTAGTACACTGACCGACCCATCATGGAGACCCCTGTGGCTAGTACACTGACCGACCCATCATGGAGACCCCTGTGGCTAGTACACTGACCGACCCATCATGGAGACCCCTGTGGCTAGTACACTGACCGACCCATCATGGAGACCCCTGTGGTTAGTACACTGACCGACCCATCATGGAAACCCCTGTGGCTAGTACACTGACCGACCCATCATGGAGACCCCAGTGGCTAGTACACTGACAGACCCATCATGGAGAGCCATTTGGTTAGTACACTGACCGACCCATCATGGAAACCCCTGTGGCTAGTACACTGACCGACCCATCATGGAGACCCCTGTGGCTAGTACACTGACCGACCCATCATGGAGACCCCTGTGGCTAGTACACTGACCGACCCATTATGGAGACCCCTGTGGTTAGTACACTGACCGACCCATCATGGAGACCCCTGTGGCTAGTACACTGACCGACCCATCATGGAGACCCCTGTGGCTAGTACGCTGACCGACCCATCATGGAGACCCCTGTGGCTAGTACACTGACCGACCCATCATGGAGAACCCTGTGGCTAGTACACTGACCGACCCATCATGGAGACCACTGTGGCTACTCCACTGACCGAGCCATAATGGCGACCCCTGTGGCTAGTACACTGACCGACCCATCATGGAGACCCCTGTGGTTAGTACACTGACCGACCCATCATGGAGACCCCTGTGGCTAGTACACTGACCGACCCCTCATGGAGCTCCCTCTGGCTAGTACCCTGACCGACCCATCATGGAGACCCCTGTGGCTAGTACACTGACCGACCCATCATGGAGACCCCTGTGGCTAGTACACTGACCGACCCATCATGGAGACCCCTGGGGCTAGTACACTGACCGACCCCTCATGGAGACCCCTGTTGCTAGTACACTGACCGACCCATCATGGAGACCCCTGTGGCTAGTACACTGACCGACCCATCATGGAGACCCCTGTGGCTAGTACACTGACCGACCCATCATGGAGACCCCTGTGGCTAGTACACTGACCGACCCATCATGGAGACCCCTGTGGCTAGTACACTGACCGACCCATCATGGAGACCCCTGTGGCTAGTACACTGACCGACCCATCATGGAGACCCCTGTGGCTAGTACACTGACCGACCCATCATGGAGACCCCTGTGGCTAGTACACTGACCGACCCATCATGGAGACCCCTGTGGCTAGTACACTGACCGACCCATCATGGAGACCCCTGTGGCTAGTACACTGACCGACCCATCATGGAGACCCCTGTGGCTAGTACACTGACCGACCCATCATGGAGACCCGTGTAGCACAATGTTAACAGGCCCTGCTCTCAGCAGTTGTACTTCTGCTACTACTGCTACTGCTACTTCTACTAGTACTAGCGCTGCTGCTGCTACTACTACTACTACTACTACTAGTAGTAGTAGTAGTACTAATACTACTACTAATAGTAGTACTACTACTACTAGCGCTGCAACTACTGCTACTAGCGCTGCCACTACTACTACTACTACTACTTCTCGTACTACTACTACTACTAGCGCTGCTACTACTACTACTACTACTAGTACTACTACTACTAGCGCTGCAACTACTACTACTACTACAAGTGCTGTTAGTACTACTACTACTACTACCACTAGCGCTGCTACTACTACTACTACTAGTACTACTACTACTAGCGCTGCAACTACTACTACTGCTACTACTACTAGCGCTGCTACTATTACTACTACTACTAGTACTACTACTAGCGCTGCAACTACTACTACAAGTGCTGTTACTACTACTACTAGTACTACTACTACTAGCGCTGCTACTACTACTACTACTACTAGTACTACTACTACTACTAGCGTTGCTACTACTACTACTACTAGAGTTGCTACTACTACTACTACTAGTACTACTACTACTAGCGCTGCTACTACTACTACTACTAGTACTACTACTACTACTAGCGTTGCTACTACTACTACTACTACTAGTACTACTACTACTACTACTACTACTAGTACCACCCTCTAGTAGCCTGCCTCCTGACTCCTCTTATTATATATAATCATCCTAAGTAATCTCTGCATCATAACTGTCGAAGCCACACCTGGAGAGACATTTCCTCTATTAAGTCTCAGTTTACATAATTCGTTTATTAATCCTTTGAAAAGACAAGTTTTAATAATAAGTAGAGCTATCTACCATACAGTGAAAAATATTGCAAAACATTGTTTATTGTTGGTGAAAATTGGAGACGGAGTGAAGTCCGGGCGAGGACTGGGCAGCACAGGGTCGGTGCTGGATAAATATTATGATGTATAAAGGTGTAGCGAGAGCTTTGTATATCAAGTGTTGTGACGTACAAGAACAACAGTGCCATAATAAATTAATTTACTAAATTTATTAGTTCGGTATAAGGCGTGGAAACTGAAAGTTTATCCGCTTACTGATATACTGAATGTGTTAATGTATTAGGTCTAACGTGCGTTGATCCTCGTTTGAAACTAGGCCCACCAGATTTATTCCCGTATGAATATAACAGTGAGGTGGATAATTCAACTTCTACTATTTATTTTCCAGCAATGAATTGTTCAATGAGATGTAAACGATAAATTCTTCTGATCAGAGAAGACTATCACTTGACCAGAAATAATAATAATAATAATAATAATAATAATAATAATAATAATAATAATAATAATAATAATAATAATAATAATAATAATAATAATAATAATAATAAAAATAATAATAATAATAATAATAATTATTATTATTATTATTATTATTTTTATAATCTACAAGTGTGACGAATGGTTGGAAAACCGACAAGTTGAAGGTTGAGACACTTATGCAGCATATGGGAATCTTTATTCAGGAAACGTTCCGCCACACAGTGGCTTCATCAGTCCAATACAAAGAGGAAGGCGTAAGGAGAGGAGGAGTATGAGGTAATCAGTCCCTCAGCCTGGAGTCGATGTGTTCAGTCCATCAATCTTGTAGAATGTACATTCTACAAGATTGGACTGAACACATCGACTCCAGGCTGAGGAACTGATTACCTCATACTCCTCCTCTCCTTACGCCTTCCTCTTTGTATTGGACTGATGAAGCCACTGTGTGGCGAAACGTTTCCTGAATAAAGATTCCCATATGCTGCATAAGTGTCTCAACCTTCATAATCTACAAGTACACATACAATGCATACGCATACAATGTATACATTTCGAGAAGATTAGGTCAATTTTGCGACCCACACCAGTCGACTAACAAAAATATATCTTAAAGAAACACATCCTAACGTTTCCACCCGTACCCGGGATTGAACCCCGATCCTCAGTATGAGAGCTGAGTGTGTTAGCAGTCGAGCTACGGGACACGTAATTAAATCGATGAAAATTTCTTCTAATCAGAGAAAACTATCACCTGACTAGTAGCTCAGTCTTTCAAATACAGTTGTAGGTAAAACTGACGATGTCAGTCGTTTAACTTAGGTTTTTTGGATGGGATTTTGTGATGGATTTCATTCTCACGTAATCATCGCCTAATTGTCTGGGGCCAACACATTACACTGCAGACTATCTCTAATGGAGAACTCTGCAGGTCATCTAGTTTTCTTTGGTCGTCAGCGGCATTAGGTTGCCTTGTCGGAGCTTATCTGGGCCGATATTCAAGAGAATGTTCCTCCTCCTCCTCCCTGTTAAACCAACGATATACAGTTGCTCCAGAGAGGTCAAGCTTTGCTGCAATTTCCTGCAGAGAGACATCACTTTCACTCATCCCTATAATCCCCCTCCGCTGAGCGATATTTTTCCTGAAACGTTTTATTTTTGGTTCTAATGGATTGAAGGATCATGTAAGAGTTACAGCATTCGTGATCCATCGGTCCCTGTCTACCACCGTTATAAAAATATTAGCCACTCTTGAAATGGAAAGTAATTACTAACCCGGGTTATAAGAATATAAGAACATAAGAAAGAAGGAACACTGCTACAGGCCTACTGACCCATGCTGAGCAGGTCCATGTCCCTCCCCGGATTAGACCAATGACCCACCCCCCAGATTATCCCAATGACCCACCCAGTCTGGTCATCCCCACTCAAGGATGGAGCACTGTACCAGACCCAGCAGCACAAGCTAGTCAGGTCCAACTCACACCCACCCACACCCACTCATGTATTTATCTAACCTATTTTTAAAACTACACAACGTTTTAGCCACAATAACTGTGCTTGGGAGTTTGTTCCACTCATCCACAACTTTATTACCAAACTAGTACTTTCCTATATCCTTCCTGAATCCGAATTTTTCCAACTTGAAACCATTGCTGCGAGTCCTGTCTTGGCTGGAAATTTTCAGCACACTACATCCCCTTTATTTATTCCTGTTTTCCATTTATACACCTCGATCATATCCTCCCTAATTCTACGCCTTTCGAGAGAGTGCAGATTCAGGGCCTTCAGTCTATCCTCATAGGGAAGATTTCTGATACATGGGATCATCTTTGTCATCCTCCTTTGTACGTTTTCCAGAGCATTTATATCCATTCTGTAATACGGTGACCAGAACTGAGCAGCATAGCCTAAATGAGGCCTAACCAAGGATAAATAGAGTTGAAGAACAACCTGAGGACTTCTATTATTTATGCTTCTAGATATGAAGCCAATAATTCTGTTAGCTTTATTGCGAACACTAATGCACTGTTGTCTTGGTTTTAGGTTACTGCTAACCAGAACTCCTAAATCCTTTTCGCAATCGGTAGTATTAAGATCTACATTATTTAAACCATACCACGGGCTGGATTGAACCCGCGGTCAGAGAGTCTCAAAACTCCAGACCGTCGCGTTAGCCAGTGGCTAACGCGACGGTCTGGGGTTTTGAGACTCTCTGACCGCGGGTTCAATCCCGCCCGTGGTATGGTTTGTTTGCAATCGTGTCATTACGATTTCGTGAGTACATTATTTAGTTTATATGTGGCATGGCTATTTAACTGTCCAACATTTAGAACTTTGCATTTGTCAAAATTAAACTGCATCTGCCACTTCTCCGACCATTGCGTCAGTCTATTCAAATCCTCCTGGAGTGCTCTAAAGTCCTCATTAGAATGAATTGGACGGCCTATTTTGGTGTCATCAGCAAATTTGCTTATGTCGCTATTTATTCCCTCATCTATGTCGTTTATGTAAATTGTGAACAACAACGGGCCCAACACTGACCCCTGAGGAACACCGCTTGTGACGTGCCCCCATTCTGATTTCTCCCCATTTATGCAAACTCTGTGCTGTCTATTTGTCAGCCATACCTCTACCCAGGAAAAATTTTCTCCTCCTATTCCGTGTGCCTTAAGTTTCCTCAATAGCCTCTGGTGTGGAACTCTGTCGAAAGCCTTACTGAAGTCCATATACACAATATCATATTCATTACCATGATCTGCCTTTAATAATTTATTCTTCAAGATTTATGTCTCGCTAATGAATATATTATCATCTTTACCGGCCAGTCGGCCTTGTACAGTGCTCCTCGATCTTCATGTTATTTTCTTATTTAGTATTTATGTTTGTCGGTGACTAGTAAGAGTTGTGATGAAAACCGAGACACATGTGCAACATCTGGGTATCTTTATTGTAGACGTTTCGCCATCCAGTGGCTTTATCAATTCAAAGTCTAGGACAATACAGATTCTGGAGCACAGGCAAGAAGGCTGGCGCCTTCTTGCCTTTGCTCCTGAATCTTCACGACTACGGTGATCTTCACACCAACTTCAAGGCTGAGGGACTGATTACCTCATCTTTTGTATATAGTTCTACTGTCTTCAAATTATGTCCTAGACTCTGTATTGATAAAGCCACTGGATGGCGAAACGTCTACAATAAAGATACCCAGATATTGCATATGTGTCTCAGTATTCATCTTGTCGGTATTGTATACCATTCTTGTACAAGAGTTGTGATGTTCACAGTTACCACACGAAGTGGATTCCATCATGCAATACGACCTACCTCCCGTAACAACAATAATTTGCAATATAAATGCGCCTTGCTTTAAAATTAGACTTGGGGAAGAATAGAGGAAATTTCTGGTTAAGAAACATAGTTGTCAATGTGTGGAACAGTTTACCAAATAGGTAGGTTGGTTGGTAGGCTGAGAGAGAGAGTGAGAGAGAGAGTATGGAACACATTCGTACAGCATAATAATGTCAACGAGATAAAGTCATTTGATCAAATGAAAATGCTGGCCCACAGATGGCTCCAACTTCATCCTGTTCCCTACTTGTATGTCTCATAACAATAAAAATGCTTTCAAATGAGCTGAAGTAGGTAACAGCTCTCAGCCTGCCAATAAAGTTAAGAATCCTGAACCTGTAAATAGCTTGTCAATAAAGCTAGGGATCCTTAACCTAACCTTGTCAAACCCTGTGTAAAAGAGAGAGAGAGAGAGAGAGAGAGAGAGAGAGAGAGAGAGAGAGAGAGAGAGAGAGAGAGAGAGAGAGAGAGAGAGAGAGAGAGAGAAAATGAAGGAACTATCAATGTTAAATAACGCAAATATTACACAGTCATCAAACTAATCGTGAGTATAGTTTCTAAATTCTTTTTATTCTTAGGTTTAAAAGACTGTTGACTAGACGAGTACCATTAAGGCTGCATGTGATCTGTTTATCAACACTCAACAACACTTTCACCATGGGCATTAAAGTAAACTTGTGGTGTATTTACACGGAGAGAGAGAGACACACACACACAGGCGCTATGAGCTGTGAGTCGACCACAATTAGGTGAGCACAATTAGGTGGGTACACACACACACACACACACACACACACACACACTCACACTCACACACACACACACACACACACACACACACACACACACACACACACACACACACACACACACACACACACACACACACACACACACACACACATAGAAGACAGTATTGGAGAGGAAAGGAATGGTATGCTAACGCTGACGGTATAACGAATAAGTGAGAGGAGTGGCACTAAAGAATCACAGAGGCGTCACCAGACATCATATCACTCACAGAAACCAGTCTATCAGGAATGATAACAAATGCCATCTTTCCAACTTGATATCAGATCCTGAGGAAAGGCAGAGGGAACAGAAGGGTGGAGGAGTGGCACAGGTCTTAAAAAAAAGGGATTTTGATGAGTTGGAGAGAGGGAACAGAGGAGAAGCAAGGAACTACATAATAGAAACACTTCAGACTGGAGGTCCCAATGTGGTGATTACAGAGACATATAACCCACGACAGAATAGGATGCCAAGGCAAGAATGATGAGAGTAACAGAGAGAGAGATGGTTGACATGCTGGCTGAAGTAGCTAGAAGAGCCGATGTGGGCAGGGCAAAGCTGTTAGTTGTGGGTGAATTCAATTACAAAGAAATCGATTGGGAAAACCTGGAGCCACATGCGGGCCCAGAAACGTGGAGGGTTAAGAAGCTGGAGGTGGTACTGGAAAACCTCATGCATCAACACGTAAGGGACACTACCAGAGAGAGAGAGAGAGAGAGAGAGAGAGGAGAGGATGAACCAGCAAGACTAGACCTAGCATTTACCAAGAGCAATGCAGATATTGAGGACATCACATATGAAAGGCCCCTTGGAGCTAGCGATCACGAGGTTCTAAGCTTCGAATACATCGTAGAGTTACAAGTGGAGAGGGAAGCAGGAAGGGCAGGAAGAATGAAGCCAAACTACAAAAGAGGGGACTACACAGGCATGAAGAATTTTCTGCACGAGGTCCAGTGGGACACAGAACTAGCAGGGAAAACAGTAAATGGGATGATGGAATATATATGACAACAATATGCAAGGAAGCAGAGGAGAAACTTGTACCCAAGGGTAACAGATATAATGAGAAGGCAAGGACGAGCCCTTGGTTCACCCAAAGGTGTAGAGAGGCTAAAACCAAGTGCGCTAGAGAATGGAAGAAGAATAAAGGCAAATGACCCAGGAAAACAAGGAGAGTAGTCAAAGAGCAAGAAATGAACAAGCACAGGTAAAGAGGAAGGCCTAATGACAATACGAAAATGGCATAGCGGCGAAAGCCAAGTCCGATCCGAAGCTGTTGTACAGTCACATAAGGAAGAAAACAACAGTCAAAGACTAGGTAATCAAACTGAGAAAGGAAGGAGGGAAGTTTACAAAAAATGATCTTGAGGTATTATCCAAAACAAGGCAACTGCCTGAGGTATGGAAGACAGCAAATGTAGTCCCAATTTAAAAAAAAAAAAGGAGATAGATAAGCAGCATTAAACTATAGACAAGGGTCACTGACATGTTTTGTATGCTAAGTCATGGAGGTTATCTGGAGAAGAGTAGTGGACCACTTGGAAGGTAATGAGCTTACAAATAAAAACCAGCAGGGATTCACATACAGGACAAGGTGACAGCAGTAAGACAAAATAGAGAGAGGGGTGGGTAGATTGCATTTTCTTGGACTGCAAGAAGGCTTTTGACACAGTTCCACACAAGAGATTAGTAGAAAAGCTGGAGGACCAGGCAGGTATAACAGGGAAGGCACTGCAATGGATCAGAGAATACCTGATGGGAGACAGGTATTCTCTGATCCTCATTCTGATCCTCACTCTGATCCTCGCTCTGACACCATGACTCGCGTCATGGTACGTGATGAGGTGTCAGACTTGGGGCCAGTGACGAGTGGGGTTTCACAGGGGTCAGTCCTAGGACTGGTGCTGTTTCTGGCATATGTGAACGACATGACGGAATGAATAGACTCAGAAGTGTCTTTATTTGTAGATGATGTGAAGATAATTAGGAGAATTCAGTCGGAGGAAGACAAGGCAGGACTACAGAAGGATCTAGACAGGCTGCATGACTGGTCCAGCAACTGGCTCCTGGAGTTCAACCCCACCAAGTGCAAAGTCATGAAGATCGGGGAGGGGCAAATATGACCGCAGACAGAGTACAATCTAGGGGGCCAAAGACTACAAACCTCACTCAAGGAAAAGGATCATGGAGTGTGTATAACACCTAGCACATCTCCTGAGATGCAAATCAACCAAATAACTGCTTCAGCATATGAGAGACCAGCGAACCTAAGAATAAGATTCCGGCATCTCAGTAAGAAGTCAGGCCCGTATTGGAGTATGCAGCCCCAGTTTTGAACCCACATCTGGCCAAGCGCGTCAGAAAACTAAAGAAAGTGTAAAAGTTTGCAACGAAACTAGTCCCGGAGCTAATGGGCATGTCCTACGTGGGACGACACTGGAGGACAGGAGGGACAAGGTGGACATGATAACGGCTTATAAAATACTGAGAGGAATAGACAAGGTGGACAGAGACAGGATGTTCCAGAGATGGGACACAGCAACAAGAGGTTGCAGTTATAAGGTGAAGACGCAGATGAATCACAGAAATGTTAGGAAGTATTTCTTCAGTTAAAGAACGGCCAGGAAGTGGAATAGTCGGGAAAGTGAGGTAGTAGAGGCAGGTACCATATAACTTTAAAAAGAGGTATGATAAAGCTCATGGAGCAGGGAGAGAGAGGACCTAGTGGCGACCAATGAATAGGAGGGGCCAGGAGCTATGACTTGACCCTTGCAGCCATATTTAGGTGAGTGAAATTAGGTGAGCATACACACACACACACACACACACACACACACACACACACACACACACACACACACACACACACACACACACACACACACACACACACACACACACACACACACACACACACACACACTCATTTTTCTATGGTCCTCGAGTAAAGCAGATTGTAGGAACTCTCTCAATGGTAATCTTCTTACGATACTTGTCGTGAAGAAGAACCGTTATCCTTCAAGTCATAGTCTTACCAGGAAGCATGTGCACTGTGAATGCATTTCTCTACTCCATGTAGGCACTTCAAGTCCCAGGAAGCATATACTGTCTGCACTACTGAAGAACACCATTCATGGCCACCTCGGTAAAAAACATTACGGTGAAGAACGCCTTCGTTGCTGCTGACTGCTTCCCTGAAGTCGCAGACATGCTGGCAACAGCCACCGCAATCCCGATTCCAGGAATCATTTCGACATCGTCTCCTCACCGTCTCTGTGCCAAGAAGTCTGGCTTTATAAAAAGACTTGCGAAAATCAATTTACGAAGAGAACACATGGGTGAAACAGGAAAAAATCAAAGTTCTCAACGCCTATACAACTTTAACAATCAGATATATGGACATTGATATAACTACTACTGCTATTAGCAATAAACAACGTATGTCCCATTACATATCAACTTAGGCAGCATAAAGCCTGAGCATTACCATTAGATAACGCCTCGCTGGACCTACTTCTCTTGTAATCATGTTACCATGGATTGCTCAGTCAAGTATAAGAAGCTGTGCTCAATCTGTAGTTCTAACAGGCGCACACGAACTGAATGCCTCATGATTGACCAGTCAAGCTGCAAAGGCGACCATCTCCCTTTTACGAAAGATGTTCCATGCGTAAGAAAATCGTAATTAAGAAACTCTTTGATTCTTAGAAGAAACAACAGGCCTCCAGTGGAAGAACGTACATTACCATTACACTTCATGTCGATACTCAGAAAACACTTCGAATAATCCAGCAGCACAACTTCGCTGAGTTACTTGAAGTTGCCATGAACCCAGACTCCATTCTTCGGGAGGGTGCTATTAAGAAAATCCTCTCCCGCCTCGCTTTGCTCACCTTCACAACGCCTTCAACCCAGGAACTTGCAACGCTAGATTCAGAAAGAACCTCTTAGAACTGACGTTTCTTGACGTTGACTTTACAGAAACCTAAGGATCATCAAGCAGGTGTACATATACCTGAATCAGCTGCGTCAGTGAACGCATCTAATATACTCTTCCCTGAGACAACCAGGCCAAAAGCTACCTCTACTGTCTCTGTGCCCACTACTGACTCTTCAATCCCAGGACTACAATCCGCCACACCTCCTTCTCCTGACTTTGCACTCAAGCTGCCGAAGTTGTTGCCAAACGTTTCCTAGGAATTAATGTAACTCAAGCCATCGCCACCATTGCCTTAGTGAAGGTGAAATCTGACATCTATGCTACCGGCCGCGACTGGAAAAAAAAATCTCTGCGTCTACACCACTTCCTCAAACAGAAGCACCATTACCTCCCAAGTACTGTGCAATGGAATAGTCAGACTCTCCTGAAGCTCACGTTTTATCAAACGTCACATCACCGAAGGCAACATTTCCTAGGAGCTATACCGCTTGACCAAAGTGGACTTCAGGAATGGTTCCTTAACCCCAAATCCACACTAAGTCTCCATATCAACTCCTCTACTGCCTGCTGAAAAACCCTGGCGAGCTCCGGCGCCTGCTTGTCATCACCGTCACCAGCTGCCTGTTGTTGTGCTGCACTAGCCAGCGCTGCTAACTTCTCCTGATATCAGTGTTCCGCTGCTGTGTTAAGCGCTGACGCTGTTTTTACGTCTCAAGACACTCCTCTCCCGCGATGCTTTTTTTCTGTTCACACTTCACTGTTTCCTTATCTGACAGTCTCTTCGTTCCTTCACCAAGTTTAATCAAGCATCAGGCATCTGATATAAGGTTAATGTTGTGCTCCCAGAAACTCCAACATAACCATATAATGACAAGCTAATGCGAGAAGTAATGTCCCCCTACCCCCCTCCAAAAAAAAAAAAAGAAAAACAAAAACAAAAAAAATCATTACCAATACGAAATGTAATCTTAACACCTTCAGGTCTCCTTGAAATGTTAGCCATTAGGAGAAATCGTTAAGAACCTCGACGACCCAAGAAGCTCTTCCTCTTCTCACCTGCCAATTTAAATACTTGCACACTCGTCTCATTGCTTTCTATTCTGCTTAAGAAAACCTCACCTTTAAGTTGAATACATAGACTACCATTCTTCTTCTTCGTTTTTGTCTCTGGTGCGATTTTCTCATTCACTTAAATGTTTGTTACACTTTGCTGCACCAGCATACACACACACACACACACACACATACACACACACACACACACACACACACACACACACACACACACACAATGCAATGGGAGTCACAGTGGGAGGTGGTAAGGGAGAGATCAGTGTTTGTCTATGGGCTAGGCGAAGCTAAAGGGAAAACTTATGAGGAAAGAAAGCAGGAGGAGAAAAAAGCGATTGAAGATATCATGAAGGTGATAGGCGAGGGGGAAATGACCCAGGTGGCAAATTTTCGGAGAATCGGGTGGTTCACAGAGAAAAGGAATCGGCCTCTTAAAGTAATTCTCAAGGCAGAATCAACCCGAACCATGATCCTGCAGGAGAAAGCACGGCTGAGAGGCAGGCAGGAGTTCATGAGTGTGTACCTCGA
The DNA here is from genome assembly GCF_038502225.1 of Cherax quadricarinatus. Classification (NCBI taxonomy): domain Eukaryota; kingdom Metazoa; phylum Arthropoda; class Malacostraca; order Decapoda; family Parastacidae; genus Cherax; species Cherax quadricarinatus. The sequence continues at coordinate 34,006,869 of NC_091318.1, read as the reverse complement.
TCGAGACAGAACACAGGAAGAAAAGAGGATGCTGAAAGAGAGAGTGCAAAAACGAAAGGAGAAATGGGAGGAAATGAAAAAGGAGAGCAGAATAACCCAGGAACAAGTGGAAGGACAAGCACACCCCTCAGAAACACCTGCAGAAGGACCCCAGCCACGACACCCCCAAGGCAGCTGAACAATCCAAACCAACCATCACACACCGATCCCTCTGTTCCTACCCCCCGCACCACAGTTACAGTATTAGAACAGAAGTTGAAGGTTTGGTACACAAATGCAGATGGATTAACGAATAAACATGAGGAATGGCAAGAAAGAATCAATGAGAAGTCCCCAGACATCATAGCAGTTACAGAAACAAAACTCACGGGGACAATAACAGATGCAATCTTCCCACCAGGATACCAGATCATGAGGAAAGATAGAAGGGGCAGAGAGGGAGGTGGGGTTGCTCTGCAGAGAGGGAGGTGGGGTTGCTCTGCTAGTGAAAAACAGATGGAAATTCAAGAAAATGGAAGGAATAGATGAGATGGGAGAAACAGACTACATAGTAGGTACACTTCAGTCTGGGGAACACAAGGTGGTCATTGCAGTGATGTATAATCCACCACAGAACTGCAGGAGGCCAAGAGAGGAATATGAAGAGAGCAACAGAGCAATGGTGGACACACTTGCTGAGGTGGCAAGAAGAGCTCACTCCAGCAGAGCAAAGTTGCTGGTTATGGGGGATTTCAACCACAGGGAGATCGACTGGGAAAACCTGGAGCCACATGGGGGTCGCAAAACATGGAGAGCCAAGATAATGGACGTGGTGCTGGAAAACCTCATGCACCAACATGTTAAGGACACTACCAGAGTGAGAGGGGAGGATGAACCACCAAGACTGGACCTTGTGTTCATCCTGGGCAGTTCAGACATTGAGGACATCATTTATGAGAGTCCCCTAGGAGCTAGCGACCACGTGGTTCTGTGCTTTGAGTATATAGTAGAGCTGCAAGTGGAGAGAGTAACAGGAGTTGAATGGGAAAAGCCTGACTATAAAAGAGGGGACTACATAGGGTGGAGGAACTTCCTGCAGGAGGTCCCATGGGACAGAGAACTGGCAGGAGAGCCAGTAAATGAAATGATGGAATATGTAACAACAAAATGCAAGGAGGCAGTGGAAAGGTTTATTCCCAAGGGCAACAGAAACAATGGGAAGACCAGAACGAGCCCCTGGTTTACCCTGCGGTGTAAGGAGGCAAAAACAAAGTGCAATAGAGAATGGAAAAAGTACAGAAGGCAGAGAACACACGAAAATAGGGAGATCAGTCGCAGAGCCAGGAACGAGTACGCACAGGTAAGGAGGGAGGCCCAGCGACAGTATGAAAATGACATAGCATCGAAAATCAAGACTGACCCGAAACTGTTGTATAGCCACATCAGGAGGAAGACAACAGTCAAAGACCAGGTGATCAGATTAAAGACAGAAGGTGGAGAACTCACAAGAAATGACCAGGAGGTATGTGAGGAGCTAAACAGGAGATTTAAGGAAGTTTTTAGAGTATAGACAGGAAGGGCTGTGGGAAGTCAGTACAGAAGGGAACATCAAGAGGGAATATACCACCAAGTGTTGGATGACATACGAACAACCGAGGAGGAGGTGAAGAAGCTGCTAAGTGACCTTGATACCTCAAAGGCGATGGGACCGGACAACATCTCCCCATGGGTCCTTAGAGAAGGAGCAAAGATGCTGTGCGTGCCTCTAACCACAATCTTCAACACATCCCTTGAAACTGGGCAACTACCTGAGAAATGGAAGACAGCAAATGTAGTCCCCATATTTAAGAAAGGAAACAGAAACGAGGCGCTGAACTACAGACCTGTGTCTCTGACATGTATTGTGTGCAAAGTCATGGAGAAGATTATCAGGAGGAGAGTGATCGAACACCTGGAACGGAACAAGAAAATAAATGAAAACCAGCATGGGTTCATGGAAGGCAAATCTTGTATCACAAACCTCCTGGAGTTTTATGAAAAGGTAACAGAAGTAAGACACGAGAGAGAGGGGTGGGTTGATTGCGTTTTCCTAGAGTGCAGGAAGGCCTTTGACACAGTTCCCCACAAGAGATTAGTGCAGAAGCTGAAGGATCAGGCGCATGTAACAGGGAGGGCTCTGCAGTGGATCAGGGAATACCTGACAGGGAGGCAGCAACGAGTCATGGTACGTGAAAAGGTATCACAGTGGGCGCCTGTGACGAGCGGGGTCCCACAGGGGTCAGTTCTAGGGCCAGTGCTATTTTTGATATATGCGAACGACATGATGGAAGGAATAGACTCTGAAGTGTCCCTATTCGCAAATGATGTGAAGTTGATGAGAAGAATTAAATCGGATGAGGATGAGGCAGGACTGCAAAGAGACCTGGACAGGCTGGACATGTGGTCCAGAAACTGGCTTCTCGAATTCAATCCTGCCAAATTCAAACTCATGAAGATTGGGGAGGGGCAAAGAAGACCGCAGACAGAGTATAGGCTAGGTGGACAAAGACTACAGACCTTACTCAGGGAGAAAGACCTCGGGGTGACCATAACACCGAGCACGTCACCGGAGGCACACATCAACCAAATAACTGATGCAGCATATGGGCGCCTGGCAAACCTGAGAATAGCGTTCCGATACCTTAATAAGGAATCGTTCAAGACGCTGTACACTGTGTATGTTAGGCCCATACGGGAGTATGCAGCACCAGTCTGGAACCCACACCTGGTCAAGCACGTCAAGAAGTTAGAGAAAGTACAAAGGTTTGCAACAAGGCTAGTCCCAGAGCTCAGGGGAATGTCGTACGAGGAAAGGTTGAGGGAAATCGGACTGACGACACTGGAGGACAGAAGGGTCAGGGGAGACATGATAACGACATACAAGATACTGCGGGGAATAGATAAGGTGGACAGAGATAGGATGTTCCAGAGAGGGGACACGGGACACAGGAACAAGGGGTCACAACTGGAAACTGAAGACTCAGACAAGCCACAGGGAAGTTAGGAAGTATTTCTTCAGTCATAGAGTCGTCAGGAAGTGGAATAGCCTAGCAAGTGAAGTCGTGGAGGCAGGAACCATACGCAGTTTTAAGAAGAGGTATGATGAAGCTCAGGAAGCAGAAAGAGAGAGGACCTAGTAGTAATCAGTGAAGAGGCGGGGCCAGGAGCTGAGTCTCGAACCCTGCAACCACAATTAGGTGAGTACACACACACACACATACATACATATATATATATATATATATATATATATATATATATATATATATATATATATATATATATATATATATATATATGTCGTGCCGAATATGTAAAACTGGTCAATTAGCAAGAACTCATTTAAAATTAAGTCCTTTCTGAAATTTTCTCTTATACGTTTAAAGATATATTTTTTTCATTAATGTTAATGTAAAAATTTTTAATTTTCCACCAGAAGAATCTTAGAAAACTTACCTAACCTTATTATAACAAGAATAATTTATTTTAGCCTAACCCAACTAAATATATTATAGATTTGTTTACAATAATTTAATACTAAACAAACATAGTGAAATATATTTTTTTCGTTAGGTTCAGGCTGATTTTGGCGAAATTATTACATACACAAATTTTCGCTTGTCCTATATGGCAAGATGAGCGTTGCTATTTAAGCCAAGATCGCAAGTTCTGCCTATTCGGCACGATATATATATATATATATATGCAATAAGATCACAGTGAACAGGTGATTTCAAAATATGCAAAACAACCACTCTGAAAGAATAGAGAAATTCCAAGCGCTTTCGTGACTACTCACATTATCAAGGAACTAGAGTTCCTTGATAATGTGAGTAGTCACGAAAGCGCTTGGAATTTCTCTATTCTTTCAGAGTGGTTGTTTTGCATATATATATATATATAATATACATATATATATATATATATATATATATATATATATATATATATATATATATATATATATATATATATATATATATATATATATATATATATATATATATATATATATATATGTATATATATATATGTCGTGCCGAATAGGCAGAACTTGCGATCTTGGCTTAAATAGCGAAAATAGTGAGCAAAGTAACATTTATGAAGGGATTCAGGGAAACCGGCAGGCCGGACTTGAGTCCTGGAGATGGGAAGTACAGTGCCTGCACTCTGAAGGAGGGGTGTTAATGTTGCAGTTTAAAAACTGTAGTGTAAAGCACCCTTCTGGCAAGACAGTGATGGAGTGAATGATGGTGAAAGTTTTTCTTTTTCGGGCCACCCTGCCTTGGTGGGAATCGGCCGGTGTGATAATAAAAAAAATAAATAAATATATATATATATATATATATACATATATATATATATAAATATATATATATATATATATATATATATACATATATATATATATATACATATATATATATATATATATATATATATGTATGTATATATACATATATATATATATATATATATATATATATATATATATATATATATATATATATATATATATATATATATATATATATATATATATATATTTTATTTATTAACACACTGCCCGATTCCCACCAAGGCAGGGTGGTCCTAAAAAGAAAAACTTTCACCATCATTCACTCCATCACTGTCTTGCCAGAAGGGTGCTTTACACTACAGTTTTTAAACTGCAACATTAACACCCCTCCTTCAGAGTGCAGGCACTGTACTTCCCATCTCCAGGACTCAAGTCCGGCCTGCAGGTTTCCCTGAATCCCTTCATAAATGTTACTTTGCTCACACTCCAACAGCACGTCAAGTATTGAAAACCATTTGTCTCCATTCACTCCTCTATCAAACACGCTCACGATGCCCGCTGGAAGTCCAAGCCCCTCGCACACAAAACCTCCTTTACCCCCTCCCTCCAATCTCTCCTAGGCCGACCCCTACCCCGCCTTCCTTCCACTACAGACTGATACACTCTTGAAGTCATTCTGTTTCGCTCCATTCTCTCTACATGTCCGAACCACCTCAACAACCCGTCCTCAGCCCTCTGGACAACAGTTTTGGTAATCCCGCATCTCCTCCTAACTACCAAACTACGAATTCTCTGCATTATATTCACACCACACATTGCCCTCAGACATGATATCTCCACTGCCTCCAGCCTTCTGCTCGCTGCAACATTCATCACCCATGCTTCACACCCATACAGGAGCATTGGTAAAATTATACTCTCATACATTCCCCTCTTTGCTTCCAAGGACAAAGTTCTTTGTCTCCACAGACTCCTAAGTGCACCACTCACCCTTTTCCCCTCATCAATTCTATGATTCACCTCATCTTTCGTAGAGCCATCCGCTGACACGTCCACTCCCAAATATCTGAATACATTCACCTCCTCCATACTCTCTCCCTTCAATCTGATATCCAATCTTTCATCACCTAATCTTTTTGTTATCCTCATAACCTTACTCTTTCATGTATTCAATTTCAATTTTCTTCTTTTACATACCCTAGCAAGTTCATCCACCAACCTCTGCAACTTCTCTTCAGAATCACCCAAGAGCACAGTGTCATCAGCAAAGAGCAACTGTGACAACTCCCACTTTATGTGTGATTCTTTATCTTTTAACTCCACACCTCTTGCCTAGACCCTCACATTTACTTCTCTTACAACCCCATCTATAAATCTATTGAACAACCAACGTGACATCACACATCCTTGTCTAAGGCCTACTTTTACTGGGAAATAATCTCCCTCTTTCCTACACACTTTAACTTGAGCCTCACTATCCTCGTAAAAACTCTTCACTGCTTTCAGTAACCTACCTCCTATACCATACACCTGCAACATCTGCCACATTGCCCCCCAATCCTCCCTGTCATACGCCTTTTCCAAATCCATAAATGCCACAAAAACCTCTTTAGCCTTATCTAAATACTGTTCACTTATATGTTTCACTGTAAACACGTGGTCCACACACCCCCTACCTTTCCTAAAGCCTCCTTGTTCAACTGGTATCCTATTCTCCGTCTTACTCTTAATTCTTTCAATAACCACTCTACCATACACTTTACCAGGTATACTCAACAGACTTATCCCCCTATAATTTTTGCACTCTCTTTTGTCCCCTTTGCCTTTATACAAAGGAACTATGCATGCTCTCTGCCAATCCCTAGGTACCTTACCTTCTTCCATACATTTATTAAATAATAGCACCAACCACTCCAAAACTACATCCCCACCTGCTTTTAACATTTCTATCTTTATCCCATCAATCTCGTCTGCCTTACCCCCTTTCATTCTACCTACTGCCTCACGAACTTCCCCCACACTCACAACTGGCTCTTCCTCACTCCTACAACATGTTATTCCTCCTTGCCCTATACACGAAATCACAGCTTCCCTATCTTCATCAGCATTCAACAATTCCTCAAAATATTTCCCCCATCTTCCCAATACCTCTAACTCTCCATTTAATAACTCTCCTCTCCTATTTTTAATTGATAAATCCATTTGTTCTCTAGGCTTCCTTGACTTGTTAATCTCACTCCAAAACTTTTTCTTATTTTCAACAAAATTTGTTGATAACATCTCACCCACTCTCTCATTTGCTCTCTTTTTACATTGCTTCACCACTATCTTAACCTCTCTCTTTTTCTCCATATACTCTTCCCTCCTTGCATCACTTCTACTTTGTAAAAACTTCTCATATGCTAACTTTTTCTTTCTTACTACTCTTTTTACATCATCATTCCACCAATCGCTCCTCTTCCCTCCCGCACCCACCTTCCTGTAACCACAAACTTCTGCTGAACACTCTAACACTGCATTTTTAAACCTACCGCATACCTCTTCGACCCATTGCCTATGCTCTCATTAGCCCATCTATCCTCCAATAGTTGTTTATATCTTACCCTAGCTGCCTCCTCTTTTAGTTTATAAACCTTCACCTCTCTCTTCCCTGATGCTTCTATTCTCCTTGTATCCCATCTACCTTTTACTCTCATTGTAGCTACAACTAAAATGTGATCTGATATATCTGTGGTCCCTCTATAAACATGCACATCCTGAAGTCTACTCAACAGTCTCTTATCCACCAATACATAATCCAACAAACTACTGCATTTAGCCCTACATCATATCTTGTATACTTATTTATCCTCTTTTTCTTAAAATATGTATTACCTATAACTAAACCCCTTTCTATACAAAGTTCAATCAAAGGGCTCCCATTATCATTTACACCTGGCACCCCAAACTTACCTACCACGCCCTCTCTAAAAGTTTCTCCTACTTTAGCATTCAGGTCCTCTACCACGATTACTCTGTCACTTGGTTCAAAGGTTCCTATACATTCACTTAACATCTCCCAAAATCTCTCTCTCTCTCCTCTGCATTCCTCTCTTCTCCAGGTGCATACACGCTTATTATGACCCACTTTTCGCATCCAATCTTTACTTTAATCCACGTAATCCTTGAATTTACACATTCATATTCTCTTTTCTCCTTCCATAACTGATCCTTCAACATCATTGCTACCCCTTCCTTAGCTCTAATTCTCTCAGATACTCCAGATTTAATCCCATTTATTTCTCCCCACCGAAACTCCCCTACCCCCTTCAGCTTTGTTTCGCTTAGGGCCAAGACATCCAACTTCTTTTTATTCATAACATCAGCAATCATCTGTTTCTTGTCATCCGCACTACATCCACGCACATTCAAGCATCCCAGTTTTATGAAGTTTTTCTTCTTTTCTTTTTTAGTAAATGTCTACAGGAGAAGGGGTTACTAGCCCATTGCTCCCGGCATTTTAGTCGCCTTATACGACACGCATGGCTTACGGAGGAAAGATTCTTTTCCACTTCCCCATGGACAATAGAAGAAATAAAGATGAACAAGAGCTATTTAGAAAAAGGAGAAAAAACCTCGATGTATGTATATATATATGCATGTGCGTGTCTTTGAAGTGTGACCAAACTGTAAGTAGGAGTAGCAAGATATATTCCTGTTATCTAGCGTGTTTATGAGACAGAAAAAGAAACCAGCAATCCTACCATCATGTAAAACAGTTACAGGTTTCTGTTTCACAGTCATCTGGCAGGACGGTAGTACTTCCCTGGGTGGTTGCTGTCTACCATTCTTCCATATATATATATATATATATATATATATATATATATATATATATATATATATATATATATATATATATATATATATATATATATATATATATATATATATATATATATATATATATATATATATATATATATATATATATATATATATATATATATATATATATTATCAAAGCAAGCAGGTGATATCAGAAAGTACAGAACAACCACTGTGAAAAAATAGTGAAATTCCAAGTGCTTTCATGATTTCTCACATTATCAAGGAACAGAAAACCAACAAATAACTGTTCCTATGTGCGCTAAAATTCTTAACATCAAACTAGATTTAAACTTTGTGTATTCTCATCACTGTTTTTTGAGAGCTTTGCGTATTTGCGGTCCAGAGCTCATAGATGAAGAAATCTCGAAGTTTTATGAATTGGTTAATGATCTAAAATACCCAAAACCATTAACTGATAAATATTTTATAATTGCTACAAATACTTTTTGCAATTCAATAAAGCACACCCAGCTTTAATCAAATAAAAATATCTTGGTTTTCCCTTATAATGAAAATTTTCCTGATAGCCCTTTCCTGCTTAAGAATTTTAATATCAAAGTTGTATTTAAAAATCTTGATACAGTAAGGAAAAACACTTTTTTGTATAAGATCCACAAAAAAATGCTGATGAGTGTGTCTGCAATATTCCTTGTGAAATATGTGATAAAGTTTATTACGGTCAAACTGGGAAAAGTCTTGAACTAAGATTGAAACAAATTAAATAGAGGATTAGCTATGGACAAGATTCTAATGTTCTGTTTACTCATGTGAGAGATTGCATCCGTCCAATTGGTTTTGAAAAGACTGAGAAACTTGTATCTAGCAAGTCCATGGTCCAAAAAAATATAATTGAATCAAGTTTCATAAAAAAAATTGTTTTAAAAATAATGTGAATATTGATTTAGGATTATACGAATTCGATTCATTTAGATTTTTCAAAATCTGGGACGACTTTAAGATACATTAGACGAGTTAAAATATTGAAGCTTGGGTAGAATATAAGCTGTTTCACAGATCTTTCACAACCTACCTTCATCATCATAAAAAGGTCAGGTGTTATGAGGTGACCGCTACATGTTGTTTCTTCTTAACATGCCCTCTTCTGGAACTTCTATTTTTACTGTTCCTTGATATGTGAGAAGTCACGAAAGCACTTGGAATTTCACTATTCCCTCACAGTGGTTGCTCTTCATGCACATATATATATATAGATAAGGCTAAAGAGGTCTTTGTGGCATTTATGGATTTGGAAAAGGCGTATGACAGGGTGGATAGGGGGGCAATGTGGCAGATGTTGCAAGTGTATGGTGTAGGAGGTAGGTTACTGAAAGCAGTGAAGAGTTTTTACGAGGATAGTGAGGCTCAAGTTATAGTATGTAGGAAAGTGGGAAATTTTTTCCCAGTAAAAGTAGGCCTTAGACAAGGATGTGTGATGTCACCGTGGTTGTTTAATATATTTATAGATGGGGTTGTAAGAGAAGTAAATGCGAGGGTCTTGGCAAGAGGCGTGGAGTTAAAAGATAAAGAATCACACACAAAGTGGGAGTTGTCACAGCTGCTCTTTGCTGATGACACTGTGCTCTTGGGAGATTCTGAAGAGAAGCTGCAGAGATTGGTGGATGAATTTGGTAGGGTGTGCAAAAGAAGAAAATTAAAGGTGAATACAGGAAAGAGTAAGGTTATGAGGATAACAAAAAGATTAGGTGATGAAAGATTGAATATCAGATTGGAGGGAGAGAGTATGGAGGAGGTGAACGTATTCAGATATTTGGGAGTGGACGTGTCAGCGGATGGGTCTATGAAAGATGAGGTGAATCATAGAATTGATGAGGGAAAAAGAGTGAGTGGTGCACTTAGGAGTCTGTGGAGACAAAGAACTTTGTCCTTGGAGGCAAAGAGGGGAATGTATGAGAGTATAGTTTTACCAACGCTCTTATATGGGTGTGAAGCGTGGGTGATGAATGTTGCAGCGAGGAGAAGGCTGGAGGCAGTGGAGATGTCATGTCTGAGGGCAATGTGTGGTGTGAATATAATGCAGAGAATTCGTAGTTTGGAAGTTAGGAGGAGGTGCGGGATTACCAAAACTGTTGTTCAGAGGGCTGAGGAAGGGTTGTTGAGGTGGTTCGGACATGTAGAGAGAATGGAGCGAAACAGAATGACTTCAAGAGTGTATCAGTCTGTAGTGGAAGGAAGGCGGGGTAGGGGTCGGCCTAGGAAGGGTTGGAGGGAGGGGGTAAAGGAGGTTTTGTGTGCGAGGGGCTTGGACTTCCAGCAGGCATGCGTGAGCGTGTTTGATAGGAGTGAATGGAGACAAATGGTTTTTAATACTTGACGTGCTGTTGGAGTGTGAGCAAAGTAACATTTATGAAGGGATTCAGGGAAACCGGCAGGCCGGACTTGAGTCCTGGAGATGGGAAGTACAGTGCCTGCACTCTGAAGGAGGGGTGTTAATGTTGCAGTTTAAAAACTGTAGTGTAAAGCACCCTTCTGGCAAGACAGTGATGGAGTGAATGATGGTGAAAGTTTTTCTTTTTCGGGCCACCCTGCCTTGGTGGGAATCGGCCGGTGTGATAAAAAAAAAAATATATATGTATGTATATGTATGTATATGTATGTATATATATGTATATATATGTATATATATATATATTATATATATATATATATGTATATATATAGGGATGGGGTCCACCTCTGGTGTAAATTGTGGGACCCATAGCCTCGGAGAAGTGGATAAAAAGGCTTCAAGGAAGAATATTTGGATTTCTTCCTGAAGCCATTTGAATATTCCACTTCCCCTACCACCCCATCTTTTAAACTATTTTTTTTTACCAATAGGAATATTTTATTACATAATATGGCACAGAAGATTTAAGAGATACATTGTTGATATAAAGGTGGCATATATATATATATATACATGTTGTTACGTGTGTATCACCGATTATAAGGCGAAAATCTCATCCAACTCCTCAGAGCTGGGGCGTGTGCCCAAAATGCAGCATGCATTACCCCTTTGAACAGCCGCGCTGAGCCGCTGGAACAGAAAACTAGCTGCCCTGGGATCCCTAGTTACCCTGATGAGTATTTTTCCCAGCTCCTTAAGGAAATTAGATGCACTCTTTCCCCATGAGCCAAGGGTCTCTGAGCCTATGGGAACAAACATATAATGATGGGCAAGTTCTCCATATTTTCTAGACTTTTGGGACTCCCTAAAGCTGGCAGCTGCCCCTCCTTCCTCCCTGGTGTATTGGAGATAGGTATCAGCCAAGGTAGATGCACATGTATAGTCCCATACCACCTGCTTCCCATCTGTCCAGGCTTGAAGGGTGATACCATCTGGACACTTCTGGCTGCCATCAGATCTGCATAGTTGGGGTGGCTCCCTTACTGCTGGGCATCCAGCTGTTGTGAGGCTCCTCTTGATAATGTTATTAACCTCCTCATGTCTTGCAATCTTTCCCTCGGATTTACGGCACACAAGACCATGGTACCCGAATCGGTCTGCTGCTTCACTGCCACAAATACACCTGTGTTCGGCGAGAATAGGGGCGGCAAGTCGAAGGGCAACACCGATGCGGATGGTCTGTGGGTCGAGGCGTGTGCCAAGGCTGGAGTTGGGAACAGCCAACATATATATATTATATATATATATATATATAAATATATATATATATATATATATATATATATATATATATATATATATATATATATATGTATATATATATATATATATATATATATATATATATATATATATATATATATATATATATATATATATATATATATATATATATATATGTCGTGCCGAATATGTAAAACTGGTCAATTAGAAAGAACTCATTTAAAATTAAGTCCTTTCTGAAATTTTCTCTTATACGTTTAAAGATATGTTTTTTTCATTAATGTTGATGTAAAAATTTATAATTTTGCACCAAAAGGAACTTAGGAAACTTACCTAACCTTATTGTAACAAGAATAATTTATTTTATTCTAACCCAACTAAATATATTTTAGATTTGTTTACAATAATTTAATACTAAACAAAAACAGTGAAATATATTTTTTTCGTTAGTTTCAGAATGATTTGGGCGAAATTATTGCATACACAAATTTTCACTTGTCCTATATGACAAGATGAGCGTTGCTATTTAAGCCAAGATGGCAAGTTCTGCCTATTCGGCACGATATATATATATATATATATATATATATATATATATATATATATATATATATATATATATATATATATATATATATATATATATATATATATATATATATATATATATATATATATTGCTGTTTTTTAGTATATCATCTGTTTTGCTTGAGTGTCTCTAGTTTTTGACAATTTTGGTAACTCAATGAAAAACATAAAATATTTGAAAACAATATCCTAATTTACAAATCTCATTGAATTTTTTTTTACATCATGCAAAAGTCAAATCTTGAAATATATACTATCACTACAATCTGTATAATAGATTAGCATAATTCAGATACCAATAATAACTGCAAACAAAAACCTTGTTTTCACTATTATCTTCTCTGTTGGCTATCAGAACAGTCCGGTTGGAGGCTCCACCATATTGGTTACCATTGTGTAATATGATATACTTCAAGCTTCTAATGGAGCTGTCTATACACAGCCACCCGTCTCCTGGCCAATGTTCAAATCCCATTGCAAGAAGTCCAGTATACAAATTCTTCATCTTTGGCTGAAGTAAGGAAGGAGTTCAACCTCTCTTGTCCGTTAAGCTGTTATTTAACTTAAGAACATAAGAACATAAGAAAGGAGGAACACTGCAGGAGGCCTGCTGGCCCATACTAGGCAGGTCCTTTACAATTCATCCCACTAACAAAACATTTGCCCAACCCAATTTTCAATGCCACCCAAGAAATAAGCTCTGATGTGAAAGTCCCACTCAAATCCAACCCCTCCCACTCATGTACTTATCCAACCTAGATTTGAAACTACCCAAAGTCCCAGCCTCAATAACCCAACTAGGTAGACTGTTCCACTCATCAACTACCCTATTTCCAAACCAATACTTTCCTATGTCCTTTCTAAATCTAAACTTATCTAATTTAAATCCATTACTGCGGGTTCTCTCTTGGAGAGACATCCTCAAGACCCTATTAATATCCCCTTTATTAATACCTATCTTCCACTTATACACTTCGATCAGGTCTCCCCTCATTCTTCGTCTAACAAGTGAATGTAACTTAAGAGTCTTCAATCTTTCTTCATAAGGAAGATTTCTAATGCTATGTATTAATTTAGTCATCCTACGCTGAATGTTTTCTAACGAATTTATGTCCATTCTGTAATATGGAGACCAGAACTGAGCTGCATAATCTAGGTGAGGCCTTACTAATGATGTATAAAGCTGCAGTATGACCTCTGGACTTCTGTTGCTTACACTTCTTGATATAAATCCCAGTAATCTATTTGCCTTATTACGTACGCTTAGGCATTGCTGTCTTGGTTTAAGGTTGCTGCTCACCATAACCCCCAAGTCCTTTTCGCAATCTGTATGGCTAAGTTCTACATCATTTAACTTATAAGTACTAGGGTTATGGGCACTCCCAAGCTTCAGAACCTTGCATTTATCTACATTGAACTGCATCTGCCACTTTTCTGACCAAGAATAGAGTTTGTTTAAATCCTCATGAAGTTCCATAACATCTACGTTTGAATCAATTATCCTACCTATCTTTGTGTCATCGGCGAATTTGCTCATATCACTAGTAATTCCCTCATCAAGATCATTGATATATATTATAAACAACAACGGGCCCAAGACTGATCCCTGTGGAACGCCTCTTGTTACAGATCCCCACTCGGATTTAACCCCATTTATGGACACTCTCTGCTTCCTGTCAGTGAGCTTCAGAACCTTGCATTTATCTACATTGAACTGCATCTGCCACTTTTCTGACCAAGAATAGAGTTTGTTTAAATCCTCATGAAGTTCCATAACATCTACGTTTGAATCAATTATCCTACCTATCTTTGTGTCATCGGCGAATTTGCTCATATCACTAGTAATTCCCTCATCAAGATCATTGATATATATTATAAACAACAACGGGCCCAAGACTGATCCCTGTGGAACGCCTCTTGTTACAGATCCCCACTCGGATTTAACCCCATTTATGGACACTCTCTGCTTCCTGTCAGTGAGCCATGACTCGATCCACGAGAGCACTTTTCCCCCAATGCCATGAGCTGCCACTTTCTTTAACAGTCTATGGTGCGGAACTCTATCAAAAGCCTTACTAAAATCTAAGTAAATAATATCAAATTCTTTATTGTGGTCAAGAGCCTCAAAAGCTTTACTGAAGAAAGTTAATAAATTAGTTAGACAAGACCGGCCTCTTGTGAATCCATGCTGAGTATCATTAATCAAGCTATGCTTATCGAGATGGCTTCTTATAATCTCAGCTATAATTGACTCTAGTAATTTGCCTACAATTGAGGTCAGGCTTATTGGGCGGTAATTTGACGGTAACGACTTGTCCCCTGTTTTAAAAATAGGAGTTACATTAGCCATCTTCCACATATCAGATACTACACCTGTTTGAAGAGATAAATTAAAAATATTACTTAATGGTTCACAGAGTTCCATTTTGCTTTCCTTAAGAACCCTTGAAAAAACCTCATCAGGACCCGGCGACTTATTTTGCTTCAGTCTGTCTATCTGCTTCACAACCATCTCACTAGTGACTGTGATGTTACATAATTTATCTTCTTCTAGCCCACTGTAAAAATTAATTACTGGAATATTGTTAGTGTCTTCCTGTGTAAAAACTGAGAGAAAATAATTATTTAAAATCAAGCACATTTCATTCTCTTTGTCAGTAAGGTGCCCATAGTTATTTTTAAGGGGACCTATCTTATCTCTAACTTTTGTTCTATAGACCTGGAAAAAACTTTTTGGGTTAGTTTTAGAATCCCTAGCAACTTTAATTTCATAGTCCCGTTTAGCTTTTCTTATCCCCTTTTTAATGTCCCTCTTAATGTCAATATACTGATTCATAAGATGACCCTCACCTCTTTTGATACGCCTATAAATTCCTTTCTTATGCCCTAGTAGATATTTGAGCCTATTATTGATCCATTTTGGGTCATTTCTATTTGATCTAATTTCTTTATATGGGATAAACGCTCTTTGAGCAGCATGTATAGTGTTCAGAAAACTGTCATATTGATAGCTCTCTTCGTTACCCCAGTCAACAGATGATAAGTGTTCTCTAAGCCCATCATAATCTGCTAAGCGAAAATCTGGGACTGTTACTGAGTTATCGCTACTATCGTACTTCCATTCAATGCTAAATGTAATTGATTTGTGGTCGCTAGCACCCAGTTCCTCTGAAATTTCTAAATTATTAACAAGGGATTCATTGTTTGCCATAACTAAGTCAAGTAGGTTATTTCCCCTTGTAGGTTCTGTCACAAACTGCTTCAAAAAACAATCCTGAAATACTTCTAAGAAGTCGTATGATTCTAAATTCCCAGTCAAGAAATTCCAATCAACATGACTAAAGTTAAAGTCTCCTAGAATTACTACATTATCGTGCCTTGTGGCCTTAACAATTTCCTCCCATAGTAGTTTCCCTTGGTCCCTATCTAAGTTTGGGGGACGGTATATCACTCCTAAAATCAGTTTTTCATGCCCCTCTGAAAATTCTATTCAAACAGACTCTGTATGTGTTACTTAAGACTTAATACCCGTTTTTATGCAACAGTTCAAGCGATCTCGGACATACAATGCCACCCCATCCCCCCTCCCAATACTTCTATCTTCTTGGAACAATTTAAAACCCTGAATATGACATTCCGCAGGCATGTCCCGACTTTTTGAATTAAACCACGTCTCAGTTAAGGCAAATACATCAATGTTACCTACACTAGCAACTAATCTCAACTCGTCCATCTTATTCCTAGCACTACGGCAATTAGCATAATAAACATTGAAAGACTCTCCTTTCTCTTTACCCTTCCTGCTCATTTCTATTTTTCTACTAAACCTATTACTATCCTTATCACCCAAGGTCCCTGGCTTTTCAATATCTATATCGTTCTTATTATTACTAGTTCCCCTAGAACTCGTAATATTACTACACTGGGACTTCACTGTTTTCCTGCCAAAACCCATACCACTAACTATTCCTAGTTTAAAGTCCTAACTGCTCCCTCCACTGCAGTTGCCAGTGCTCCCACCCCACACCTAGATAAGTGAACCCCATCCCTAGCATACATGTCATTTCTGCCATAGAAGAAGTCCCAGTTGTCGATGAATGTTACCGCATTTTCCTTACAGTATTTGTCCAGCCAGCAATTGACACCAATTGCCCTGGACAACCATTCATTTCCAACTCCCCTCCTTGGCAAAATACCACATATGAGAGGGTTCCCACCCTTACTTCTAATTATTTCTATTGCTGACCTATACCTGCTAATCAAGTCCTCACTCCTACGTCTGCCAACATCGTTGCCTCCAGCACTGAGACAGATAATAGGATTGCTCCCATTACCTCTCATGATGTCATCCAGACGGCTAACAATATCCTCCATCCCAGCCCCAGGAAAGCAAACTCTCTGTCTCCTACTCCTGTCCTTCAAGCAGAACGCCCTATCCATATACCTAACTTGGCTATCCCCAACAACAACAGTATTCGTACCTTCCTTAATGTCTTTCGTCGTGACGTTCCCAGTATTCGACTCACATTCGTCGGGTATGACTGAGAATGTATTGGATGTTTCCACAACAGTTTCCACGGCAGTCTCTTTCTTCTTCATCGTTTCTACCTTTCCATTCGTCTTCTTGATCGTCAACTTCTTTCCCTGCTGTCCAGCCACTGACCAGTTTCCCTTCTTGACCTGAGGACTCAAAACAGGAGGACTACTCCGAATCTTTTTGTTTTCCTCGGTCAGTCGCCGAATTTCCATATTCGCCAACCTCAATTCTTCCTTAAGCTGTTGGTAAAGTTGCTCGATGGAGGGCATCTTGCTTCAATTCTAGAGAGCGCGCAAACAGGTCTTCACAGAGCCAAGTACACGTCTTTTTGTAGACAGTTCTTTCTTTTAGTCTTGATGCTAAAAGTTCAGATTCTAGCTTTGACAGACTGAGGTCATGTATCAGATCATTGAGTTCTTCTTGGGAGAACTGCTGGGCTGTTGAAATACTTACGTCATATTCATTTTCTCTGCTGTCACCTGTGTTACATCCTAAGCCGCAAGTTTCTACAACATCTGACAACGGAAGGTCAGGCAATGTTGTAAACACTGGTATGAGAACATTTTTGCTGTGTGGCACTGGTCTTCTTGCTGACTACAAATCAGGATATCCCCACTTGGCTTCCTTGTATCGATTGAAACCTTTCACATTCACCAAAGAGAAATGACAATCATCAGCAGCAACAG
>NC_091318.1:33883049-33984139 GCF_038502225.1 Cherax quadricarinatus | reverse complement strand
AGAGACAGGTGTCTTCTCATGTGTCTGGATACAACAAAGGTTGTAAACACAAATGTACATTATAAACCACATACACAGATTTGAATATAGCAACAAGCATCAATGTAACAAGCATCAATGTAACAAGCATCAATGTAACAAGCATCAATGTAACAAGCAATATAACAAGCATCAATGTAACAAGCAATATAACAAGCATCAATGTAACAAGCATCAATATAACAAGCATCAATATAACAAGCATCAATATAACAAGCATCAATGTAACAAGCATCAATATAACAAGCATCAATATAACAAGCATCAATGTAACATGCATCAATGTAACAAGCATCAATATAACAAGCATCAATGTAACATGCATCAATGTAACAAGCATCAATGTAACAAGCATCAATGTAACATGCGTCAATGTAACATACATCAATATAACAAGCATCAATGTAACAAGCATCAATATAACAAGCATCAATGTAACAAGCATCAATATAACAAGCATCAATATAACAAGCATCAATGTAACATGCATCAGTGTAACAAGCATCAATGTAACAAGCATCAATGTAACATGCCTCAATGTAACAAGCATCAATATAACAAGCATCAATATAACAAGCATCAATATAACAAGCATCAATGTAACAAGCATCAATGTAACATGCATCAATGTAACAAGCATCAATGTAACAAGCATCAATGTAACATGCATCAATATAACAAGCATCAATGTAACATGCATCAGTGTAACAAGCATCAATGTAACAAGCATCAATGTAACATGCGTCAATGTAACATACATCAATATAACAAGCATCAATGTAACAGGCATCAATGTAACATGCATCAATGTAACAAGCATCAATGTAACAAGCATCAATGTAACATGCGTCAATGTAACATACATCAATATAACAAGCATCAATGTAACAAGCATCAATGTAACAAGCATCAATGTAACAAGCATCAATGTAACATGCGTCAATGTAACATACATCAATATAACAAGCATCAATGTAACATGCATCAATGTAACAAGCATCAATGTAACAAGCATCAATGTAACATGCGTCAATGTAACATACATCAATATAACAAGCATCAATGTAACAAGCATCAATGTAACAAGCATCAATGTAACAAGCATCAATGTAACATGCGTCAATGTAACATACATCAATATAACAAGCATCAATGTAACAAGCATCAATGTAACAAGCATCAATGTAACATGCGTCAATGTAACATACATCAATATAACAAGCATCAATGTAACAAGCATCAATGTAACAAGCATCAATGCAAAAATCCGAATACAAAAGCAGATGAGGAATTACCATACAATCAGCTGTTGATATGGCTTGCGAAATCACCTGTCAGTTTACTCAGTAAGTATTAGTCAATATACCTTATGTGGAATGTGTATTTTTATTTTGAAATATGTGTACTCACCTAATTGTGGTTGCAGGGGTCTATTCATAGCTCCTGGCCCCGCCTCTTCGCTGGTTGCTACTAGGTCCTCTCTCCCCCTTGTCCATGAACTTTATCATACCTCTTCTTAAAGCTATGTATGGATCATGCCTCCATTACATGAACCTCCAGACTAATCCACTTCCTGATAACTCCATGACTGAAGAAATACTTCCTAACAACCCTGTGACTTATCTGAGTCTTCGATTTCCAATTATTACCCCTTGTTGCGTGTGCTGTCTCTGGAACATCTTGTCTCAATCCACCTTGTCAATTCCACTCAGAATTTTATACGTTGTTATTATGTTTCCCATATCCTTCCTGTCGTCCACTGTTGTCAGGTCGATTTCCCTTAACCTCTCCTCTTAGGACATGCCCCTTAGCTCCGGGATAGTCTTGTTGCAAACCTTTGCACTTTCTTTAATTTCTTGATGTGCTTGACTAGATGTGGGTTCCAAACTGGTGCTGCATATTCCTGAATACGCCTGACGTACACGGTGTACAGAATCTTGAACGATTCCTTACTGAGGCGTCGGAACGATATTCCTAGGTTTGCAAGGCGCCCATATGCTGCTGGAGTAATTCGGTTGATGCTGGTCTCAGAAGAATGCTCTGTATTATACACATCCCAAGATCCTTTTCCTTGAGTGTGGTTTGCAGTCTTTGACCCCCGTAGCCTGTATTCTGTTTGCGGTCTTCTTTGCTCTTCCCCAGTCATTATGACTTTTCACTTGGTGGTGTTAAACTCCAGGAGCCAGTTGCTGGACCAAGCTTGCAGCTTGTATAGCTCCCTTTGTAGTCCTGCCTAATTCTCATCCGATTGAACTCTGAATGTGTGTATATCTGTACTCACCTAATTGTGGTTGCAGGGGTCGAGACTCAGCTCCTGGCCCCGCCTCTTCACTGATCGCTACTAGCTCCTCTCCTTCTCTGCTTCTTGAGCTTTGTCATACCTTTTCTTAAAGCTATGTATGGTTCCTGCCTCCACTACTTCACTTGCTAGGCTATACCACTTCCTGACGACTCTATGACTGAAGAAATACTTCCTAACGTCCCTGTGACTCGTCTTCAGCTTCCAGTTGTGACCCCTTGTCCCTGTGTCCCCTCTCTGGAACATCCTATCTCTGTCCACCTTGTCTATTCCCCGCAGTATCTTGTATGTCGTTATCATGTCTCCCCTGACCCTTCTGTCCTCCAGTGTCGTCAGTCCGATTTCCCTTAACCTTTCCTCGTACGACATTTCCCTGAGCTCTGGGACTACCTTGTTGCAAACCTTTGTACTTTCTCTAACTTCTTGACGTGCTTGACCAGGTGTGGGTTCCAGACTGGTGCTGCATACTCCAGTATGGGCCTAACATACACAGTGTACAGTGTCTTGAACGATTCCTTATTAAGGTATCGGAACGCTATTCTCAGGTTTGCCAGGCGCCCGTATGCTGCAGCAGTTATTTGGTTGATGTGTGCCTCCGGTGACGTGCTCGGTGTTATGGCCACCACAAGGTCTTTCTCCCTGAGTGAGGTCTGTAGTCTTTGTCCACCTAGCCTATACTCTGTCTGCTGTCTTCTTTGCCCCTCCCCAATCTTCATGACTTTGCATTTGGCAGGGTTGAATTCGAGAAGCCAGTTTCTGGACCACATGTACAGCCTGTCCAGGTCTCTTTGCAGTCCTGCCTCATCCTCATCCGATTTAATTCTTCTCATCAACTTCACATCATCTGCGAATAGGGACACTTCAGAGTCTATTCCTTCCATCATGTCGTTTGCATATATCGAAAATAGCACTGGTCCTAGAACTGACCCCTGTGGGACCCCGCTCCTCGCAGGCGCCCACTGTGATACCTCTTCACGTACCAAGACTCATTGTTGCCTCCCTGTCATTTATTCCCTGATCCATTGCAGTGCCCTTCCTGTTATATGCGCCTGATCCTCCAGCTTCTGCACTAAACTCTTGTGGGGAACTGTGTCAAAGGCCTTCCTGCAGTCTAGGAAAACGCAATCAACCCACTCCTCTCTCTCGTGTCTTACTTCTGTTACCTTGTCATAAAACTCCAGAAGGTTTGTTACACAGGATTTGCCTTCCATGAACCCATGCTGGTTTTCATTTATAATCTTGTTCCGTTCCAGGTGTTCCACCACTCTCCTCCTGATAATCTTCTTCATGACTTTGCACACAATACATGTCAGAGACACAGGTCTGTAGTTTAGTGCCTCATTTGTTTCCTTTCTTAAATATGGGGACTACATTTGCTGTCTTCTATTTCTCAGGTAGTTGCCCAGTTTCCAGGTATGTGTTGAAGATTGTGGTTAGGGGCATACACAGCATCTCTGCTCCTTCTCTAAGGACCCACGGGGAGATGTCCGGTCCCATCGCCTTTGAGGTATCAAGGTCACTTAGGAGCTTCTTCACCTCCTCCTCGGTTGTTCGTATGTCATCCAACACTTGTTGGTATATTCCCTCTTGATGTTCCCTTCTGTGCTGTCTTCCCAGAGCCCTTCCTGTTTCTACTGTAGAAACTTCCTTAAATCTCCTGTTTAGCTCCTCACATACCTCCTGATCATTTCTTGTGAGTTCTCCACCTTTTGTCCTCAGTCTGATCACCTGGTCTTTGACTGTTGTCTTCCTCCTGATGTGTGTGTATGTGTGTGTGTGTGTGTGTGTGTGTGTGTGTGTGTGTGTGTGTGTGTGTGTGTGTGTGTGTGTGTGTGTGTGTGTGTGTGTGTGTGTGTGTGTGTGTGTGTGTGTGTGTGTGTCTGTGTGTCTGTGTGTCTGTGTATGTGTGTGTGTGTGTGTGTGTGTGCGTGTGTGTGTGTGTGTGTGTGTGTGTGTGTGTGTGTGTGTGTGTGTGTGTGTGTGTGTGTGTGTGTGTGTGTGTGTCTGTGTGTGTGTGTGTGTGTGTGTGCGTGTGTGTGTGTGTGTGTGTGCGCGTGTGTGTGTGTGTGTGTGTGTGTGTGTGTGTGTGTGTGTGTGTGTGTGTGTGTATGTGTGTGTGTGTGTGTCTGTGTGTGTGTGTGTGTGTGTGTGTGTGTGTGTGTGTGTGTGTGTGTGTGTGCGTGTGTGTGTGTGTGTGTGTGCGCGTGTGTGTGTGTGTGTGTGTGTGTGTGTGTGTGTGTGTGTGTGTGTGTGTACTCACCTATTTGTACTCACCTATTTGTGGTTGCAGGGGTCGAGTCCTAGCTCCTGGCCCCGCCTCTTCACCGGTTGCTACTAGACCCTCTCTCTCCCCGCTCCATGAGCTTTATCAAACCTCGTCTTAAAACTGTGTATGGTTCCTGCCTCCACTACGTCATTTTCTAGGCTATTCCACTGCCTTACAACTCTATGACTGAAGAAATACTTCCTACTATCTCTCTGACTCATTTGTGTCTTCAACTTCCAATTGTGGCCTCTTGTTTCTGTGTCCCCTCCCTGGAACATCCTGTCCTTGTCCACCTTGTCTATTCCACGCAGTATTTTATATGTCGTTATCATGTCTCCCCTGACCCTCCTGTCCTCCAGTGTCGTCAGGCCGATTTCCCTTAATCTTTCTTCATAGGACATTCCCCTTAGCTCTGGAACTAACCTTGTTGCAAACCTTTGTACTTTCTCTAGTTTCTTGACGTGCTTTATCAAGTGCGGGTTCCAAACAGGTGCTGCATACTCCAGTATGGGCCTGACATACACGGTGTACAGTGTCTTGAATGATTCCTTACTAAGGTGTCGGAATGCTGTTCTCAGGTTTGCCAGGCGCCCATATGCTGCAGCAGTTATCTGATTGATGTGTGCTTCCGGAGACATGCTCGGTGTTATACTCACCCCAAGATCTTTCTCCTTGAGTGAGGTTTGCAGTCTTTGGCCACCTAGCCTATACTCTGTCTGTGGTCTTCTGTGCCCTTCCCCTATCTTCATGACTTTGCATTTGGCAGGATTAAATTCGAGAAGCCATTTGCTGGACCAGGTGTCCAGTCTGTCCAGGTCTCTTTGAAGTCCTGCCTGGTCCTCATCAGATTTAATTCTCCTCATTAACTTCACATCATCTGCAAACAGGGACACTTCTGAGTCTAACCCTTCCGTCATGTCGTTCACATATACCAAAAATAGCACTGGTCCTAGGACCGACCCCTGTGGGACCCCGCTCGTCACAGGTGCCCACTGTGATACATCATTACGTACCATGACTCGTTGTTGCCTCCCTGTCAGGTATTCTCTGATCCATTGCAGTGCCCTTCCTGTTATATGCGCCTGATGCTCTAGCTTCTGCACTAATCTCTTGTGAGGAACTGTGTCAAAGGCCTTCTTGCAGTCCAAGAAGATGCAATCAACCCACCCCTCTCTCTCTTGTCTTACTTCTGTTATTTTATCATAAAACTCCAGAAGGTTTGTGACACAGGATTTGCCTTCCGTGAATCCGTGCTGGTTGGCATTTATACTCCTGTTCCGTTCCAGGTGCTCCACCACTCTCCTCCTGATAATCTTCTCCATAATTTTGCATACTATACACGTCAATGACACAGGTCTATAGTTTAGTGCCTCTTTTCTGTCTCCTTTTTTGAAAATGGGAACTACATTTGCTGTCTTCCATACCTCAGGTAGTTGCCCAGTTTCCAGGGATGTGTTGAAGATTGTGGTAAGTGGTACGCACAACATATCTGCTCCCTCTCTAAGGACCCATGGAGAGATGTTGTCCGGTCCCATTGCCTTTGAGGTATCGATGTCCCTTAGCAGTTTCTTCACCTCCTCCTCATCTGTATGTATGTCGTCCAACACTTGTTGGTGTATTCCTTGTTGGTGTCCCCATCTGGTCTGTCCCCCCAGAGTCCTTCCTGTCTCTACTGTAAATACTTCCTTAAATCTCGTGTTGAGCTCCTCACATACCTCTTGATCGTTTCTTGTGAGTTCCCCACCTTCTTTCCTCAGCCTTATCACCTGGTCCTTGACTGTTGTCTTCTTCCTAATGTGGCTATACAGCAGTTTCGGGTCAGATTTGACTTTCGATGCTATGTCGTTTTCATACTGTCTCTGGGCCTCCCTCCTTATCTGCGCATACTCGTTTCTGGCTCTTCTACTAATCTCCTTGTTTTCCTGGGTCCTATGCCTCCTGTACCTTTTCCATTCTCTGTTGCACTTAGCTTTTGCCTCCCTACACCTTCGGGTAAACCAAGGACTCGTCTTGGTCTTCCTATTATTTCTGTTTCCCTTGGGAACAAAACTTTCCTCTGCCTCCTTGCACTTTGTTGCCACATATTCCATCATCTCGTTTACTGATTTTCCTACCATTTCTCTGTCCCACTGAACCTCCTGCAGGAAGTTTCTCATACCTGTGTAGTCCCCCCTTTTATAGTTTGGCCTGTCCCCTTCAGTTCCTGTTACCTTCTCCACTTGTAACTCTACTATATAGTCAAAACTCAGAACCACATGATCGCTAGCTCCAAGGGGCCTCTCGTAAGTGATGTCCTCGATGTCTGAACTGCTCAGGGTGAACACAAGATCCAGTCTTGCTGGCTCATCCTCCCCTCTCTCTCTGGTTGTGTCCCTGACATGTTGATGCATGAGGTTTTCAAGTACCACATCCATCATCTTTGCTCTCCATGTTTCGGGACCCCCATGTGGCTCCAGGTTTTCCCAGTCGATCTCCCTGTGGTTGAAATCGCCCATTACCAGTAACTTTGCTCTGCTCGAGTGAGCTCTTCTTGCCACCTCAGCCAGTGTGTCCACCATCACCCTGTTGTTTTCTTCGTACTCCTCTCTTGGCCTCCTGCAGTTCTGTGGTGGGTTATACATCACTCCAATGACTACTTTATGTTCTCCGGACTGAATTGTACCTACAATGTAGTCTCTTTCTCCAATCATGTCCATGCCTTCCATTTCCTCAAATCCCCATTGGTGTTTTATGAGCAGTGCAACCCCTCCTCCCCCTCTACTCCTTCTATCTTTCCTCAGGATCTGATATCCTGTTGGGAAGATTGTGTCTGTTATTATCTCAGCGAGTTTTGTTTCTGTGACTGCTATGATGTCTGGGGATTTTTCACTGATTCTTTCATTCCACTCCTCATGTTTATTCATTATTCCATCCGCATTTGTGTACCAAACCTTTAGTTTCTTTTCTATCATTGTGGTCATGCAAGTATACTGGGGTTGGGGGAGGGAGAGCCTTGGTGGGGGCCTATATGGGGCTGTGGTGTAGGTGGGGTATGTGTTGATGGGGGTGGGGTCAGAATGCCCATAAGGGACAGCTGTTGGGGTGAGGTTTGTGATATGGGGGTTGGTGGCAGAGGGAACAGTGAGTGGGTTGGAGTATAGGTTGCTCAGTTGCGTTGGGAATGTCGCGGGTGGGGTCTTTTGGTGGGAGATTCTGTGGGGTGTGTTTGCCCTTCCTCCTGTGTCTGGGTCCTGCTCATTTTCATTGCTTCTCGTTCCTCCTTGCGTCTCTGTACCCTCTCTTTCAGTGTAGTCCTTTCTTCTTGTGTTCTGTCGCGGTCGAGGTATACTCTCTGGTACCCCTCTTTGTCTCTCAGTCTTGCTTTCTCTTGCAGAATCCTGATTCGAACTGATTCTTCCTTGAAAGTTACTCTGACAGGCCGTATCCTTCCACTCGCAAACCACCCAATTCTCTGAAAATTTGTCACCTGGGTCATATTGCCCTCCCCTATTGTTTTCATGATGCCTTCAATCATTTTTTTCTCCTCCTGTTTTATTTCTTCAAAGTTGGCCCCCTTGGCTTCTTGGAGCCCGTACACAAAAACTGACCTCGCCCTTTCCTCCTCCCACTGAGTCTCCATCTGCTTCCTCTGAGGCATTTTGTTTCCTTCCATTGACATGTTCTTGCCTTCAGTCCCTGTCATATCTGAAACATCTATTCTTAGTGGACTGTCTTTCCTGGCCAGCTGTCCCTTGCTACTGCAGTTGGCTGTTAGAACCTCTGCATATAACAAACCTTCATTTTCTTCGGACCTGTCGCTTGATCTTAGTGTGCTCATCGTCTTTTCCCTGGCCCCACGTGGGTCTGATAGGTCCTTCGTGTACGGCATGTCTCCGTTGTTGCTTACCATCCCCTTGTCTGCGCCTGACTCTGAATTTCCATCATTGTCTTCAGACCTGTCGTTTGATCTCAGTGTGCTCGTCGTCTTTTCCCTGGCCCCACGTGGGTCTGATAGGGCCTTCCTGTACGGCATGTCTCCGTTGTTGCTTACCATCCCCTTGTCTGCGCCTGACTTTGAATTTCCTGATGTCACGTCTGAATTGTCATTTGTCTCTCTAATCTGTTTCAGGCTTTGCAGTTTCTCTTCTAAGCACTGTATCCTAGCTTCTGCTGCTAAGGCCTGTACTTCCCACTTCCTGCACTCTTCAGCTATCCGCTCCTCCATTTTCTTACCAAGCTCTACTATCTTCCTTCCCCACTCTTCCTCCCTTTTTTGGAGCTCTAACTCCCAGTCTTTCCTCCCTGGTTCTTCTACCAGATCTCTGGTTTTCCGTCCTCTAAGGCCACCCATATTTTTTTTTTTTTTTTTTTTTTTTTTTTTTTTTTTTTTTTTTTTTTTTTTACCGCAGACAGAAGGCTAGAGGAGGGGGGGGTGTGGGGGAGAGAAAGGGTAGAGAGAAAGGGTAGAAAGAGGGAGAGAGAGGAGAGAGAAAGGGTAGAAAGAGGGAGAGAGAGGAGAGAGTATAGGGGGTGAGGGATGTGTGTATGTGTGTGTGTGTGTGTGTGTGTGCGTGTGTGTGTCTGTGTGTCTGTGTGTCTGTGTATGTGTGTGTGTGTGTGTGTGTGTGTGTGTGATTAATACATTACTTGTATTTGCTTAATGTGTTAATGCAAGAAGCACTTAGGAATTGCACAATAAATATCAAGGAAGAGAGTGAAGGTGGAAAATTGTCAGCCATTTCAAATCTGAGGAAATAGAAAATTGTAACTGGGTTAATTTTAACATAATAACTACATGAATAAACATTATTATTCTATGAAAATTAATTTTTGAATTATCGTTATTAAAGTTGTCATTGTAAGTTGAATGGTAAATGTGTTTGCAAAAATGTAACTTTTTTTGTTACGTATTTGGTTATCCAGAGGCTAAGTTTTGGACCTCTTCAACTCTCTGGAACTGTCGTTGTGGCAGGAGAAAAATATTAGACCATTCTTCCCTTTCATTGCTATGTTTTGGTTAGTAAAATGCATTAGAGGTAGTGAAGGGAGCAATTGCACAGTCATCTCATGTTGCGTAATAAGATGAGAGTCTTGTTAATGGAGGTTAGTGGAATTAGTCTGAGAAGCAGCGTACCGCAAGGTGGATGTTTAGCTCTACCAGCATTTGCTAAGTCTTGTTGTTAGCGCCCTGAAAGGCTTCTGCTCTTTCAGCATTTGCTAATCTTTTGTTGTTAGCGCCCTGAATGGCTTCCGCTCTTCCAGCATTTGCTCAAGTCTTGTTGTTAGCGCCCTGAAAGGCTTCTGTTCTTCCAGCATTTGCTCAAGTCTTGTTGTTAGCGCCCTGAAAGGCTTCTGTTCTTCCAGCATTTGCTCAAGTCTTGTTGTTAGCGCCCTGAAAGGCTTCTGCTCTACCAGCATTTGCTCAAGTCTTGTTGTTAGCGCCCTGAAAGGCTTCTGCTCTACCAGCATTTGCTCAAGTCTTGTTGTTAGCTCCCTGAAAGGCTTCCGCTCTACCAGCATTTGCTCATCTCTTGTTGTTAGCGCCCTGAAAGGCTTCCGCTCTTCCAGCATTTGCTCAAGTCTTGTTGTTAGCACCCTGAAAGGCTTCCGCTCTACCAGCATTTGCTAATCTCTTGTTGTTAGCGCCCTGAATGGCTTCCGCTCTACCAGCATTTGCTAAGTCTTGTTGTTAGCTCCCTGAAAGGCTTCTGCTCTTCCAGCATTTGCTCAAGTCTTGTTGTAAGCGCCCTGAAAGGCTTCCGCTCTACCAGCATTTGCTCAAGTCTTGTTGTTAGCGCCCTGAAAGGCTTCCGCTATTCCAGCATTTGCTCAAGTCTTGTTGTTAGCGCCCTGAAAGACTTCCGCTCTACCAGCATTTGCTCAAGTCTTGTTGTTAGCGCCCTGAAAGGCTTCCGCTCTTCCAGCATTTGCTCAAGTCTTGTTGTTAGCGCCCTGAAAGGCTTCTGCTCTACCAGCATTTGCTCAAGTCTTGTTGTTAGCGCCCTGAAAGGTTTCCACTCTACCAGCATTTGCTCAAGTCTTGTTGTTAGCGCCCTGAAAGACTTCCGCTCTACCAGCATTTGCTCAAGTCTTGTTGTTAGCGCCCTGAAAGGCTTCCGCTCTTCCAGCATTTGTTCAAGTCTTGTTGTTAGCGCCCTGAAAGGCTTCCGCTCTACCAGCATTTGCTCAAGTCTTGTTGTTAGCGCCCTGAAAGGCTTTCGCTCTACCAGCATTTGCTCAAGTCTTGTTGTTAGCGCCCTGAAAGGTTTCCACTCTACCAGCATTTGCTCAAGTCTTGTTGTTAGCGCCCTGAAAGGCTTCCGCTCTACCAGCATTTGCTCAAGTCTTGTTGTTAGCGCCCTGAAAGGCTTCCGCTCTACCAGCATTTGCTCAAGTCTTGTTGTTAGCGCCCTGAAAGGTTTCCACTCTACCAGCATTTGCTCAAGTCTTGTTGTTAGCGCCCTGAAAGGCTTCCGCTCTACCAGCATTTGCTCAAGTCTTGTTGTTAGCGCCCTGAAAGGTTTCCGTTCTACCAGCATTTGCTCAAGTCTTGTTGTTAGCGCCCTGAAAGGCTTCCGCTCTTCCAGCATTTGCTCAAGTCTTGTTGTTAGCGCCCTGAAAGGCTTCCGCTCTTCCAGCATTTGCTCAAGTCTTGTTGTTAGCACCCTGAAATGCTTCCTAGTTATGTGACGGCAACTTTCAAGTCGTCTATTGACAGTATATTTGAATATTTTATCATGACCTGTGATCAATCCTTGTATTATCTTACCTGTAACTTGCCATAGAGATCTTAATGCTCAACGCGCTCACTGGAAGTTAAGAATTTAGGCTCATTTATCCTCTATTGTTATATACACTTTCCTGTTGATATATGACGAGTTTAAATAATTCTTTAGCATAGAACGTCCAGAATAACATAAGACAGCGAAGAATGGAAGGCACAATACCGCGGCTGGAACAGTACACAAATAACCCTCACATAAGAGACTCAAACTTTAGACATTTCGGTCCGATTTGGATCATTCACTGTGTGACTAGTTAATGGCCCAAGTCGGATCGAAACGTAGTCATAAATTTCAGTCTGCTTTGTGCGGATTATTTGTTAACGTGACATGGGAGCCGCTGTGCACGAAACTGATCAATGTATCTATACATTTTTGGTATTTTTGACTTCTGGAGTCAAGTTTTTATTAATTTACAGTGGCGGATGGCAGCAGTGTTTTTCAGTGGGGGTAATATTATAAAAAGAACATCTTGTAAACTTGATTTTAATTTAGTGAATTAACGAAGTTTGAAGGAATTACTCTAATAAGAATAATTTATTACTCCTAACTGCTGCGTTACTAATTAATTCTGTACATTTTCTCAATAAACAAGTGTCTAAGGAGCAATGTTACTTCATTGTTTTAACTAATGTGACATTTTATTGTGGCAACGTTTCGCTTTGTCAAGCCTTGACAAAGCTGAACATTAAAATGGTATAAAATACCGACAGATTGTTAGGTAAGACACATATGCAACAGTTAGGTATCTTTATTTCGAAACGTTTCGCCTACACAGTAGGCTTCTTCAGTAGGCTTCTTCAGTAGGCTTCTATCAACTTTTCTGTACTCGACTGAAGAAGCCTACTGTGTAGGCGAAACGTTTCGAAATAAAGATACCTAACTGTTGCATATGTGTCTTACCTAACAACTTGTCAAAGCTCCTGCAGACTGAAACATTGCCACGGTAAATTGTCACATTAGTTGCATCTGTGTTCTTTTGTCTAACATATTGTCGGTAAGTCATCCACTTTTATTAGACTGAGACACTTATGCAGCATATGGGAATCTTCTATCATCCTGAATGAAGATTCCCATATGCTGCATAAGTGTCTCAATCTTCAACTTGTCGGTTTTTCAAACCACATTCATCACACTTTTATTAGACGTATTTCAGTCACTGCGAAATCCAAGGAAAGTGCTCCCATGTTACATATCACCCTCAGCTCCCTGTTTGTCAGTTCGCCCGAGAAGATTAATGCAGTTCAGCATTGAAAATCTAAAGCAAATCAAATTTGGTATTCACAAATTATCACACAGACACTAATATCCCAATTTTCTTAATACAAAGGGAAAATTAGGATACTATAGCTCTCACTCAAGTCAAAAATTCCACTTTGAAGTCAAAATAAAGATCAATTTTCTTGTTAGGTCAGAACGGTCAGTGGCCTAAAATGCACTTGAATAGTTAGTTTGTGTTCAGTGAAAATTAAAATTATCAAGTTATTAGCGTTGAAAGGTAGGGGTAATTATCAAGCTATTAGCGTTGAAAGGTAGGGGTAATTACTAGGCTATTAGCGATGAGAGGTAGGGGTAATTATCAAGCTATTAGCGTTTAAAGGTAGGGGTAATTACTAGGCTATTAGCGTTGAGAGGTAGGGGTAATTATCAAGCTATTAGCTTTGAAAGGTAGGGATAATTATCAAGCCATTAGCGTTGAAAGGAAGGGGTAATTATCAAGCTATTAGCGATGAAAGGTAGGGGTAATTACTAGGCTATTAGCGTTGAGAGGTAGGGGTAATTATCAAGCTATTAGCGTTGAAAGGTAGGGGTAATTACTAGGCTATTAGCGTTGAGAGGTAGGGGTAATTATCAAGCTATTAGCGTTGAAAGGTAGGGGTAATTATCAAGCTATTAGCGTTGAAAGGTAGGGGTAATTATCAAGCTATTAGCGTTGAAAAGTAGGGGTAATTATAAGCTATTAGCGTTGAAAGGTAGGGGTAATTACCAGGCTATTAGCGTTGAAAGGTAGGGGTAATTATCAAGCTATTAGCGTTGAAAGGTAGAGGTAATTATCAAGGTATTAACGTTGAAAGTTAGGGGTAATTATCAAGTTATTAGCGTCGAAAGGTAGGGGTAATTATCAAGCTATTAGCGTTGATAGGTAGGGGTAATTATCAAGCTATTAGCGTTGAAACGCAGGGGAATTATCAAGCTATTAGTGTTGAAAGGTAGGGGTAATTATCAAGCTATTAGCGTTGAAAGGTAGGGGTAATTATCAAGCTATTAGCATTGAAACGTAGGGGTAATTATCAAGCTATTAGCGTTGAAACGAAGAGGTAATTATCAAGCTATTAGCATTGAAAGGTAGGGGTAACTATCAAGCTATTAGCGTTGAAAGCTAGGGGTAATTATCAAGCTATTAGCGTTGAAAGGTAGAGGTAATTATCAAGGTATTAACGTTGAAAGTTAGGGGTAATTATCAAGTTATTAGCGTCGAAAGGTAGGGGTAATTATCAAGCTATTAGCGTTGAAAGGTAGGGGTAATTATCAAGCTATTAGCGTTGAAAAGTAGGGGTAATTATAAGCTATTAGCGTTGAAAGGTAGGGGTAATTACCAGGCTATTAGCGTTGAAAGGTAGGGGTAATTATCAAGCTATTAGCGTTGAAAGGTAGAGGTAATTATCAAGGTATTAACGTTGAAAGTTAGGGGTAATTATCAAGTTATTAGCGTCGAAAGGTAGGGGTAATTATCAAGCTATTAGCGTTGATAGGTAGGGGTAATTATCAAGCTATTAGCGTTGAAACGCTGGGGAATTATCAAGCTATTAGTGTTGAAAGGTAGGGGTAATTATCAAGCTATTAGCGTTGAAACGAAGAGGTAATTATCAAGCTATTAGCATTGAAAGGTAGGGATAATTATCAAGCTATTAGCGTTGAAAGGTAGGGGTAATTATCAAGCTATTAGCGTTGAAACATAGGGCTAATTATCAAGGTATTAGCGTTGAAAGGTAGGGGTAATTATCAAGCTATTAGCGTTGAAAGGTAGGGGTAATTATCAAGCTATTAGCGTTGAAAGGTAGGGGTAATTATCAAGCTATTAGCGTTGAAAGGTAGGGGTAATTATCAAGCTATTAGCGTTGAAAGGTAGGGGTAATTATCAAACTATTAGCGTTGAAAGGTAGGGGTAATTATCAAGCTATTAGCGTTGAAACGTAGGGGTAATTATCAAGCTATTAGCGTTGAAAGGTAGGGGTAATTATCAAGCTATTAGCGTTGAAACGTAGGGTAATTATCAAGCTATTAGCTTTGAAAGGTAGGGGTGATTATCAAGCTATTAGCGTTGAAAGGTAGGGGTAATTTTTTGAAGCTATTAGCGTTGAAAGGTACGGGTAATTATCAAGCTGTTAGCGTTGAGAGGTTTATCTGGAGTTTCTGGAGTGAGTTCCGGGGGTCAACGCCCCCGCGGCCCGGTCTGTGACCAGGCCTCCTTAGGTCAGTGTCCCAGGATGCGACCCACACCAGTCGACTAACACCCAGGTACCCATTTTACTGATGGGGAACATAGACAACAGGTGGAAAGAAACACGTCCAATGTTTCTACTCTGGCTGGGAATCGAACCCAGGCCCTCACCGTGTGAAGCGAGAGCGTTAACCACCAGGCCACCAGAGTAGGGATAATTATCAAGCTATTAGCGTTGAAAGGTAGGGGTAATTATCAAGCTATTAGCGTTGAAAGGTAGGAGTAATTATCAAGCTATTAGCGTTGAAACGTAGGGTAATTATCAAGCTATCAGCGTTGAAAGTAGAGGTAATTATCAAGCTATTAGCGTTGAAATGTAGGGGTAATTATCAAGCTATTAGCGTTGAAAGTTAGGGGTAATTATCAAGCTATTAGCGTTGAAACGTAGGGGTAATTATCAAGCTATTAGCGTTGAAACGTAGGGGTAATTATCAAGCTTTTAGCGTTGAAAGGTAGGGGTAATTACCAGGCTATTAGCGTTGAAAGGTAGGGGTAATTATCAAGCTATTAGCGTTGAAAGGTAGAGGTAATTATCAAGGTATTAACGTTGAAAGTTAGGGGTAATTATCAAGTTATTAGCGTCGAAAGGTAGGGGTAATTATCAAGCTATTAGCGTTGAAAGGTAGGGGTAATTATCAAGCTATTAGCGCTGAAAGGTAGAGTAATTATCAGCTCTTAGCGTTGAAAGGTAGGGGTAATTACCAGGCTATTAGCGTTGAAAGGTAGGGGTAATTATCAAGCTATTAGCGTTGAAAGGTAGAGGTAATTATCAAGGTATTAACGTTGAAAGTTAGGGGTAATTATCAAGTTATTAGCGTCGAAAGGTAGGGGTAATTATCAAGCTATTAGCGTTGATAGGTAGGGGTAATTATCAAGCTATTAGCGTTGAAACGCAGGGGAATTATCAAGCTATTAGTGTTGAAAGGTAGGGGTAATTATCAAGCTATTAGCGTTGAAAGGTAGGGGTAATTATCAAGCTATTAGCATTGAAACGTAGGGGTAATTATCAAGCTATTAGCGTTGAAACGAAGAGGTAATTATCAAGCTATTAGCATTGAAAGGTAGGGGTAACTATCAAGCTATTAGCGTTGAAAGCTAGGGGTAATTATCAAGCTATTAGCGTTGAAACATAGGGTTAATTATCAAGGTACTAGCGTTGAAAGGTAGGGGTAATTATCAAGCTATTAGCGTTGAAAGGTAGGGGTAATTATCAAGCTATTAGCGTTGAAAGGTAGGGGTAATTATCAAGCTAATAGCGTTGAAAGGTAGATGTAATTATCAAGCTATTAGCGTTGAAACGTAGGGGTAATTATCAAACTATTAGCGTTGAACGGTAGGGGTAATTATCAAGCTATTAGCGTTGAAACGTAGGGGTAATTATCAAGCTATTAGCGTTGAAAGGTAGGGGTAATTATCAAGCTATTAGCGTTGAAACGTAGGGTAATTATCAAGCTATTAGCTTTGAAAGGTAGGGGTGATTATCAAGCTATTAGCGTTGAAAGGTAGGGGTAATTTTTTGAAGCTATTAGCGTTGAAAGGTACGGGTAATTATCAAGCTGTTAGCGTTGAGAGGTAGGGATAATTATCAAGCTATTAGCGTTGAAAGGTAGGGGTAATTATCAAGCTATTAGCGTTGAAAGGTAGGAGTAATTATCAAGCTATTAGCGTTGAAACGTAGGGTAATTATCAAGCTATCAGCGTTGAAAGTAGAGGTAATTATCAAGCTATTAGCGTTGAAATGTAGGGGTAATTATCAAGCTATTAGCGTTGAAAGTTAGGGGTAATTATCAAGCTATTAGCGTTGAAACGTAGGGGTAATTATCAAGCTATTAGCGTTGAAACGTAGGGGTAATTATCAAGCTATTAGCGTTGAAACGTAGGGGTAATTATCAAGCTATTAGCGTTGAAACGTAGGGGTAATTATCAAGCTATTAGCGTTGAAAGGTAGGGGTAATTATCAAGCTATTAGCGTTGAAAGGTAGGGGTAATTATCAAGCTATTAGCGTTGAAAGGTAGGGGTAATTATCAAGCTATTAGCGTTGAAAGGTAGGGGTAATTATCAAGCTATTAGCTTTGAAACGTAGGGGTAATTATCAAGCTATTAGTGTTGAAACGCAGGGGTAATTATCAAGCTATTTGCGTTGAAAGGTAGGGGTAATTATCAGGCTATTAGCGTTGAAAGTAGAGGTAATTATCAAGCTATTAGCGTTGAAATGTAGGGGTAATTATCAAGCTATTAGCGTTGAAAGTTAGGGGTAATTATCAAGCTATTAGCGTTGAAACGTAGGGGTAATTATCAAGCTATTAGCGTTGAAACGTAGGGGTAATTATCAAGCTATTAGCTTTGAAACGTAGGGGTAATTATCAAGCTATTAGCGTTGAAACGTAGGGGTAATTATCAAGCTATTTGCGTTGAAAGGTAGGGGTAATTATCAGGCTATTAGCGTTGAAAGGTAGGGGTAATTATCAAGCTATTAGCGTTGAAAGGTAGGGGTAATTATCAAGCTATTAGCGTTGAAAGGTAGGGGTAATTATCAAGCTATTAGCGTTGAAACGTAGGGGTAATTATCAAGCTATTAGCGTTGAAACGTAGGGGTAATTATCAAGCTATTAGCGTTGAAACGTAGGGGTAATTATCAAGCTATTAGCGTTGAAACGTAGGGGTAATTAGATGAGACGCTTAGAAATTATCCTCTGAAAAATAGTATTTCAATTTTGTCGGTACAGTCTATTAAAGAAAAGGCAAACTTGGACCAACATGGGCCACAATAAATCCTAACTTTTCTCTAAGTAAAATTTCCATTCTCTGAGTTTTAAATATGTATGCATTTAAATATTTAAGATTTATTTAAAGAGTATTATGTACATTTAACTTGAGATAACTTAAGTCTAACACTACGATCTATTTTTCTTCAGAAGAAATATTCTTCAATTATTTCACAGAAACCAATTTGATTAATGAAAGTGGCGTATTAAAAATTACAAAGCGTAAAATTAAGGCATACTGAGAAAAGCACACTTGTCCTGATGGTTTGAAGTAGAACGAAAAAGACATTCTGTAGTTACTGGTCCGAATCCATCTTACAAAGACTGTGGAATGTGATACATTTAGATTCGACTCAAGCAAAAAGAGGATAACTTCTGTTCATTGAATCAACAACCCTTCACCATCATCAAAATAACTATCACTCACCATCAACATCAACCTTCGTCTAAGTAGAATTCACAATTGTTAAAATTTTGACGCCCATCAGTGAAGGTTTTCTCACGTTATCACACGAAATCAAAATCCGTTGTTTAGAAAATTCTGAGTGAATCGTAGTAGATATGTTCGACATTTATCTACTTAATGAACATTGTGTTTCTACAATTTTAGTTTGGGATAGTTTTGGCAGCTTGCTGTTCAAGTGTGAAAATTGGTTTGAGATGTACAGCTTAGGTAGAACCCTAAGCACATATTCCATTATGGTGTCCCGTGGCCTGGTGGCTAAAGCTCTCACGGCGGTGGTGTCCGGGTTCGATTCTCGGTGAGGTTAGAAACATAGGGCGTGTTTCTTTACACCGGTTGTCCATGTTCATCCATCAGTAAAATGGGTACCTGAGAGTTAGTAGACTGGTGTGGGTCGCATCCTGGGATAAAACTGACCTAATTTTCCCAAAATGCTCTGTATAACAAGGGGCTTTCTATATAGTAGTATGTCACTGATGTCAGCTATATACTTGTAGAAATAAAGATATTTTTATTATTATTATTAATATATTTTATTATTATTATTATTATTATAATTATTATTATTATTATTATTATTATTATTATTATTATTATTATTATTATTATTATTATTATTATTATTATTATTATCGTAAGGCCTTGGTAAGTGAGGGAGATATGGTATAGTCGTATTAACTTAAGGGTCATTATAATAAATTTTAGTGGTAAGCCTATCAGTTTTCAGACTTGTTTTTAGAACTAAACTGAATACGATCATTAACTTTTAATATATAATTTACGAAGAATTTGCTCACATCAATTCTTTCTACTTCAGATCCTTTCATTATTGTATCCAGGTGGGGCCATAATTTATTCCCAAAAGATATATGTAATTTTTTTTATGTAAAGGGCGATATTATTTGTGATCTTCCGGGTGTAGTTCTTCTATTCGTAATTAACTATTGTGTTTAAACTAATGGTTATATTAATACCGCTTAAGTGATGGAGATCCTTCGCCAAGCAGGATTGTTTTTCCAGCCCAGCAGAAAGAGAATACATGCTAGAGACTGTGCAAGACGTAAACAGATAATTTGAGGTGATCAGCCAGCAAGCCTTAATTAAATATGAAGCAGAATCAAGAAAAAGGTGACTTGTATATTCGTCCCGGACGAGAGGGAGGAGGGGGGGGGCAGTCTCACCACAGGTGGGCTAGATCTAAATAGTGGAAGGAGGTTATACCCAAAATCTGAACGAAGAGTAGTCAGTTGAAGCTATTCTCAGTATTAATATTCACTGACGTTGCTTTGTCAGACAGTTATCATGTTAATAGTATATAAATAATCAAGTTGATAGTTAAGACACTTGTGTAACACCTGGGTGTTGTTAATGATACAGACGTTTACCCCAACCAGTGAGTTTTACAGTAAATTATAAAAAAATAATTACTTTAGGCGGTGGCTAAAGTGACTGTAGTTTGAGGTGATCAGTCCCTCACCCTTGATAGGTGATCAGTCCCTCACCCTTGATAGGTGATCAGTCCCTCATCCTTGATAGGTGATCAGTCCCTCATCCTTGATACGTATTGAGTCCCTCTGCCTAATAGGTGATCAGACCCTCAGCACTGATAAATCTGCAGCACACGCATGCAGATGGAGTCTTATATACTAGAGCCAGAAGAGAGGAGCATCAATCGATGATTTCATCACAGGTGAGCGGGAACCAATAATGGAAGTAGGTCATGCCTAAGAGTTGGGCCGAAGATATTCAGCAGAGTTGAAGATGTCATCTGTACCGAGATTCCATGAAGTTACTGTATCCGACAAGCATCATTACATTAAAGGCATCTAACGTGAACAGGCTAATGAATGAGACACATAAGTAACTTTACTGATGGATTTTTTTCAGTACAATGCTGAATAAAAATACTGGAATGTTGGTATAGAAGATATGTTCACCTCAGTTGCCTTGCCCAGATCACTGAAACAAACAGTACGATGCTATTTCCTACAAGCACTATGCAAACTGTCTAAAGTAATTTCATGGTATAAACCTTGGTAATTGGTTTAAAAAGATACATGAGTAAACACTAGGACATATATATTGGAAAACGATTCGATCATGGTACCGTGGTTACTTCTAGAAGTGACCAAGGTACCATGTCAACTGGACCGACCGTAACGTTACCTAATAACTATATCCTAATGTTTGCTCAACCAAGTTTTTTCATAATTATATCATTAGCGTTTTTTAAAGGACTGCAAGTATGTATATAGCTGCTGGCGAATCACTTTCTCAAGATTTTCTGATAATATTTGAAGACTATACATTGGTTTGTAATATTTAACATCAGTCTGATCTCCACCTTTGTGTAGGGGTGTTAACATGTTTTATTAAAACAGTGAAGGAATGTGATTTATTGTATAATAGTGGCACTGGTGCAGATATGAAGAATACTGGTTTATTGCTAATAATGAATGGTGTTTTGTTCTTATAAATAAATTTTTAATGATTTATGGATGCTGTTGGAGAGGCTGTAGTGGGAGGCAGGTAGAAGGGTAATTATTAATTAAATAGCCACTAATGTTTGTGTAAACATCTGCCGTGCTGTTTGTAAGATGAATGGAGAAGAAATTAAGCTGATAAACAGTATCAGTAGCTGAGAGACTGTGTTTATTTCCCCGTAGGGAATAATATATTTGTTTTAGTTGATTTTACGACCCTAGAATTAGAGAAAGAGTGTCTTTAATATCTCCCTTGGAGTGGTTAAATCTGCATTAGAACAGTTATTACGTATCCTCGAGGGAGTACTTTTAGGAGGTTGCCTGTTTTTTACTTTCTTTCCTCCTCTTCTAAATTTGCGATTTTATTTGGTTTATAACTCGACAACGCCTCCGGATTTAAATTTCCAACACTTACGTACGGTAACGACGATACAATTTTATGGAAAAATTGGCATTTCCACGTGATCTATGACCAAAGGTGTTGTACTCACTTCCAGTATCCTAGAATGGTTCGGATAACGTCCAAAAGCTTCAGTGGCGGAGCTTTAGTCATTCGAAAAATAAGTCTCCTGAGTCAGAGTTGGCGGAGAGTGAGTGGGCATTTTACAAAATTTTATATGTAAAATAGTGTAAAAAGAATTATTCCTGATAAATCTGGTTAAATAAATTTCACATCACGTCTTCTGAATGGCTTCAATATTTAATGGCCGATGCATCTTATAACCAGGATAGTATCCATTAAAATTTGTTTGAGTACTGGCGGATTTGTTGATGTAAAAGAACTGGAACGTTCGAATCCGTGTTGCAGCTCATCTGATCGGCAGCAAATTATCAGGACTGGAGTGATTTTCTGAACACAAGGAAACAGGGTAACAAGTAAGTTTGTTTAGGCACAAAGACACATAACTGCAGTTACACAGATAATCATACATATAACATATGTGTAAATTACCTACCAATATAATCCAAAAAAGTCAAACTGATTTGTTTTTTCCTTTAGGATCCTTGTAATATCTTATTTTTCATATAGTAAACGTAAGACCAGCCACTGGGGGAAATAAATTCAAATTTGCCAATTCCACTGAATAAATAGGTATATATACTTTTGGTATAAACCTTGGTAATAAATACCGACAAGTTGGTTTAGAAAGACACGTAAGCAAACACTATAACATATTTATTAGAAAACGTTTCGGTCCTGGGACCTTGATCCTGGGACCTTGATCCTGGGACCTTGATTAGAAGTCAAGGTCCCAGGACCGAAACGTTTTCTAATAAATATGTTATAGTGTTTGCTTACGTGTCCTTCTAAACCATATATACTTTCATTCCGTACGTTAAGAATGCTTCTTCTGACTGGCTTCGAAATATTTTTGACATTGTATTAAGGATGACAACCGTAAGTTTAGTCTGAGTTGGAGCAAATTATCAGTTTTATTGAAACTGTTAAAATGTAGCCTTGGAAACAGATCAGTCACTGGAGAATGACTTTTCTCGTCGGCTTCGAATTTTAAACCAGTGGAACACAAGAAAGAAGGAACACTGCAGCAGGCCTACTGGCCTAGGTAAGGCAGACCCAACTAGAGTTTAATTATAATGTCACTCCGCGATGTGTAAATTTTAATTTCTAAATTTTATTGGTAATAACTGAAAAAGATCTCTTTGATTGCCAGTATTTTGTATTATTTTTTATGGATGCTAATTTGTCAGTTTTTTTGCAAATTTTATCGAACTGAACTTATTTTTATACAAATAAAATAAAATATTTACTCTCCCAGGACTGTAAAGAATTAGAAATAAACTATAAATGAATAAAAACTGAAACAAATCACATTTTTTTTGTGATATTTTTAAGATTAACGTGGGAACCCATTCCTATTTTCGGAACGTTAGTTCATTCGTTTACCTCCTAATTTTCAACTCAGTTGTAATGTATCTTGGGCAAGATTCAAGGACTATTTACATGCCTGGATGACCTATACACAGTGTTATGTGAGTCAATCCCAGATTGTCTGTGAGTTAACTGGAATTGTAAAGGACCTGCCTAGTATGGGCCAGCAGGCCTCCTGCAGTGTTCCTCCTTTCTTATGTTCTTATGAGAAAGACTCCTGTGATCGGTTCATAAATTTCATTACTCATTTATCCTAATTAAAAGGTTTGTATATTTAATGGAGTGTGAAGCCATTTTGCATTATTTTGACTTAATGGTGAGTGGCTCATGTCCAACGAGCTGGACATATTTTTTCCATACTTGGATAGAATTTTAATGCTTCCCATGTCACAGGCGCTGCATGACCCCTACGGCATTAATCTTCAATGGTTGATGCATTATATGAGTTTAGGTTGTGCAGGCACAAATTTTGTTGCATTCCGTGCAATAACTGGAAAATTCATCTGCTCAATTTGAGACTTTTAGTGGTGATCTCTATTCCTCAAATTAAGCAGCTTCTTAATGTAAGGTTAGGTCATAATCGGTCAATTTATTTCATCAAATTTGTCTCTCTGAAATAACTGGAGAATATCTCTTCTGTTCAGAAATAAGTCATAGTGTTTTGACTTTATTTAGTTATCCTACGTTAATTCAATATAATATTATGTGTCTATAACATCTGTGTGCTCTCAAGACCATTACTGAAAATTCATGTGTTATGTACATGGCTCCACGGCTACATGGGACACATGGACCCGTGGAGCCATGTGTCCACACACCGTCCTAACAGAAGCCATGATTAGTTGATGACTGTATAAAGTGTTGGTGAGTTGTGTTTTAGCTCAGGACCTGTTATTAAACATGTAAGGTAAATTATGTCATTAATTACAATTTAAATAAATAATTATTATGCTTAGTTGTGGCACAGTGTGAAACTCCTCACTCTGAATAAATGGTTTAAAACACTGACAAGATAATGAAAAATACACTTTTGCAACACTCTGGAATCTTCATTCTGGCAACGCCTGGCCAGCCAGTGGCTTCTTCAGTCCACTGCAGAGAAATGGTGTAAAATGAGGAATTTGAGGTAGTCAGTCCCTCAGACTGTAGTGGAAGTGTTCAGCCGATCTTATTAAAAATGGAACTTATATAACATAGATGAGGTGGAGCAGTGGTAGGCTGATATTGGTACAGGGAATTCTTGATGAAATAGACACATGTGCAACTCTTGGGTATCTTTATTGAGGAAACGTTTCGCCACACAGTGGCTTCATCAGTCCATACAAAGGAGAATCGTGAAGAGCAGGAGGGGAATGAGGTAATCAGTCCCTCAACCTTGAGTCGATGTAGTCAATCCATCAATCTTGAATAGAATACAGCATATGAGCGGAGAAGTGGTTTATATGCCTTAGGCAGGAGAGGTTCAGCAGTCGTAGGTGGTGTCACATTTGTTAATTGTGGAAGTAGGTCGTGTCCAAGGGTTAGGCAAGCGAAGAATTCCCAAATATTAAGATCCCAAGAAGTTGCAGTGTCTGACAGGATTATAGATGAATGGTTCAGAGAATCGACACGTTGATAAAATAGACACATGTGAAACTCTTGGGTATCTTTACTGAGGAAACGTTTCCTCAATAAAGATACCCAAGAGTTGCACATATGTCTATTTTATCAACATGTCGGTTCTCTGAACCATTTATCTACAGGGAATTCTTCAAAGCTTGCCTCACCTATAGAGCCAGCAGTCTTCCACTATGTTTTTTTTTTTATATATCTGGTGACTCCGCTCACCACTGCTTCATCTCATGTGTCTGCAGTATATAAGCTCCATCTTCGCAGATATGCTTCACTTTCACCAAGACTGGTGGACTGTACACTTCCACTCCAGACTGAGTACCTCAGACCTATCATTCTACACCATTTCTCTGCACTGGACTGATGAAATCACTGGCTGGTGATATGCTCCAGAATAAAGTGTTTTAATCTCTCTCTCTCTCTCTCTCTCTCTCTCTCTCTCTCTCTCTCTCTCTCTCTCTCTCTCTCTCTCTCTCTCTCTCTCTCTCTCTGTCTCTCTATCTGTCTCTCTGTGTGTCTCTATCACTGTCTCTCTCTCTCTCTGTCTGCTCTCTCTCTCTCCTCTCTCTCTCTCTCTCTCTCTCTCTCTCTCTCTCTCTCTCTCTCTCTCTCTCTCTCTCTCTCTCTCTCTCTCTCTCTCTCTCTCTCTCTCTCTCTCTCTCTCTCTCTCTCTCTCTCTCTCTCTCTCTCTCTCTCTCTCTCTCTCTCTCTCTCTCTGTCTCTCTATCTGTCTCTCTGTCTGTCTCTATGACTGTCTCTGTCTGTCTCTCTGTCTGCCTCTCTCTCTCTCTCTCTCTCTCTACACAGGGTTTGACAAGGTTAAGGATCCCTAGCTTTATTGACAGCTATTTACAGGTTAAGGATTCCTAACTTTATTGGCAAGCTAAGAGCTGTTACCTACATCAGCTCATTTGAAAGCATTTGTATTGTTATGAGACATACAAGTAGGGAACAGGATGAAGTTGGAGCCATCTGTGGGCCAGCATTTTCATTTGATCAACTGACTTTATCTCGTTGACATCATTATGCTGAACAGAATGTGTTTCCATACTCAGTCATCCTGGGTATGTATGATCTCAGATGGAGTGATGTTCTGGAGAAGGGTACAACCAGAGTGAAGTTGCTGCTTTCTGCCCGTCTTGTGGCATAAAAGCTTGTTTCACGCTGTCCTCGAAGTGGATCCAAGTGTGGTATTTTGACAATATTGGCCTTGTACATAACAGGAAGGCCACCCACATCCCTCCTATGTTTTGAAGGCTCTGCTGAAATGACAGATCTATCCAGGATGGGTCCAGGCGAGAGATGAGACGTCTTGCTCTGTTCTCTACTCTGTCAAGCAGTCGCAGATGAGAGGGGGCAGGCAAACCAAGAAAGTGGAGCATACTCAAGGTGTGAGCGTACTTGTGCCTCGTACAGGATCTTGCAGCCCCTACTGTCAAGCATATGGGAGATACGGCGAAGTGCTGTAAGCTTCCTGACTGCCTTGTTTGCAAGATTTACAACGTGGTTCTTCATGGTTAGTTTGGAGTCAAATTTCACCCCAAGGATATCAACTTCTTCTCCAGGTGCCAACATCCTCCCATTC
Organism: Cherax quadricarinatus; assembly: GCF_038502225.1. NCBI lineage: Eukaryota > Metazoa > Arthropoda > Malacostraca > Decapoda > Parastacidae > Cherax > Cherax quadricarinatus. The sequence goes on along the minus strand of NC_091318.1, from coordinate 33,958,473 downwards.
ATCCTTACTACTGCACCAGCATTACCATCATGGTTCCTAGAGATGATCATCATTTGCGTTTTCTCAGGTGCAAATGTTACTTGCCATCTATTTCCCCTTAAGCTGATATAGCTCTCAGCTGGTGATTGATGTAGCTTAGAGCAGCTGGCATTTCTTCTCTTGGATAAGTGAATGTCAGTGTACAGTCATCTGCATATGCATGTGATTCTGGGATGAGATGAAGAAGGTCGTTAAGTAGACATTCCATAACAATGGACCCAGCACGCTTCCTTGTGGAACACTTGCCCCAATAGGATGTCTTGCTGATTCCATTCCGTTGAGAACTACACTTAGAGATCTACCATGAAGGTAATCACTGAGGAGACATAGCATAGACCTGCAATTCCCCAGTGCTTGAAGTTTTGCTAAGAGGCCCTGGTGCCACACCCGGTCGAAAGCGCCAGCAATGTCCAGTGCTACCACACAGCTGACTTTGGATTCATCCAGTGACTGGTGCCACTTAGTGGAGAGGGTTTAACAACAGATCAGCAGCAGAGTAACCTTTCCTGAAGCCATATTGACGATCACAAAGTAGTGAGTGGTAGTCAAAAAACTCTGTCATTTGTCTTGAGATTATTGTCTCAAGGATCTTACCAGTGATTGACAGGAGTGACACTGGTCTGTAGTGCTGATTTCTGCTCTGCTCTTCTTTTTGTGAACAGGGACTACATTTGCCTCTTTCCATAGAGAGGGCCATTTACACTGTACTAGGCAGTGCTGAAAGATGCGAGTTAGAGGTGCTGCTAGCTGGTCTGCACATCTTCTCAACAATCTTGGGCTCAACTTGTCTGGGCCCACAGCCTTTTCTTGGTCAAGCGATTTAAGTAGGAAATGCACCTCCTCCTGCCTTATTGACACCACTGACAGTTTTGACACAGTTCTTGCAGCTAGCCAAGGAGGGTCCCTTGCTGGATCAGGAACTTGCATTTTGGTAGCAAAGTGTTCAGCAAAGAGGTCCGCCTTCTCTTGACTACTAGTAGAGGTAGTCCCATCCTGTCGATTTAGAGGTGGAATAAGTTCATCAGGCAGATAACCTTGTCTGTCCTTGACCAGGGACCACCAGGTTTTGGAGCCTACCCTACCTGATGCTAACTTTCTTTTAGTGTCCGCCTCCCATTTAGCAATGGCCCACTTTTGAACATCACCCATATGCCTACAGGCTTGCATGTGCAAGTTCCTGTTATAGGTGGTAGGATGCCTCTTATACCTTCGCCATGCTTTGTACTTAGCAGTAGCAGCCTCTCTACAACGAAAGCCAAACCAAGGCTGATCTGTAGGCTTCGTCACATATTGCCGGTGAGGAATGTGTTCTTGTTGTAGATTAAGGATGTGTCCAGTGAAGGCTTTCGCTTGGTTGTCAACATCCCCTTGGAGAAGAGCATTCCAGTCGGTGGTGGCGAGCTCAGAGCAAAGGGCTGTTCAATTACCTCTTTCCCATAGCCAGGTTGTGCGTGTGGACTCAACACCTCGTTCTGTTGGGATCTTAAGTGTCGTAAAAACAGCCTTGTGGTCAGACGATCCAACATAGCCGAGGGGTTGACAAGTGACTATGCCTTCTGCCAGATCACTCACTACTGGGTCAAGGGAGGAGCCAGAGATATGAGTAGGGAAATCAACCAAGTTTCTCATGTCAAACACTGCAAGGAGGTCATCAAAGTCCCTCTGTATAAGGTGCTGGTTGAGGTCTCTCTCTCTCTCTCTCTCTCTCTCTCTCTCTCTCTCTCTCTCTCTCTCTCTCTCTCTCTTTCTCTTTCTCGCTTTCTTTCACTCTCTCAGTTTGATAAATTACTAATCTATTATAAGCAAAAGAATCAGGGTATGCATCATAAAAATCCTAGGACTAATGAAACTAAATATATATTATATACTATGTGATAAAAGTGATAACAGAAACTGCAAATACTGTAAATACTGTAAAAACAGACTGTAAATACTGTAACGGGAAAATCAGTAATTACAGCTAGTGAAGGATCACTGTTGAAGGATCACTGTTGAAGGATCACTGTTGAAGGATCACTGTTGAAGGATCACTGTTGAAGGCTCACTGGCTCACACTCACATCCGTCCAGCCCATTTCCAGAGCATCTCGAGGTGTGCTTCAGACCTTTTAATGACAATAACATTTAATTCGAAGTGATCGACAACGGTTTTGTAGGTTGGTATGATACACAAGTCGTCATTGTTAACCTCTGATTAGGTTATGGGTTATCATCCGCGGGACTAGTAGTTTGAGGCACCAGCTCTTCAGTACAGTACAAGAACAAGCTTAGGTTATTACTGTTAATGACGCCATTGCCTTAGGTAAAGAACGAAAAGGCACTGGTGAGGTGATGTATGACCAGAGCTTTGGTAAGATGGCAAAATATGGGAAAGAGTTGGGATGGTGGAGGAGGAGGGAAGATTTAAGGTAACTGGCCTGTCCACTTTCACGAAGTTTTGGTCCGTCTTGGACCAAGTAACTGGTCCAAGTGTGATCGAAAAGTTGTCAGAAGCTTTTCTCTCCTATGTGCGGGTTATACGAATATGTATTGCCTTATCTTTAAAAATAGTTTAGGCAAATTTGAATGAGAATTCTAGAATTAGATCAAGATCTACAAGCTAGGGCCAGCATGCCTGCTGTCTCGTTCCTTCCTTCGTGTGTACTTACATTATTATATGATATTAACAACCCATTCATCTCTACAATGATCATTAAAGTAAACCTTTAGTGATCAGTATATACAGTGACAAACAGCAGAGTGTGTGAGTACCATTGAACTCATATGTGGTGGGAGTGAAGAAGTGGAGTGAAAATTAAGCATAAGTGCAACATCTGGGTATCTTTATTGTAAACAGTTCACCATCCAGTGGTTTTATCAATACAAATTCCAGGAGATAATCGGAAGACAGAAGTTTTGCAGTAGTTCTACTGTCTTTCCTGTTTGTCCTTGAATTTGTATTGATAAAGCCACTGGATGGCGAAACGTCTATAGTAAAAATAACCAGATGTTGCACATGTGTCTAATTTTCATCTTGTTGGTATGCCATTCATGTACAAAATGGAGTAACAACTCGACCACCACCACTAACATTAGACTAGACTACAGGCATATAAATGACACTCTACTGTAGTCCTATTTCATTTTCTAGTTTGAGGGGGTTGGAGAGGCTGGGGGGGGGCAGAGGTATGAGAGGGAAGGAGGCATTGGTCAGCTCTTGGTATCAATATTTAGCAACGTGAGAATATTAGAACATAAGAATGGATGGTCGCCAAGTATGAGGAGAAACTTGTTAAGGTACTGTCACCCCTCAAGGGAAGTTCCTTGATGCCAGTGAGTTGATCTGTGAAACCAGACATGTGCTCCCCTTCCTTGGAGTGGACCTGAATGCCACCCTTTCCTCTAGGTGTTGCATGATGCCTATGGATTTAACGCTCCCCCATGAATATAGTGGTAATAGTAGTAGTAGCAGTAGTAGAACTAGTAGTAGTAGTAGTAGTAATAGCAGTAGCAGTAGTAGTAGTAGTAATAACAGTAGTAGTAATAGTAGCAGTCGTAGCAGTAGTAGTAGTAAAATATTATCAAAACATATCAATACTGGGTTTTAAAATGATCATGTTGAAATGTTTCCTATAATACTTGGATCTCTGATGTTTCCAAGATAATCTGTCCTTTATTATTAAGATATCCAGAACCTAGTCATTGTGGTAGTCTTCAAGCCTCCGGATACAACGTTCCAGCAATTCCAGGAACAGCTGTCAAAAATTGACCACTGTCTGGAAAATCTGCCAGCTCCTGCCCCCAACATCTTGCTCCTTGGGGATTTCAACTCGAGGCACCTAAAATGGAGGAATATAGCAAATAATGTTGTTGCAGTGATAACACCAGGATGCAGCTCTGACGAGAACTCACACACACACACGAGCTTTTAAATCTCTGCACAAAATTCAACTTAAACCAGCAAATAATAGAGCCTACTAGACTGGAGAATACACTAGACCTCATCTTCACTAACAATGATGATCTGATACGAAATATCACCATATCAAAAACAATATACTCAGATCACAACATAATCAAGGTTCAGACATGTATGTGCGGAGCACCAAACCGACAAAATGAGATTAGTCACGATGGAGCCTTCACCAAATTCAACTTCAATAACATGAACATAAAGTGGGACCAAGTAAATCAAGTCCTAAATGATATAAGCTGGGAAGTTAGACTAAGCAACACAGACCCCAGCTTATGCCTAGAACAGATTAACTCTGTGGCACTCGATGTATGCTCAATCTTATTCCTTTAAGAAAAAGGAGGAGTAGATGTAAAATAGAATGAGACAGGCGCTCCCTTTACAGGCGACGGAAAAGAATAGCAGAGCGGCTAAAAGAGGCCATTGTATCTGCAATGCGCAGGAAGACACTGGTCAGAGAAATAGCAAACATCGAACTTAAGCTAAAGGAATCTTATAGGAGTCACGAATCGCGGGAAGAACTAAAAGCCATAAATGAAATCGAAAGAAGCCCAAAGTATTTCTTTTCTTATGCCAAATCAAAGTCGAGAACAACATCCAGTATTGGGCCCTTACTTAAACGAGATGGGTCCTACACAGATGACAGCAAGGAAATGAGTGAGCTACTCAAGTCCCAATATAACTCAGTTTTTAGCAAGCCGCTAACCAGACTGAGAGTCGAAGATTAAAATGAATTTTTTATGAGATAGCCACAGAATTTGGTTAACGCAAGCCTATCTGATATTATCCTGACGCCAAATGACTTCGAACAGGCGATAAATGACATGCCCATGCACTTTGCTCCAGGGCCAGACTCATGGAACTCCGTGTTCATCAAGAACTGCAAGAAGCCCCTATCACGAGCTTTTACCATCCCATGGAGAGGGAGCATGGACACGGGGGTCGTCCCACAGTTAATAAAAACAACAGACATAGCCCCTGTGGCATGCAAAGAGTACGTAACCTTTATTCGGCGCATGTACACACCCTCATTTACAGGCTATCTCCCCCAACCAGCGAACCAGGTTGCTAAGAGTTGATGATGGGGCCCCCTCGTTCAACTAGTGACCAGGTTCTAGCCAATAAGAAGATGGTTTTGGCAATCACAGAGGTTATGTGGGTACCGCTCTCCTGTCTGCCCTTGTCATTCCCATTCTAGAGCTGGTTGAAGCACGGTCTGCTATCTTGTGGCTTCTATTTCTGCTTTGCTTACCGTGGAGTGCACTATACTTATCTCTGTACATAGTGTACATATTGCTGTTCTAAATTGGTGAAGGATAATATAAGTAAACTTTTTCTACTGTGTTTATTTGCTCCCATTACACCCGGGGTAACAGGCCATTTGGAATCCTGGGTTGTAATAGCCCCACTCCACAAAGGGGGCAGTAAAGCAATAGCGAAGAACTACAGACCAATTGCACTAACATCCCATATAAAAATCTTTCAAAGGGTCCTAAGAAGCAAGATCGCCACCCATCTAGATACCCATCAATTACACAACCCAGGGCAACATGGGTTTAGGGCAGGTCGCTCCTGTCTGTCTCAGCTACTGGACCACTACGACAAGGTCCTAGATGCACTTGAAGACATAAAGAATGCAGATGTAATATATACAGACTTTGCAAAATCCTTCGACAAGTGTGACCATGGCGTAATAGCGCACAAAATGCGTGCTAAAGGAATAACAGGAAAAGTTGGTAGATGGATCTATAATTTCCTCACAAACAGAACACAAAGAGTAGTAGTCAACAGAGAAAAGTCTGAGGCGGCTACGGTGAAAAGCTCTGTTCCACAAGGCACAGTACTAGCTCCCATCTTGTTTCTCATCCTCATATCTGACATAGACAAGGATGTCAGCCTCAACACCGTGTCTTCCTTTGCAGATGACACCCGAATCTGCATGACAGTAAACCATACCCCCGGCCGGGATTGAACCCGCGGTCATAGAGTCTCAAAACTCCAGCCCGTCGCGCTAGCCACAGTGTCTTCCATTGCAGACACTGCAAGGATCCAGGCAGACATCAACCAAATCTTTCAGTGGGCTGCAGAAAACAATATGAAGTTCAACGATGAGAAATTTCAATTACTCCGATATGGTAAACATGAGGAAATCAAAACTTCATCAGAGTACAAAACAAATTCCTTCCACAAAATAGAGCGAAAAACCAACGTCAAAGACCTGGGAGTGATATTGTCGGAGGATCTCACCTTCAAGGACCATAACATTGTATCAGTCGCATCTGCTAGAAAAATGACAGGATGGATAATGAGAACCTTCAAAACTAGGGATACCAAGTCCATGATGACACTGTTCAGGTCGCTTGTTCTATCTAGGCTGGAATATTGCTGCACACTAACAGCACCTTTCAAGGCAGGTGAAATTGTTGACCTAGAAAATGTACAGAGAACCTTCACGGCGCGCATAACGGAGATAAAACACCTCAATTACTAGGAGCGCTTGAAGTTCCTGAACCTGTACTCCCTGGAACGCAGGCGGGAGAGATACATGATTATATACACCTGGAAAATCCTAGAGGGACTAGTACCGAACTTGCACACGAAAATCACTCACAACGAAAGCAAAAGACTCGGCAGACGATGCAACATCCCCCCAATGAAAAGCAGGGGTGTCACTAGCACGTTAAGAGACAATATAATAAGTGTCAGGGGCCCGAGACTGTTCAACTGCCTCCCAGCATACATAAGGGGGATTACCAATAGACCCCTGGGTGTCTTCAAGCAGGCACTGGACGAACACCTAAAGTCGGTACCTGACCAGCCGGGCTGTGGCCCGTACGTTGGATTGCATGCAGCCAGCAGTAACAGCCTGCTTGATCAGGCTCTGATCCACCAGGAGGCCTGGTCACAGACCGGGCCGCGGGGGCGTTGACCCCCGGAACTCTCTCTAGGTAAACTCCAGATAAACATTATGAGAATGTTTATTACTGTACGAGGTTATTAACCAGTACTTCAGAGCCGGGTCCAACCAGTACTTCAGAGCCGGGTCCAACCAGTACTTCAGAGCCGGGTCCAACCAGTACTTCAGAGCCGGGTCCAACCAACATTAGAGTTTATTACGTTCTCAACTCGCTCTGTGAGGAATGCTACATGTTTCTAGATGACATATGTGCTGTCAATGCTTCCCGTTAGTTTCACATGCTGAGCATGAGTTTTTGGGACGTCCTCTCCTGGGCTCACTCCCTTAAATTTTACATGAGATTCAAATCACGTCAGTTATTTGGCCGGACAAGAAGCTGGTTCTGACGTTGTTCCTTAGAAAACCGGTTCACCACTCTGGCTAGTTTTCTTGTATAAATATTATACCCTAAGGAATTAGAAGTTCAAAAGCACGAAGAAAGGGCATCATCACTTCCTCCAGAATGTCAGGGAACTGATCTGCTACGAATCTGCCTTTGTCTTGGTCACTTCCCCAACTCCATGAAAAAAAAAGATCCATCTACAAACATTTACTGTTACGTTACCACTTCGAGACTCTTCATAAATGTTTTGTCGATCAAATATGATGGTCTAAAGAACAAGGTTTAAACACATACACACACACACGGCTGTCAATGAATAAACAGAAAGGTGGATGAAAGGCTTGGACCGTGGCTCCGAGATTAATAGACCCAGCGCTTTACAGCTGAGCTACTGGGATTAAATTGCGGGTTCAAAGGGCACAGCATTGTCTTCTGTGACACTTTCCTATTAGAAGCCCGGTAGATCAGTGGTAAAGAGCTGGACCTGTTAATCTTGGGACCACGGTTCAAGCCCACGTCCACCTTTCTGTACATACATGATGTGAATATATATATATATATATATATATATATATATATATATATATATATATATATATATATATATATATATATATATATATATATATATATGTGTGTGTGTGTGTGTGTGTGTGTGTGTGTGTGTGTGTGTGTGTGTGTGTGTGTGTGTGTGTGTGTGTGTGTGTTGGAGAGGTCTGAGCAAAGCTGATACCTCTATCAGAGATTTCTTAAGTTATATCAGGAATTAAGGAAAGATCCTAGACCTCACCTTACGAAACAGACAAAGTAAATGCGGTAAAAATTATGGACAAGATAGATTATAGTGGAAAAATGAACATGTTATTAGAAGATGGGGGAACTTAACTGCCTCTTAAGGCAACAATGTTAGGTGCTTCTAGAGAGTCCAAGTTCCGCACAAGTTTCTAGCGGGAAGCCGCCACTTTCACTCATTCCTATAATCCTCACAGCTGAACAATGTTTTTAGTGTATTTTCAGTCCATTTTTGGTGGTAACTGTTTGACAGTTTATATTAGCGTTACAACACTGGTGATCGATGGTTCCCTCCTACCACAGTTTACATTAGTGTTACAACACTGGTGATCGATGGTTTCCTCCTACCACAGTTTACATTAGCGTTACAACACTGGTGATTGATGGTTCCCTCCTACCACAGTTTACATTAGTGTTACAACACTGGTGATTGATGGTTCCCTCCTACCACAGTTTACATTAGTGTTACAACACTGGTGATTGATGGTTCCCTCCTACCACAGTTTACATTAGCGTTACAACACTGGTGATTGATGGTTCCCTCCTACCACAGTTTACATTAGTGTTACAACACTGGTGATCGATGGTTCCCTCCTACCACAGTTTACATTAGTGTTACAACACTGGTGATCGATGGTTCCCTCCTACCACAGTTTACATTAGCGTTACAACACTGGTGATCGATGGTTCCCTCCTACCACAGTTTACATTAGCGTTACAACACTGGTGATTGATGGTTCCCTCCTACCACAGTTTACATTAGCGTTACAACACTGGTAATCAAAAGGTTCCCCTTTCACCAGTGTCATAAAAAACTTTCTCCCAACGAAGAATAAAGTAATATTTATTTCTAGGAGATATATTATTTCTTCTAAACGGGTTTTTTATTTTCTTAGAAATATTAAAAATACCAGAATTATATAAAATGTCCAATAACCAGATCATGGTAAAAGGCTTACTTGATAACTGAGTTCAACGTTCTTATTCCTGCCTCTGCCACACCATCACATGACTACACAAATAACCCGCACATAAATGAGAGAAGCGTACGACGACGTTTCGGTCCGACTTGGACCATTTACAAAGTCACACTAACCAGAAGTTAGGTTAGGTTAGGTAAGGTTCGTCAGGAAACAGGACAAATGTTTCCTGACGCGGGTCTTAGTCAGATGATGACCCGCCTGGAGCAGGACGGCTATATATAGGCAGGAAGAAGTGGTGGTAGTAGTAGTAGTAGTAGTACAAGAATGGTATATAATACCGACAAGATGAAATTAAGACACGTTCCAGACACGGTATTGTGCCTTATTTTGTTATTACATGACTACTGAAGTGTTCCGGCTCAGCCTGACACATGTCATGCATGAACACCAGCCTGCCTGATGGAATATGACTGGAAAACACCAATATATTTTGTTTCCAGGGTGTAAATATCAAATTTGCGGCGCAAAGCTGATGTATTATTTTTTTACTAAAAAAGAAGCAGATATATACACACAGACACATATACATTGACAGAAGCACACACACAGAGACATGTAGTTTGTCTTGCTAATGTACTCTAATATATTTCTCCTCATGCTTAATAATCTTGTTTGCTGCAGTTATGATTATCCTGTTAATTAAAGATTCATTTGGAAATAATTATACCTGAAGTAGACTTCAACTCCCTCTCTCCCTCCTACACTTCTCCCTCCTTCCCCACCTCGACTTCCTCTCTCTCTCCTACACTCTCCCTCCTTCCCCACCTCGACTCCCTCTCTCCCTCCTACACTTCTCCCTCCTTCCCCACCTCAACTCCCTCTCTCCCTCCTACACTTCTCCCTCCTTCCCCACCTCGACTCCCTCTCCCTCTCCTACACTTCTCCCTCCTTCCCCACCTCGACTTCCTCTCTCTCTCCTACACTTCTCCCTCCTTCCCCACCTCGACTCCCTCTCTCCCTCATACACTTCTCCCTCCTTCCCCACCTCGACTCCCTCTCTCCCTCATACACTTCTCCCTCCTTCCCCACCTCAACTCCCTCTCTCCTTCATACACTTCTCCCTCCTTCCCCACCTCGACTCCCTCTCTCCCTCCTACACTTCTCCCTCCTTCCCCACCTCGACTCCCTCTCTCCCTCCTACACTTCTCCCTCCTTCCCCACCTCGACTCCCTCTCTCCCTCCTACACTTCTCCCTCCTTCCCCACCTCGACTCCCTCTCTCCCTCCTACACTTCTCCCTCCTTCCCCACCTCGACTCCCTCTCTCCCTCCTACACTTCTCCCTCCTTCCCCACCTCGACTCCCTCTCTCCCTCCTACACTTCTCCCTCCTTCCCCACCTCGACTCCCTCTCTCCCTCCTACACTTCTCCCTCCTTCCCCACCTCGACTCCCTCTCTCCCTCCTACACTTCTCCCTCCTTCCCCACCTCGACTCCCTCTCTCCCTCCTACACTTCTCCCTCCTTCCCCACCTCGACTCCCTCTCTCCCTCCTACACTTCTCCCTCCTTCCCCACCTCGACTCCCTCTCTCCCTCCTACACTTCTCCCTCCTTCCCCACCTCGACTCACTCTCTACCTCCTACACTTCTCCCTCCTTCCCCACCTCGACTCACTCTCTACCTCCTACACTTCTCCCTCCTTCCCCACCTCGACTCCCTCTCTCCCTCCTACACTTCTCCCTCCTTCCCCACCTCGACTCACTCTCTACCTCCTACACTTCTCCCTCCTTCCCCACCTCGACTCACTCTCTACCTCCTACACTTCTCCCTCCTTCCCCACCTCGACTCACTCTCTACCTCCTACACTTCTCCCTCCTTCCCCACCTCGACTCACTCTCTACCTCCTACACTTCTCCCTCCTTCCCCACCTCGACTCCCTCTCTCTCTCCAACACTACTCCCTCCCTCCCTACTTCACCTCCGTCAAACATAGTACATCATAGACCCGCTACAGTGCTCATTTGTTTGTCTAATTTATACTTTAAAATAACTACAGTAATTATAGTTCAGCAATATTAGTGTTTGATTTTGGTAGTAGTTATAAGTGATCACTGTCCCCACACCCTCACCCACCACCCGGCACCCTCACCCACCACCCGGCACCCTCACCCACCACCCGGCACCCTCACCCACCACCCGGCACCCTCACCCACCACCCGGCACCCTCACCCACCACCCCACACCCTCACCCACCACCCCACACCCTCACCCACCACCCGGCACCCTCACCCACCACCCCACACCCTCACCCACCACCCCACACCCTCACCCACCACCCGGCACCCTCACCCACCACCCGGCACCCTCACCCACCACCCCGCACCCTCACCCACCACCCGGCACACTCACCCACCACCCGGCACCCTCACCCACCACCCGGCACCCTCACCCACCACCCCACACCCTCACCCACCACCCCACACCCTCACCCACCACCCCACACCCTCACCCACCACCCGGCACCCTCACCCACCACCCGGCACCCTCACCCACCACCCGGCACCCTCACCCACCACCCGGCACCCTCACCCACCACCCCGCACCCTCACCCACCACCCCGCACCCTCACCCACCACCCGGCACCCTCACCCACCACCCCACACCCTCACCCACCACCCGGCACCCTCACCCACCACCCCACACCCTCACCCACCACCCCACACCCTCACCCACCACCCGGCACCCTCACCCACCACCCCCCACCCACACCCACCACCCGGCACCCTCACCCACCACCCCACACCCTCACCCACCACCCGGCACCCTCACCCACCACCCGTCACCCTCACCCACCACCCGGCACCCTCACCCACCACCCCGCACCCTCACCCACCACCCCGCACCCTCACCCACCACCCGGCACCCTCACCCACCACCCGGCACCCGCACCCACCACCCGGCACCCTCCCCCACCACCCCGCACCCTCACCCACCACCCGGCACCCTCACCCACCACCCGGCACCCTCACCCACCACCCGGCACCCTCACCCACCACCCGGCACCCTCACCCACCACCCGGCACCCTCACCCACCACCCGGCACCCTCACCCACCACCCGGCACCCTCACCCACCACCCCGCACCCTCACCCACCACCCCACACCCTCACCCACCACCCGGCACCCTCACCCACCACCCGGCACCCTCACCCACCACCCCACACCCTCACCCCCCACCCCGCACCCTCACCCACCACCCCACGCCCTCACCCACCACCCCACACCCTCACCCACCACCCCACACCCTCACCCACCACCCCACACCCTCACCCACCACCCCCCACCCACACCCACCACCCCGCACCCACACCCACCACCCCACACCCTCACCCACCACCCCACACCCTCACCACCACCCCACACCCTCACCCACCACCCCACACCCACACCGACCACCCCACACCCACACCGACCACCCCACACCCACACCCACCACCCGGCACCCTCACCCACCACCCCACACCCTCACCCACCACCCCTCACCCTCACCCACCACCCCACACCCTCACCCACCACCCGGCACCCTCACCCACCACCCCACACCCTCACCCACCACCCGGCACCCTCACCCACCACCCCACACCCTCACCCACCACCCGGCACCCTCACCCACCACCCCACACCCTCACCCACCACCCCACACCCTCACCCACCACCCGGCACCCACACCCCCCACCCCACACCCTCGCCCACCACCCGGCACCCTCACCCACCACCCCACACCCTCACCCACCACCCGGCACCCTCACCCACCACCCGGCACCCTCACCCACCACCCGGCACCCTCACCCACCCCCCCACACCCTCACCCACCACCCGGCACCCTCACCCACCACCCCACACCCTCACCCACCACCCGGCACCCTCACCCACCACCCCACACCCTCACCCACCACCCGGCACCCTCACCCACCACCCCACACCCTCACCCACCACCCCACACCCTCACCCACCACCCGGCACCCTCACCCACCACCCCACACCCTCACCCACCACCCGGCACCCTCACCCACCACCCCACACCCTCACCCACCACCCCACACCCTCACCCACCACCCGGCACCCTCACCCACCACCCCACACCCTCACCCACCACCCGGCACCCTCACCCACCACCCCGCACCCTCACCCACCACCCGGCACCCAAACCCACCACCCCACACCCTCACCCACCACCCGGCACCCTCACCCACCACCCCACACCCTCACCCACCACCCGGCACCCTCACCCACCACCCCACACCCTCACCCACCACCTGTCACACTCACCCACCATCAGACACCCTCACCCACCACCCGGCACCCTCACCCACCACCCGGCACCCTCACCCACCACCCGGCACCCTCACCCACCACCCCACACCCTCACCCACCACCCGGCACCCTCACCCACCACCCCACACCCTCACCCACCACCCGGCACCCTCACCCACCACCCCACACCCTCACCCACCACCCGGCACCCTCACCCACCACCCCACACCCTCACCCACCACCCCACACCCTCACCCACCACCCGGCACCCTCACCCACCACCCCCCACCCTCACCCACCACCCGGCACCCTCACCCACCACCCCACACCCTCACCCACCACCCCACACCCTCACCCACCACCCGGCACCCTCACCCACCACCCCACACCCTCACCCACCACCCGGCACCCTCACCCACCACCCCGCACCCTCACCCACCACCCGGCACCCTCACCCACCACCCCCCACCCTCACCCCACCACCCGCACCCTCACCCACCACCCCACACCCTCACCCACCACCCGGCACCCTCACCCACCACCCCACACCCTCACCCACCACCCGGCACCCTCACCCACCACCCCACACCCTCACCCACCACCCGGCACCCTCACCCACCACCACCCGGCACCCTCACCCACCACCCGGCACACTCACCCACCACCCGGCACCCTCACCCACCACCCCACACCCTCACCCACCACCCGGCACCCTCACCCACCACCCCCCACCCTCACCCACCACCCGGCACCCTCAACCACCACCCCACACCCTCACCCACCACCCGGCACACTCACCCACCACCCGACACCCACACCGACCACCCGACACCCACACCGACCACCCGACACCCACACCGACCACCCGACACCCACACCGACCACCCGACACCCACACCGACCACCCGACACCCACACCGACCACCCGACACCCACACCGACCACCCGACACCCACACCGACCACCCGACACCCACACCGACCACCCGACACCCACACCCACCACCCCACACCCTCACCCACCACCCCACACCCTCACCCACCACCCGGCACCCTCACCCACCACCCCACACCCTCACCCACGACCCCACACCCTCACCCACCACCCCACACCCTCACCCACCACCCCACACCCTCACCCACCACCCGGCACCCACACCCCCCACCCCCCACCCCCACCCACCACCCCACACCCTCACCCACCACCCCACACCCTCACCCACCACCCCGCACCTTCACCCACCACCCCACACCCTCACCCACCACCCCACACCCGCACCCACCACCCCACACCCTCACCCCCCACCCCCCACCCTCACCCACCACCCCACACCCTCACCCACCACCCCACACCCACACCCCCCACCCCACACCCTCACCCACCACCCCACCCCCTCACCCACCACCCCGCACCTTCACCCACCACCCCACACCCTCACCCACCACCCCACACCATCACCCACCACCCCACACCCTCACCCACCACCCCACACCCGCACCCACCACCCCACACCCTCACCCACCACCCCACACCCTCACCCACCACCCCACCCCCTCACCCACCACCCCACACCCTCACCCACCACCCCGCACCCTCACCCACCACCCCACACCCTCACCCACCACCCCACACCCTCACCCACCACCACACACCCTCACCCACGACCCCGCACCCTCACCCACCACCCCACACCCTCACCCACCACCCCACAACCTCAACCATCACCCCACACCCTCACCCACCACCCCACACCTTCACCCACCACCTCCACATCCTCAGCCACCACCCCACACCCTTACCCACCACCAAACACCCTCACCCACCACCTCCACACCTTCACCCACCACCTCCACACCTTCACCCACCACCACAACACCCTCACCCACCACCTCCACACCCTCACCCACCACCCTCAGACCCTCACCCTCCACCCTCACAACGCCTGATGTCAGTGGAACATACCCTGTACTCATTTTTTAGGAGTATATACTACACGTTGGCCTTAATTCCCACTTTAGGGGTCAGAGTGTCTAAATATTAAATAAGAACAAAAGAATGGAGGAACACTGCAGCAGACCTACTGGACCATAATAAGCACAACTTGTTCAGGTTGTAAATGGTTATGGTGATACCGACAAACTATGGAAAAAGACACTTGTGTTCAGTACAAAACATTTAACAAATGTCCTGAACAGTACACAAGTGTCCTCTTCCACAGATCCTATTCAAATCAAATATTTCTCAATCATCTAACCTAAGGTAAGTATCAGTAACCTTAACAAACTATGCTGGGCGAAGATTATTGTAGGTTACCAAATTGTTTTGGTAAACTGAATCATTAAAGTGCTGTTTATGCAGCTGATAGGCCATAAAACTAATAGAGAGCGAAACTGACAACCCGTCTATTGTGTCAAACAGCCGGACGATGTTCAGTCATGTGGCATTAAATGTCAAATATCATTGTCATTGAGGGTAATTGAAGCTAACGCTGGATAGTGCTAAATTGGGTTCATAGTTTTTTTTTTTTTTTTTTGGTGTGTGTACTCACCTAGTTGTACTCACCTAGTTGAGGTTGCGGGGGTCGAGTCCGAGCTCATGGCCCCGCCTCTTCACTGATCGCTACTAGGTCACTCTCCCTGAGCCGTGAGCTTTATCATACCTCTGCTTAAAGCTATGTATGGATCCTGCCTCCTGTGTGTGTGTACTCACCTAATTGTACTCACCTGATTGTGCTTGCAGGGGTCGAGACTCAGCTCCTGGCCCCGCCACTTCACTGAACTCTACTAGTTCCTCTCTCTCTCTCCCTGCTCCCTGAGCTTTATCATACCTCGTCTTAAAGCTATGTATGGTTCCTACCTCCACTACATCACCCGCCAGACTGTTCCACTTCCTGATCACTCTATGAGTGTGTGTGTGTGTGTGTGTGTGTGTGTGTGTGTGTGTGTGTGTGTGTGATGGCTTAAAAGAGCCTTCTACTGGTTATGTTGTATCACTAGCTACTACCTGGTAGTCCTCGTTATCAGTTTTACCAATACGTTATCAGATATATTCAGTCTCATTACGTAAATGATTTATATAATGCATAACTCTCTATTTTCATTCTTCTAAGAATATATAGTCAAGCATTATGATTTTACAAGCAAAATTAACATATAACTCGTTTATGTAGAGAGAGAGAGAGAGAGAGAGAGAGAGAGAGAGAGAGAGAGAGAGAGAGAGAGAGAGAGAGAGAGAGAGAGAGAGAGAGAGAGAGAGAGAGAGAGAGAGAGAGAGAGAGAGAGAGAGAGAGAGAGAGAGAGAGAGAGAGAGAGAGAGAGAGAGAGAGAGAGAAAGAGAGAGAGAAGTGACGACTTGAACAACGCTTGCTCTATATTCCGCAATACCCGCAACCATCTCATTGACTTTCAAAATACCAGTATTGTCATCAAAGAATCTAGTGTATTTCACAGGTACACTGAAATGAGTCGAAAAAGTTTTCAATTAATTATGTCCTCGTGTTTGATGGAGTGTTTTTTTAATTCACTCAAAACACAGGTAGTTTTATGACTTCTGAAATACTTTGACCAGGACACCTGAGGCAGCACGTGACCTCACTCACTACATACTGTACATTAGGTGTAATCTATTCTGTGAGCTGGTTTGGAAAAGTCACTGATTGGCGATACTTCTCCTAAATAAATGTCCTTGCTAGATGTTGTACCAGCCACCCATGACATACGGAGGTGTGGATGCCTCTAAGCTAATTTTATTTTACTCCCTGTTTGGTGTACCAGCCCAACAAGCAGTATATTATATTATTGTACCCACGAACAAGTGGTTGGATGCGCCATTCTTTAAGTATTGTGTGGTCCCGTGGACTAAAGCGTCATGAGATTTCGTTCTCCATGAGGCGAGCTCCCTGTGGCTGTTTTGCCTCATGGTAGGGGAAAACTCATGACGTCTTTACCCACGGGACCAAACAATCCTTAAGAGTAGCGCACCCAGCGGAACTGAATGTTGTACTCGCTACCCAAGGATTGCAGATGACCAAGGAGGCTTTAGAATGGGTAGGGGATGTGTAGATCAGATGTTTACATTGAAGCATATTTGTGAACAGTATTTAGATAACGGTAGAGAAAATTTCATTACATTTATTGAAAAGGCATATGAGTGGATAGGTGAGCAATGTGGCAGATGTTGCAAGTGTATGGAATAGGTGGTAAGTTACTAAATGCTGTAAAGAGTCTTTATGAGGATAGTGAGGCTCAGGCTAGGGTGTGTAGGAGAGAGGGAGAATACTTCCCAGTAAAAGTAGGTCTTAGACAGGGATGTGTAATGTCACCATGGATGTTTAACATATTTATAGATGGGGTTGTAAAAGAAGTAAATGCTAGGGTGTTGGGAAGAGGGGTAGGATTAAATTATGGGGAATCAAATACAAAATGGTAGTTGACACAGATGCTTTTTGCTGATGATACTGTGCATTTGGGGGATTTTAAATTAAAATTGCAAAGGTTAGTGGAAGAGTAGGAGGGTTTGTAAAAGGTAGAAAGTTGAAAGTAAATATACATATGAGTAACGTGACGAGGGTATCAAGCGATTTAGATAAAGAAAAATTGGATATCACATTGGAGGGAGGGAGTATGGAAGAAGTGAATGTTTTCAGATATTTGGGAGTTGACTTGTCAGCGGATGGGTTTATGAAGAATGTGGTAAGCCATAGAATTGATGAGGAAAAAAGGTAAGTGGTGCATTGAGGTATCTGTGGAGACAAAGAACATTAACCATGGAGGCAAAGAAGGCAATGTACGTGAGCATAGTGGTACTAACACTCTCATATGGGTGTGAAGCATAGGTTGTAAATGCTGCATCGAGGAAGCTGCTGGAGGCAGTGGAGATGTGTCTGAGGACAATGTGTGGTGTAAATATTATGCAGAGAATTCGTAGTGTGGAAATTAGGAGGTGTGGAGTTACTAAAAGTATTAGTCAGAGGGCTGAAGAGGGGCTGTTGAGGTGGTTTGGTCATTTAGAGAGAATGGAACAAAGTAGAATGACTTGGAGAACGAAATATCTATTGGGGAAGGAAGGCGGGGTAGGGGTCATCCCCGGAAAGGTTGGAGTGTACCCTCCACCCGGAGGGCCCAAGAAAGAAGACAGAAGAAAGAAGAAGATGAACGACACCCGCAACCCGGGGGCCACCGCCGGGTCAACATCTGGAGAAGACCCGGGCCGGAAGTACCGGCAAATCCCTAATGAATGAATGGTTGGAGGGAGGGGGTAAAATAAGTTTTGTGGGCGAGGCGCTTGGACTTCCAGCAAGCCTGCATGAGCGTGCTAGAAATGAGTGAATGGAGACGTATGGTTTTTGGGACCTGACGAGATGTTGGAGTGTGAGCAGGGTAATATTTAGTGACGGGATTCAGGGAAATCGGTTATTTTTATATAGCCGGACTTGAAATAAGAAGTACATTGCCTGCACTTTAAAGGAAGGGTTTAGGATATTGGCAGTTTGGAGGGACGACTAAACTGTTGTATCTGAGTTCCTCTGCAAAGACAGTGATTATGTATGAGTGATGGTGAAAGTGTTTAATGATGATGAAAGTTTTTCCTTTTTTTGGGGGGGGGGGGATTTTTCTTTCCTTTTTGGGTCACCCTGCTGCGGTGTGAAATGGCCAACGTGTTAAAATATGCCCTCTCAGCCCCTTAAGCCCCCTGAGGGACTTGAGGGACTCAGCCCTCCCAGAAGAGGGGCTAACAGACTCTCTTGCATTCTGGTCAACAGTTTAACTCGAAGTATATGCTGCACCAACGTGTAACAGCATCATAGTCACGCCACACTTCTTGCTACAGATCAATTCATTGCAACTCAAGTGACAGTGAAACGAGAGTTATTAATCTCTTGCCCTTAGCAGGAAAGCTACAGAAAATCCTTGCTCTGGTTTACCTACAATGTGGGACGATGATGAATTGTAGTCTATAGCTAGATGACAAGAAATCTATCGTTTGTATTGAATACTGTTTGGGGGTGTTAAGCAAGGAGAGAAATCATGGTGAAGTCAGCACTGAGAGGCCGCCCGAGGGCGAAGTGCACAGGAGAAGCTCAGATTGTGAAATGTGTCATGCGGGCATCGCCCCCTGAAAAAAGGAGTATTAGTGATCAGTGCGTTCTTGACTCTTGTTCATTTGACAATCTTAGAAATTAGCAGTAGAACTGTCACCACGAAAACTATGGACAAATTTTGAAGTTGAACAGTGTAGTGTAATCAGTGTGAGTGTTGTAGAACATTCCCAATGTAGTGGAGAACAGTGCAACATTTCCGAAGACACTCCAGCTTCAATCAAGACTCCAATACCAGCCTAATTGGTGCTGTCAACGCCACGGCTCAAGTTACACAAGCAAGGTAAGTCTTAATTCTCTCTTGTAGAGCCTATAAAATACGGAAGTAGTCAGGCAGATACAAGGTGATCAAGGCTGTCCTATTCCAGATCGTTATAAGAGGGCCATTGAGCCCAAACAAGTGAGTACAACTCCACTCAGTATTACGTTTCAAGTGTTAAATGCTGAAATATACGTTCCTTTGGGGCAAATTTTTAAACAATATTCAGTATTAAACAGCTCCAGTGTGGGGATACCACGATTCACATCGAAGGGGCCGGTGGGCTTCAGCCGAATCGACACCGAAGCAAAGTATATATATGTTTGTGTGTGTGTGTGTGAGTACTCACCTAATTATGCTCACCTAATTGTGGTTGCAGGGGTCGAAACTCAGCTCCTGGCCCCGCCTCTTCACTGACCACTACTGGGTCCTCCCTCTCTCTGCTCCATGTGCTATATATATATATATATATTTATATATATATAAATATATATATATATATATATATATATATATATATATATATATGTGTGTGTGTGTGTGTGTGTGTGTACTCACCTAGTTGTACTCACCTAGTTGAGGTTGCGTGGGTCGAGTCCGAGCTCCTGGCCCCGCCTCTTCACTGATCGCTACTAGGTCACTCTCCCTGAACCGTGAGCTTTATCATACCTCTGCTTAAAGCTATGTATGGATCCTGCCTCCACTACATCGCTTCCCAAACTATTCCACTTACTGACTACTCTGTGGCTGAAGAAATACTTCCTAACATCCCTGTGATTCATCTGTGTCTTCAGCTTCCAACTGTGTCCCCTTGTTACTGTGTCCAATCTCTGGAACATCCTGTCTTTGTCCACCTTGTCAATTCCTCTCAGTATTTTGTATGTCGTTATCATGTCCCCCCTATCTCTCCTGTCCTCCAGTGTCGTCAGGTTGATTTCCCTTAACCTCTCCTCGTAGGACATACCTCTTAGCTCTGGGACTAGTCTTGTTGCAAACCTTTGCACTTTCTCTAGTTTCTTTACGTGCTTGGCTAGGTGTGGGTTCCAAACTGGTGCCGCATACTCCAATATGGGCCTAACGTACACGGTGTACAGGGTCCTGAACGATTCCTTATTAAGATGTCGGAATGCTGTTCTGAGGTTTGCTAGGCGCCCATATGCTGCAGCAGTTATTTGGTTGATGTGCGCTTCAGGAGATGTGCCTGGTGTTATACTCACCCCAAGATCTTTTTCCTTGAGTGAGGTTTGTAGTCTCTGGCCCCCTAGACTGTACTCCGTCTGCGGTCTTCTTTGCCCTTCCCCAATCTTCATGACTTTGCACTTGGTGGGATTGAACTCCAGGAGCCAATTGCTGGACCAGGTCTGCAGCCTGTCCAGATCCCTTTGTAGTTCTGCCTGGTCTTCGATCGAGTGAATTCTTCTCATCAACTTCACGTCATCTGCAAACAGGGACACCTCAGAGTCTATTCCTTCCGTCATGTCGTTCACAAATACCAGAAACAGCACTGGTCCTAGGACTGACCCCTGTGGGACCCCGCTGGTCACAGGTGCCCACTCTGACACCTCGCCACGTACCATGACTCGCTGCTGTCTTCCTGACAAGTATTCCCTGATCCATTGTAGTGCCTTCCCTGTTATCCCTGCTTGGTCCTCCAGTTTTTGCACCAATCTCTTGTGTGGAACTGTGTCAAACGCCTTCTTGCAGTCCAAGAATATGCAATCCACCCACCCCTCTCTCTCTTGTCTTACTGCTGTCACCATGTCATAGAACTCCAGTAGGTTTGTGACACAGGATTTCCCGTCCCTGAAACCATGTTGGCTGCTGTTGATGAGATCATTCCTTTCTAGGTGTTCCACCACTCTTCTCCTGATAATCTTCTCCATGATTTTGCATACTATACATGTCAGTGACACTGGTCTGTAGTTTAATGCTTCATGTCTGTCTCCTTTTTTAAAGATTGGGACTACATTTGCTGTCTTCCATGCCTCAGGCAATCTCCCTGTTTCGATAGATGTATTGAATATTGTTGTTAGGGGTACACATAGCGCCTCTGCTCCCTCTCTCAATGCCCATGGGGAGATGTTATCTGGCCCCATTGCCTTTGAGGTATCTAGCTCACTCAGAAGCCTCTTCACTTCTTCCTCGGTTGTGTGCACTGTGTCCAGCACATGGTGGTGTGCCCCACCTCTCCGTCTTTCTGGAGCCCCTTCTGTCTCCTCTGTGAACACTTCTTTGAATCTCTTGTTGAGTTCCTCACATACTTCACGGTCATTTCTTGTTGTCTCTCCTCCTTCCTTCCTTAGCCTGATTACCTGGTCCTTGACTGTTGTTTTCCTCCTGATGTGGCTGAACAACAGTTTCGGGTCAGATTTGGCTTTTGCTGCTACGTCATTTTCATATTGTCTTTCGGCCTTCCTTCTTATCTGTGCATATTCGTTTCTGGCTCTACGACTGCTCTCCTTATTCTCCTGGGTCCTTTGCCTTCTATATTTCTTCCATTCCCTAGCACACTTGGTTTTTGCCTCCCTGCACCTTTGGGTAAACCATGGGCTCATCCTGGCTTTTTCATTATTCCTGTTACCCTTGGGTACAAACCTCTCCTCAGCCTCCTTGCATTTTGTTGCTACATATTCCATCATCTCATTAACTGGCTTCCCTGCCAGTTCTCTGTCCCACTGAACCCCGTTCAGGAAGTTCCTCATTCCTGTGTAGTCCCCTTTCTTGTAGTTTGGCTTCATTCGTCCTGGCCTTCCTGCTTCTCCCTCCACTTGTAGCTCTACTGTGTATTTGAAGCTTAAAACCACATGGTCACTGGCCCCAAGGGGTCTTTCATATGTGATGTCCTCGATATCTGCACTACTCAAGGTGAATACTAAGTCCAGCCTTGCTGGTTCATCCTCTCCTCTCTCTCTTGTAGTGTCCCTTACGTGTTGGTACATGAAGTTTTCCAGTACCACCTCCATCATCTTAGCCCTCCATGTATCTTGGCCCCCATGTGGGTCCAAGTTCTCCCAATCGATCTCCTTGTGGTTAAAGTCACCCATGATCAGGAGCTTTGCCCTGCATGCATGAGCTCTTCTGGCCACTCTAGCCAGTGTGTCAACCATCGCTCTATTGCTCTCGTCGTACTCTTGCCTTGGCCTCCTGCTGTTCTGTGGTGGGTTATACATCACTGCTATTACCACCTTGGGACCTCCAGAGTGAAGCGTTCCCGCTATGTAATCACTTTCTTCTCCGCTGTCTCCTCTCTCCAGCTCATCAAAATTCCAGCGATTTTTGATCAGCAATGCCACTCCTCCACCCCCCCTGTTCCCTCTGTCTTTCCTCAGGATTTGGTATCCCGTTGGAAAGATGTCATCTGTTATCATACCTGTAAGCTTGGTTTCTGTGAGAGCTATGATGTCTGGTGATGCCTCTTTGACTCTTTCGTGCCACTCCTCCCACTTATTTGTTGTACCATCAGCGTTTGTGTACCATACCTTCAGTTTCCTTTCCAACACTGTGGTTTGGGGGCCTGTGAGGGTGGGAGACCTGGTAGCATACTGTGGGATTCTATAGCTCGGTGTTGGGTGGAGGCTGTGGGTATGGATTGTAGTGTGTGTTGGGATGGTGTGATAGGTTGTATGGTTCTGAGAATAGTTGTGTGTGTGCTTGCCCTTGCTGTTCTGTTCTGCTCTGACTGACCTCTGCTGGTTCCATCCTTGTCTCTTTTCCTAGCTCCTTTCGCTTTTTTGTCCTCTCCCTCAGCTGCTGTCGTTCTGATTGTGTTCTGTCTCTGTCTAGGAACACCCTCTTGTACTCTTCCGAGTATTTCAATCGTGGTTTCTCTTGGAGGATCCTGTTCCACACTGTTTCCGTCCTGAGAATCAGCTTGATTGGTCGGTTTCTCCCCTTCGAGTACCCCCCTATTCTCTGAAAATTTACAATCTCGTCCATCTCTTCACCTATTTCCATGATGATTTTCTCAATCTCCTTTCTTTCTTTCTGCTGCCTTTTAATGTGTGTCGTTTCCTCTCTCTCCTGAAGCCCATGGATAAACACTGATTTTGCCCTTTCCTCCTCCCATTGCCTCACCCTCTGTGACTCTGGATCCTGCCTGTATGTGGACAGTTTCTCTTTTGATTTTTCCAGTGGCTCTTGATAGCATGGTTGTGCCTCAGCATTCGACCTATCACCCTCTCCATCTGCAACCAGCTGTTCTTCCCTTTCACTCCTTGGCTCTTTTTGGCAGGTTGATATGACCTTAGCATAATTCATAATTCCTTCCTTCCTGTTCGGCCTCGCAGCTTCATATGCTGTGTCTTCTCTGGTCACTGCCCCTGTAACTCGCTTCAGCCTATTTATCTCAACTTCTAGGACCCTTATCTTGGCTACTGCAGTTTCGACTTGTGCCTCCCAATTCTTTGTCTCCTTCTCCAACCTCTTTTCCAATTTCACAGAGAGCTCTTTCTCCATTTTTTCAGAAAGCTCTCCTAATTTTCTCTCCCACTCTTGTTCCATCCTTTTCCACTGCTCCTCCATCCACTCCTCCCTACCAGAACCATTCTCATCTGATCCTTGGTTCCTGCGAGTCCTCACTATTTTTTTTTTTTTGGTGAGAGAAGAGAGAAGGGAAAGGTAGAAGGAGAGAGAGAGGGGAAGAGTGAGAAGGGAAAGGGGGAGAGAGAGTGTGAGAGGGGGAAAGAGAGAGAAGGGAAGGGAAGGAGAGGGGGGAGTGAGAAGGGAAAAATGGGGAAGAGATGGAGAAGAGGAAAAATGGGGAAGAGATGGAGAGAGAGAGAGAGGTAGAAAGAGAGAGGGGGATAGTGAGAAGGAAAAAGGGGAAGAAGAGTGAGAGTGAGAGTGAGAGAGAGAGGGGGGAGAGAGAGTGAAGGGAAGGGTAGGAGAGGGGGAGAGTGAGAAGGGAAAATGGGGAAGAGAGAGAGCAAGAGAGAGAGAGAGAGAGAGAGAGAGAGAGAGAGAGAGAGAAGAGGGAAAGAGGAGAGAGAGAAGAGGGAGAGAGGAGAGAGAGAAGAGGGAGAGAGGAGAGAGAGGAGAGAGAGGGAGGAGAGAGGGAGAGAGGGAGGGAGAGAGAGAGAGAAGGCAAAGAGAGGGGGGAGAGAGAGGGGGAGAGAGGGGGAAAAGGGGGAAAGAGGGGGGAGATGGGGGGAGATGGAAGAGCGAGAGGGGAGAGAGAGAGATGGGAAAAGGAGAGGGGAGAGATTGGGGGGGAGAGAGAGGCTAGGGAGAGAGAGAGGGGGAGGAGGGGAGAGAGATGGGAAAAGGGAGAGGGGAGAGATAATGGGAGGGGAGAGATGTTAGAGGGGGGGGAGGTATTAGAGGGGGGGGAGGTATTAGAGGGAAGAGATGTTAGAGGGGAGAGATGGGAGAGGGAAGAGAGAGAGAGAGATAGGTAGAAAGTGATAGGTAGAGAGAGAGATATAGGTAAAGAGTGAGATAGGTAGAGAGAGATAGGTCTCTACATAGGATAGGAAGAGAGGGAGAGAGAGAGAAGGAGCGAGGTTCAGATGGTCAGTTCACAGGACGGTGTGAAATCCTGTGTATGTGTGTGTTTGCGTGTGTACTACAGCTTACAAGTGCTTGTTCCTGTGTGTGTGTATGTGTGTGTGTGTAAGTGTGTATGTGTGTGTAAGTGTGTATGTGTGTGTGTGTATGTGTGTGTGTATATGTGTGTGTGTGTGTGTGTGTATGTGTGTGTGTGTGTGTGTGTGAGTGTGTGTGTGTGTGTGTGTGTGTGTGTGTGTGTGTGTGTGTGTGTGTGTGTGTGTGTGTGTGTGTGTGTGTGTGTGTGTGTGTGTTTGTGTGTGCCTCCACTTCTAAGTATTCATAATGCTAATAAATACCGGTAGATACCAGTAATTCTAAGCTTACCAATACTTCTAACACTTATCGATTCTACTTCTAAAATTCAGAAAGTAGCTAGGCTGTAAAATTTAGTTTGTCTCAGCTTAAGTGTCTGACGTTATCCCTCACTACCGCTTTACTCCTTGCACTCTCGTCTATGCTATTTCTACTCTAATTCTGGTAATGGCTTGCAGGAGTGAGTGACCAGTATCTAACAGTGATGCAGGACCAGAACTCAACCTTGCAAAATGCAACCTCAACAGGTGAATACTTGCGCTGACAGCGGTATGATGACAAGTTGCCAGAAGCTGATGACATAGTCGTCTTACATAGGTCTTCTATCACTATTTTGTAACTCCTTCACCCGTGATGTTTATAACCATATATGCTCATGCATCCCGCGTTCCTCAAGTGATTTCACTTTTCACTTATTACAGAATACACTTCACATTCGGTGTTACACTTTATATGTATAATGGCATACAAACTGTTGTGACGTCACTGCTTCAGCAGGCCTACTGCCACCTTCCCTTGTTGTATATTTTATTTTTTCTTTCTCCTTTTGCTTATTAACTTTTTCACTCTCACATTACGGTGCCCCACATTCACTTGTTAACCAAACGCTGGTAATTCTTGATCACCCGTTTCCACACTCACTTTGATCTTTTTATGTTTGTATCTGTGTGGCAACAGTGCCTAGAAGATCCACAATGGTTTGGCACTTTTAAAAAAAAATACTGAATTCAGGTTTCCTCTCGAATTTTTTCAACTAATAACTATAGTTATCACTCGTAGGTTTGTTCACTGACTTTGTCACTACCACTGATTACTGCTAGCGGTTATTGCACGCCTCAAAAACACGAAGGTTCTCGGAGCATTGTGCACCCACGTCTGCACCCACTATGTGTGTGTATGTGTGTGTGTATGTGTGTGTGTGTGTGTGTGTGTGTGCTCACCTAGTTGTACTCACCTAGTTGAGGTTGCAGGGGTCGAGTCCTGTGTGTGTGTATGTGTGTGTGTGTGTGTTTAGAATTCGCAGAACAGGTGAAATTTTCACTGCACTAATCTCAGGTCGAAGGAGACTCGAAACTACGAACGAGTCTCATTCGACCTGAAATTAGTGTTTGTGAATATTTCTCCTGTTCTGCGAATTTTAAACATTGTAAAATCTCTCTGGTGGTTCGGTGCATGCAGGGGATGAGATGAAATAACTAACACCACCTGCCTGAATGCTGGCTGCCCTGGACCAAAACGTATACCGTTGGCTGGGCGCCAGTGTATTGGTCCAGTGTGGCACGGTGAGTAAAGCACTGCGTACTTGGTTCCAAGGTTCGTAGGTTCGAGTCTCCTTCAACCTATGTAGGCCGTGCTACTTTCTGATAACTCTAATACTAAAGAAGTATTTACTAACATTCCTGTGACTCATCTGTGTTTTACCTTCCAGCTGTGACTTCCTTTCCCCTCAGACCTCCCTCTCGCACAGATTTCTCCTGCCCATTATATCAAATTCTCTAAGTATTTTAAAAGTAGCAATCATGGCCTCCCCTCGTTCTTCTGTCATTTATGTGTTGACTACACATCACCACACATCTTAGCCGCCATGCAGGCACATTCTTATGCTGCATCTTATCCGTGTCTTCCGTTACTGGAATTTTGCTGGAGTGCAGCAGCTGAGAGTATCATTCCTTGTCATGTGAACTGCGTGTGTCACGGTGTATAAGGTAGAGTGCTGGGCGAGAGTTATCGCAGCTTGTATCAGCAAATCAATTTATTGATATCCACAAGCCATCGATCAGATATTTATACTGTTGCTGTCTGGAGGCTAGTGTACAGCCACTGTCTGGAGGCTAGTGTACAGCCACTATCTGGAGGCTAGTGTACTGCCGCTGTCTGGAGGCTAGTGTACTGCCACTGTCTGAAGGCTAGTGTACAGCCACTGTCTGGAGGCTAGTGTACTGCCGCTGTCTGGAGGCTAGTGTACTGCCACTGTCTGGAGGCTAGTGTACTGCCACTGCCTGGAGGCTAGTGTACTGCCACTGTCTGGAGACTAGTGTACTGCCACTGTCTGAAGGCTAGTGTACTAACATTGTCTGGAGGGTAGTGTACTACAGTTGTCTGGAGGCTAGTGTACTGCCACTGTCTGGAGGCTTGTGTACTGCCACTGTCTGGAGGCTAGTGTACTGCCACTGCCTGGAGGCTAGTTTACGCCACTGTCTGGAGGCTAGTGTACTGCTACTGTCTGGAGGCTAGTGTACTGCCACTGCCTGGAGGCTAGTTTACTGCCACTGTCTGGAGGCTTGTGTACTGTCGTTGTCTGGAGGCTAGCGTACTGTGACTGACTAGAGGTTGTGTGTGCCCTGCCACTTTCTGGAGGCCAGTGTACTGCCACTTTCTGGAATTTAGTGTACTGCCACTGACTGGAAGGTAGTGCTCTGCTACTCTCTGGAAGCTAGTGTGCGGCTGCGAATGGTCACAGAAATATGGGAGTATATCTGTGCATTGGAGGTTGTTGTTCCAGGATTCCATTTTCTCCTCTATTGCGATTTTACACTCACATACACACACACACACTTTATATATATATATATATATATATATATATATATATATATATATATATATATATATATATATATATATATATATATATATATATATATATATATATATATATATATATATATATATATATATATATATATATATATATATATATATATATATATATATATATATATATATATATATATAAATATATATATACATATGTCGTGCCGAATATGTAAAACTGGTCAATTAGCAAGAACTCATTTAAAATTAAGTCCTCTCTGAAATTTTCTCTTATACATTTAAAGATATATATTTTTTCATTAATGTTAATGTAAAAATTTTTAATTTTGCACTAAAAGAATCTTAGAAAACTTACCTAACGTTATTATAACAAGAGCAATTTATTTTAACCTAACCCAACTAAATATATTTTAGATTTGTTCACAATAATTTAAAACTAAACAAACACAGTGAAATATATTTTTTTCGTTAGGTTCAGATTGATTTTGGCGAAATTATTGTATACACAAATTTTCACTTGTCCTATATGGCAAGATGAGCGTTGCTATTTAAGCCAAGATTGCAAGTTCTGCCTATTCGGCACGACATATAGATATATATATATATATATATATATATATATATATATATATATATATATATATATATATATATATATATATATATATATATATATATATATATATATATATATATATATATATATATATATATATATATATATATATATATATATATATATATATACAGAGAGAGAGAGATAGAGAGAGAGAGAGAGAGACCCCTTTTATAGTTTGGCTTTTCCCATTCAACTCCTGTTATCCTCTCCACTTGTAACTCCACTATTTGTTCAAAACACAGAACCACGTGATCGCTATCTCCTAGGGGCCTCTCATATGTGATGTCCTCAATGTCTGAACTGCTCAGGGTGAATATGAGATCCAGTCTTGCTGGTTCATTCTCCCCTCTCTCTTTTAGTGTCCATAACATGTTGATACATGAGGTTTTTCCGGTACCACATTCATCATCTGGGCTCTCCATGTTTCAGGACCCCTGTGTGGCTCCAGGTTTTCCCAATCGACCTTCCTTTGGTTGAACTTGCCCATAACTAGTAACTTTGCTCTGCTTGAGTGAGTTCTTCTTGCCACCTAAGCCAGTTTGTCCACCATTGCTCTGTTGCTCTTTTCATATTCCTCTCTTGGCCTCCTGCAGTTCTGTGGTGGATTATACATCACTGCAATGACTACCTTATGTTCCCCAGACTGAAGTGTACCTACTCTGTAATCCCTTCCTCCACTCTCGTCCATGTTTTCCATTTCCTCAAATCTCCATAGGTTTTTTTTTACAAGCAGTGCAACCCCTCCTTCCCCTCTGCTCCTTCTCTATCTTTCCTCAGGATCTTATATCTTGGTGGGAAGATTGCATCTGTTATTGTCTTAGTGAGATTCGTTTCTGCGACTGCTATGATGTTTGGGGACTTCTCATATTAATTCGTTATTCCATCCGCGTTCGTGTACCAAACCTACACCTTCTTTTCTAAAACTGTGGTCCTGGGAGAATGTTGGGGTTGGGGCCTATGTGGGGTTGTGGTGTGGGTGGGGTTTGTGGTGTGGGGGTGGGGACAGAGGGATCAGTGTGTGAGTGTTGGTTTAGATTATTCAGTTGCCTTTGGGCTGTTGAGGTTGGAGTCCTTCTGCGGGTGTTTCTAGAGGGTATGTTTGCCCTTCCACCTGTGTCTGGGTTTTTCTGCTCATCTTTGTCATTTCCTCTCGTTCCTGCTCATCTTTGTCATTTCCTCTCGTTCCTGCTCATCTTTGTCATTTTCTCTCGTTCCTCCTTTCGTCTTTGTACTCTCTCTTTCAGTATCATCCTTTCCTCTTGTTTTCTGTCTCGATTGAGGTACACACTCTGGTACTCCGGTTTGTCTCTCAGTTGTGCTTTCCCCTGCGGGATCATGGTTCGAAAATTACTTTGAGAGGCCTTTTCCTTCCACTCGCAAACCACCCAATTCTCCGAAAATTTGTCACCTGGGTCATGTCGCCCTCACCTATTGCTTTCATGATACATCGAATCGCTTTTTTTCTCCTCCTGTTTTCTTTCATCATAGGTTCCCCCTTCGACTTCCTGGAGCCTGTAGACAAAAACTGTCCTTTTCCTTTCGTCCTCGGACTGTCTCCCATTGCATCCTCTGAGGTGTTTTAGTTCCCTCCATTGTTGCATTCCTTCCTTCAATCCCTTCCCTGAGTCCCTTATGCTCAGTGGACTGTCTTTCCTGCTCAGCTGTGTGTGTGTGTGTGTGTGTGTGTGTACTCACCTATTTGTACTCACCTATTTGTGGTTGCAGGGGTCGATTCATAGCTCCTGGCCCCGCCTCTTCGCTGATTGCTACTAGGTCCTCTCTCTCCCTGTCCCATGAGCTTTATCATACCTTGCCTAAAAACTATGTATGGTTCCCGCCTCCACTACGTCACTTCCTAGGCTATTCCACGGCCTGACTAATCTATGGCTGAAGAAATACTTCCTAACATCCCTTTGATTCATCTGAGTCTTCAACTTCCAATTGTGACCTCTTGTGTCTGTGTCCCTTCTCTGGAACATCCCGTTTTTGTCCACCTTGTCTATTCCGCACAGTATTTTATATGTCGCTTTCATGTCTCCCATGACCCTCCTGTCCTCCAGTGTCGTCAGGCCGATTTTAGGACAATCTCCGTAGCTCCGGGACTAGTCTTGTTGCAAACCTTTGCACTTTCTCTAATTTCTTGACGTGCTTGACTAGGTGTGGATTCCAAACTGGTGCTGCATACTTAAGTATGGGCCTGACGTAAATGTTATACAGAGTCTTGAACGAATCCTTGCTGAGGTATCGGAACGCTATCCATATGTTTGCCAGGCGCCCGTATGCTGCAGCAATTATCTGATTGATGTGCGCCTCAGGAGATATGCTCGGTGTTATACTCACCCCCAGATCTTTTTCCTTGAGTGAGGTTTGCAGTCTTTGGCCATCTAAACTATATTGTGTCTGCGGTCTTCTTTGAACTTCCCCAATCTTCATGACTTTGCATTTGGCAGGGTTAAACTCAAGGAGCCAGTTGCTGGACCAGGCTTGTAGCCTGTCCAGGTCTCTTTGTAGTCCTGCCTGATCCTCATCCGATTTGATTCTTCTCATTAACTTCACATCATCTGCAAACAAGGACACTTCTGAGTCTATCCCTTCCGTTATGTCGTTCACATATACCAAGAACAGAACAGGTCCTAGGACTGACCCCTGTGGAACCCCGCTTGTCACAGGCGCCCACTCTGACACCTCGTCACGTACCATGACTCGTTGTTGCCTCCCTGTCAGGTATTCTCTGATCCATTGCAGTGCCTTTCCTGTTATGTGTGCCTGATTCTCTAGCTTTTGCAGTAACCTCTTGTGAGGATCTGTGTCGAAGGCCTTTTTGCAGTCCAAAAAAATGTAGTCGATCCACTCCTCTCTCTCTTGTCTTACTTCTGTCACCTTGTCATAAAACTCTAGTAAGTTTGTGACACAGGATTTTCCTTCCCTGAAACCGTGCTGGTTGTCAATTATACACTTGTTTCTTTCCAGGTGCTTCACCACTCTCCTCCTGATGATCTTCTCCATGACCTTGCATATTATACACGTTAGTGATACAGGTCTGTAGTTTAGTGCCTCATGTCTGTCTCCCTTTTTGAAAATCGGGACTACATTTTCCATCTTCCATACCTCAGGGAATTGCCCAGTTTCAAATGATGTGTTGAAGATCTTTGTTAATGGCACACACAATATCTCTGCTCCCTCTTTAAGGACCCACGGAGAGATGTTGTCTGGTCCCACCGCCTTTGAGGTGTCAAGTTCGCATAGCAGCTTCTTCACCTCCTCCTTGGTTATATGTACCTCATCTAGCACTTGCTGGTGTACCCCCCTGTTCTGATTTCCTGGAGTCCTACTGGTTTCCACTGTAAATACTTCTTTAAATCGCGTGTTGAGCTCCTGACATACCTCTCGGTCGCTTCTTGTGAATTCCCCACCACCCTTCCTCAGTCTGATTACCTGGTCCTTGACTGTTGTTTTCCTCCTGATGTGGCTGTACAACAGCTTCGGGTCAGTCTTGACTTTCGATGCTATGTCATTTTCATATTGTCGCTGAGCCTCCCATCTTATCTGTGCATATTCGTTTCTGGCTCTTCGGCTAATCTCTTTATTTTCCTGAGTTCTCTGTCTTCTGTAACTTTTCCATTCTCTAGTTTTTGCCTCCCTACACCTTTGGGTGAACCAAGGACTCGTTCTGTTCTTCCCATTATTTCTGTTTCCCTTGGGAACAAACCTCTCCTCTGCCTCCTTGCATTTTGTTGCGACATAGTCCATCATTTCTTGTACTGGTTTTCCTGTCAGTTCCCTCTCCCACTGAATGTCTTGAAGGAAGTTCCTCATGCCTGAGTAGTTCCCCCTTTTGTAGTTTGGTTTTTCCCACCCTATTCCTGCTACTCTCTCCACTTGGAGCTCAACTATGTAGTCGAAGCACAGAACCACATGATCACTAGCTCCCAGGGGCCTTTCATACATGATATCCTCGATGTCCGAACTACTCAAGGTGAATACAAGGTCCAGTCTTGCTGGTTCATCCTCTCCTCTCTCTCTGATAGTGTCTCTAACATGTTGATGCATGAGGTTTTCCAGTACCACATCCATCATCTTGGCTCTCCATGTTTCGGGACCCCCATGGGGCTCCAGATTTTCCCAGTCAATCTCCTTGTGATTGAAATCACCCATAACTAGTAACTTTGCTCCCCCCACGTGTGCTCTCCTGGCCACCTCGGCTAGTGTGTCGACCATTGCTCTGTTGCTCTCATCGTATTCTTCTCTTTGCCTCCTACAGTTCTGTGGTGGGTTGTACATTACTGCAATTATCACCTTATGTCCCTCAGACTGGATTGTTCCTACTAAGTAGTCCCTTTCACCCGTGCCATCCATTCCTTCTATTGTCTCAAAACCCCACTGGTTTTTAATGAGCAGTGCAATTCCTCCTCCCCCTCTCCTCCCTCTGTCTTTCCTGAGGATTTGATATCCGGATGGAAAGATTGAATCTGTTATTATTCTGGTGACTTTTGTTTCTGTGAGTGCTATTATGTCTTGGGATGTCTCCTTGATTCTTTCGTGCCACTCCTCATACTTATTTGTTATTAAATCTGCATTTGTATACCACATCTTCAACTTCTTTTCTAAGACTGTGGTCTGGGAGGTATATTGGGGTTGGGGAAGTGGGAGACCTGATAAGAAACTATGGGTGGTTGCTGTGGGGGTGGAGTTTGTAATGCAGTGGGTGGGGACATTGGATGTGGCATGGGTGATTTGGTTTAGAGTGTTTGGTTGCACTGGGGTTGACCTGGTTGGGAGGCTTCTATAGGAAGTTGTGAGGGAGGCTGTATTTGATTTTCTTCCTGGGTCTGTACTCACCTAGTTGTAGTCACCTAGTTGAGGTTGCGGGGGTAGAGTCCGAGCTCCTGGCCCCGCCAATATGGGCCTAACGTACACGGTGTACAGGGTCCTGAACGATGTCGGAATGCTGTTCTGAGGTTTTCTAGGCGCCCATATGCTGCAGCAGTTATTTCATTGATGTGCGCTTCAGGAGATGTGCCTGGTGTTATACTCACCCCAAGATCTTTTTCCTTGAGTGAGGTTTGTAGTCTCTGGCCCCCTAGACTGTACTCCGTCTGCGGTCTTCTTTGCCCTTCCCCAATCTTCATGACTTTGCACTTGGTGGGATTGAACTCCAGGAGCCAATTGCTGGACCAGGTCTGCAGCCTGTCCAGATCCCTTTGTAGTTCTGCCTGGTCTTCGATCGAGTGAATTCTTCTCATCAACTTCACGTCATCTGCAAACAGGGACACCTCAGAGTCTATTCCTTCCGTCATGTCGTTCACAAATACCAGAAACAGCACTGGTCCTAGGACTGACCCCTGTGGGACCCCGCTGGACACAGCGGGGTCCCACAGTATTCCCACAAGTATTCCCTGATCCATTGTAGTGCCTTCCCTGTTATCCCTGCTTGGTCCTCCAGTGTGTGTGTTAGTTGTGTGTGTGTGTGTGTGTGTGTGTGTGTGTGTGTGTGTGTGTGTGTGTGTGTGTGTGTGTGTGTGTGTATAGTCACCTAGTTGTACTCACCTAGTTGAGGTTGCAGGGGTCGAGCCCAAGCTCCTGGCCACGCCTCTTCACTGGTCGCTACTAGGTCACTCTCCCTGAACCTTGAGCTTTAACATACCTCTGCTTAAAGCTATGTATGGCTCCTGCCTCCACTACATCGCTTCCCAAACTATTCCACTTCCTGACTACTCTGTGGCTGAAGAAATACTTCCTAACATCCCTGTGATTCATCTGTGTCTTCAACTTCCAACTGTGTCCTCTTGTTGCTGTGTCCCATCTCTGGAACATGCTGTGTTTGTCCACCTTGTCAATTCCTCTCAGTAATTTGTATGTCGTTATCATGTTCCCCCTATCTCTCCTGTCCTCCAGTGTCGTCAGGTCGATTTCCCTTAACCTCTCCTCGTAGGACATACCTATTAGCTCTGGAACTAGTCTTGTTGCAAACCTTTGCACTTTCTCTAGTTTCTTTACGTGTTCGGCTAGGTGTGGGTTCCAAACTGGAGCTGCATACTCCAATATGGGCCTAACGTACACGGTGTACAGGGTCCTGAACGATTCCTTATTAAGATGTCGGAATGCTGTTCTGAGGTTTGCTAGGCGCCCATATGCTGCAGCAGTTATTTGGTTGATGTGCGCTTCAGGAGATGTGCCTGGTGTTATACTCACCCCAAGATCTTTTTCCTTGAGTGAGGTTTGTAGTCTCCGTAGTGTGTGTGTGTGTGTGTGTGTGTGTGTGTGTGTGTGTGTGTGTGTGTGTGTGTGTGTGTGTGTGTGTGTGTGTGTGTGTGTGCGTGCGTGTGTGTATTTCTGGAAGAAATCACAGTAACACGCGTCACTGCAAATATTAAAAAAAAAAAACACCACGATGAAAACAGGAAATTCAACCTGAGCACTTACATGTGTTGACACCCACGTCTTCAGAAGAAACATATAAAATATTAAACCCTTAGGTGACACTTTACTCAGATATCTGTCCAACATAAAGTTGAAATGGTAGACTGACAAACAACACACGCTATATTTTTCTGAAAAATATTTTTACCTTTAACGTTATAAACAATATTCTCGACTATAAAACTGTCACGTTTATACATCCCAGAGCACAAATTTGAAATATGTTGTGCATCATACATGATAAGAAATAATTCCACAATATTTCTTTGAACTGTAGAATTACAGGGAATTAATTCTATGGCATTTGTCAAATCTACATAATGGCCTGTAACCCTTAGATGATTGAAGTGAGCAATAAATTCTTGAGTATTAGACATTGCGTATTTAATGTTGATTAATTCTGGTCTCAAGAGACTTGCAAGTTTGTCTGAAATAAAAGGTACCCCATTGTGGAGAAATTTTCTCCAGGAGGGGGGTATCAGCCCCCTTCAGCCCCTTTAGCCTCTTTCAGCCCTGAGGGGCCCAGCCCTCTCAGAAGTGGCAAGCATCTCGTTTACTGCTACAGTGAGTAATTGATCGTAGATGCAGTATAAGTTTGCGACCGCTGCTCCTTGCAGTCCAGTGTTGCAGAGTGTATTTTAATAAGAAATAGTACATCTCTTACCTTAGCAGGACAATTAAGGAAAATCCTGCTCCCACTTTATTACCATATTAAAGATAGTGGACATTGTTGTCTATGCTTAAGACAGCAAGATTTAATCATTCTGCTTTGGTTCATCGAGGAAGTGGCAAGGAAGCAAAAGTACTAGGTCAGCTTTTCCTTGGTGCTGGGGGCAGTGATGGCGTGGGGCGTTGTGGCGTCTTCAGATTACTTTTGACTCTACTGAGAGTGACACTGACGCCACGATAACCAACAAAGAACGATCTGTGCATTAGTGTGAACAAAGTGTCTCACAAAACACAATAAACACTTACAGAGAAGTGTGATCAGCTTCTTCAGTGATATTTTGTGAACAATTATTGATGAACAGTGTAACAACGAGTGTTGCAATCCAACAGAGTGTAGTGCGACATTCTTCAAAGAACACTATTCTTCAATCAACTCAACAGATATCTGGGCGTAATTACGGGTCAGATACATATACCCAGGTAAGTGTTCTAACTCGTGATGTGCTACTATTGACTGTGCAGTTGAGTATAAAATCTTGATTAGTCACTTATCATAAACCCCAGTGATATGCGGACCTTTGAGTCCACACACGTAAGTTTGTCAGCCATCAGTGAATGAAATATGCTGACATAACACCCCCTAGGGGTAATTTATAATCTTACAAATTATAACTCATTTACAGCCCGTTGAGAGATGACTTCAACAGCTTCTCAAGACCTCGTCTGCAGGGGCGGCTGTGCAGGCGATGAGCTGTCTTTCTAAGTTAAGTTTCCCTATATTTAAACTTAGCTGATAACCATTTCTCGACATTTTGGTCGTGCTCGAACCGGATAAAGGCCACACTGTGGTCCAAATATGTTGTACTACAGTATACAGATAACCTACGAGCCAAGGTCCTTCGAAAAAAGCTGTAAAACTAGTGTTTTACAATATAAATCAGTATAAATGAGTCCCTCCAGACTCAATCACAGAGAATGGGCAGCCAAAAGAAAACGGGCGCTCACCCAGCATTCACCCAAAGAAAACGAGAGCTGAGTGACTCACCCAACAAGAAAACGGGGGATGGCACCCGGCATCCACTGCTCCAAACTCGAAGAAGCGCTGACTAAGACAACAACAACCCAACTGATGTTCGGTTTGTCTGAGTGTATATACACATAGTGTTTATAATGTTTATAGACAGAAATTAAGAGACAAGATTGTGTTAAAGTTTGTTTCTTATAGATATACCTGTTATATTAAAGGAACTTATATATAAAGTGTAAGCTTTCAAATACATATTAACAGTGACATTTATATATGTGTAAGTAATATTCAAGTGTGATTTGCAGTTATACAGTGACATTTATAGTGTATAGTGAATGAAGTGTATAACATCGTTATTTATGATTAATCATCATTGTCAGGCTGACACAGCAAACTCAAGCCATAAACACCAGCCATATGTACTCTGTACCCTTCATAGTCATTGACCCTGAGGTTAGGCTTAGTAGGTCAGTAGTGTCTGACTGATTATTGCTGACTTAAGCATAACAAAAACTCAGCTGTTTATAGCAGTACAGTGTTTTTTAAACACTCTAAGTGTGGTGCTAGAATTTTCAATATACCATTAAAATGGCTTGTTTGAAAACTCAGTTTCAGTCTTTACAGACTAAGATTACACAATTAGAAAATCTAATTTCAGTCTGTATAGGATTAACTCAAGATACAAACATAGATTTTGATGATCTTGAGGTCAAATTTGAATTACTTACACAACGTCTGGAAATAATTAATTCAGACTATGCACATTATGAAAATAAATTTCTTGAATCAGACCCATCTGAGGATGAAATTAAAAATGTTTTGGATACATTTAGTAATCAACAATTAAAGTGGACAGGAGTACAGGCTATCTGCCGCAAAACTCTGTCACAGAGACCTACTGTAACTAGTGGTCAAACACCTGTTACACCTGTAACAACAACAAGTGTCCCATTACCAAGCTTACCTACATTGTCATTACCTATTTTCCAAGGTCATAATTATGAAGAATTCATTAGTGGTTTTCAATCCATAGTAAATTCACGAACTGACATAGATGAGATTGCTAAGTTCAATTACCTTAAATGTCTTGTGAAGGGAGAACCCTATGAACTGATTAAGTCATTTCCGGTGGTTAAAGGCAATTATCAAATAGCCTTACGTGTCTTAGCAGACAATTACTTTGATGCTGACAAGGCCAGAGTTAGACATGCAGTCTTAATATCAAGCTTGAAGCCACCCAAACATTGTTTTTCAGACTTACAGGCATTTAGAATCACATTAGACAATAGTCTCAGATCTCTAGGTGCTAAATATGACCTAAGGCAATGTGATTGGTTTATCAGTGGTATTGTACAAGATAAGTTGTCACCACAAACTATTGAACGATTAAATATTATGTTCAATAAACGCTATTTCACTTGTGAGGAAATTAGCAATGGTTTACAAACAATAGTTTCATGCATGCAAGCAACGAGACAAGATGAAAAATCCACAAATCTAGTGGATAATAAACCTTCAACTCAGTATAAAAAGAGTATACCTACTCCCACTAAACCACAGAATGGGAAATCCCATATAGGCATTTATCAAGCTGTGAATACAACAGACAGTAAACAGACTGTCACACATAAACGTACTCCAAAATGTGTACTTTGTGATGGAACACATTGGGCACAGTATCGTAGTCAATACACATCAATGGAGGCACGTAAACAACGTGTTCACCAGCTAAAAAAAGTGCATCAAGTGTTTAGGTGAACACAAGGGAGGAAAATGCTCACTGAAGAAGTGTTTTAAATGCAAGGGTATGCATCATACAGCATTATGCCCAAATACTTTTGCTGAACAACAGATGACTTCCACAGAATCAGGAAGTCAACAAGCAACAGCATTAAATGTGAGAGATAAGTTTAAAGCAACTGCTCTCCCGATAGCTCGAGTTGAGTTATCTAATAAATTACACAAAACCAATGTGCTAACATTATTTGATCAAGGCTCACAAAGGTCCTTCATAAGAAGAACAGTGTTGCAGAAACTGAATAAACAACCCTATGCCAAAATACAGTTAGATATAGCTGGTTTTTTACACAATTCTGGTAAACAGACATATGACCTAGCCAGAATCACTGTTGGTCTAGGAAACAGGAAAAAGACAGTAGAAACTGTCGTAGTAGATGATTTGCCTAAGTCTGTGCAGATCCAGGGTTTAAAAGAAACAGTTGCAGCACTGAAAGCAGCTAAGGTCAAGTTAGCCTGTCCCGACATACAGACGGACACAATTAGTCCACTTGATTTAATCACTGGAAGTGATTATTATCACTGTTTTGTGCAAAATATAGTAAGTAAACATGATGTTCACTTGCTGAAAACAGCAGGAGGCCACATGATATGTGGTCCCATTCCCTCTCAAAGTGGGAAAGAAACTGATATTGATTCAGTGGAAAATGTACTAGTTACGAGAATAACCGCTGATCATGTACCACAGCAAAAATTATCATTACTGGAAGAAATGAATGAACCAGTTGATAAGTTGTGGGATTTAGATGCGATAGGTATTGATGTAAATAAACCAAGCCCACAAGAGTCTCAGACTTATTTTTTTTTTATTATCACACTGGCCGATTCCCACCAAGGCAGGGTGGCCCGAAAAAGAAAAACTTTCACCATCATTCACTCCATCACTGTCTTGCCAGAAGGGTGCTTTACACTACAGTTTTTAAACTGCAACATTAACACCCCTCCTTCAGAGTACAGGCACTGTACTTCCCATCTCCAGGACTCAAGTCCGGCCTGCCGGTTTCCCTGAATCCCTTCATAAATGTTACTTTGCTCACACTCCAACAGCACGTCAAGTATTAAAAACCATTTGTCTCCATTCACTCCTATCAAACACGCTCACGCATGCCTGCTGGAAGTCCAAGCCCCTCGCACACAAAATATTGGTTATAAGTCTCAGACTTATAGCCAATATTTGGACACTGTCAAATATAAAGATGGACAGTATTGGGTTAGGTTACCATAGAAATTAAATCCACCACATCTGCCTAGCAATTATCGCATGGCTTTCGTGCAAATGAAAGCACAAATACATGAGCTCAGGAAGAATCCAGAGCTACTGACTGTCTATGAAAATATCATACAAGAACAGTTGGACATAAATTCATCGAGGAAGTAGTCGATGATAAGTTGAAGACAGAAGCTCATTATCTCCCGCACCATGGAGTCAGAAAAGATTCTGAAAGCACTCCACTACGTGTTGTATACAATTGCAGTGCACCTGCAAATAAAGATGTAGCAAGTCTTAATGACTGTCTGATGACCGGACCATCACTAACTGAGAAGCTTGGAGACGTGCTTATGAAATTTCGCACAAACCCATATGCCTACACGGCTGATATTTCCGAAGCTTTCTTAAGAGTAGGACTACAAGAAATAGGTAGAGATTATACTCGATTCTTGTGGCCTGAAAATCCACATGATCGTCAAAGTCCTGTGAAAACTTATCGTTTCAAATCAGTATTATTTGGTGCAACATCCTCTCCATTCTTACTAGAAGCTACTCTAAATACACATTTGAAGAAATCTGAAAGTCCCTTCAAAGAAATCTTAAAGAAAAGTTTCTATGTGGACAATCTTCAAGGTACTGTGAATAAAGAGGAGGATTTGAAATCCTTATACAGAGAAGCTAACAAGGAGATGAAAGAAGCAAATATGCCTCTAAGGATGTGGAATACAAATTCAAAGCAATTAAGGGAACTTATCAAAGAAGATTTCCCTGAAACTGAAATTCCTGATTGCAACAATATGCTGGGACTTAATTGGAACACACAGGAAGATACTTTGAGTCTCAAAAAGATAAACAATAAATCATGCAGTACACTCACTAAACGTAGTTTACTGTCAGAGGTATCACAATGTTTTGATCCTCTAGGACTCGTCTCACCAATTACCATAAAAGGTAAAATGCTTATGCAAGATGCATGGAAACTCAAAATTGGATGGGATGAGAACTTGCCTCTAGAAATGAGTCAAGCATGGGATGAAATATCCAAGGAGTTTAAACAACTTCATCAAATTAAATTTCCCAGACAAATAGGTCAAGAGGGAAACAAGTACACATTACATGTGTTCTGTGATGCGTCAACCAGAGGTTATGGCGCTGTAGCTTACATGAGTAATGCTGAAGGAAGTACACTAATTACTTCAAAGGCCAGGGTAGCACCCTTGAAGGTCAGAACAGTATCACAATTGGAACTGACAGCACTCTATGTAGGTACAAAATTAGCTGTCTATCTCAACAAAGTACTTGATCATCTCACTATTGAAAAAACCGTGATCTGGAGTGATAATGAAACAGTTCTCCAGTGGTTAAGAAATAATAAGAGTAAGCTGGTCTATGTACAGAACAGAGTAGCAGAAATAAAAGAGATGCAGAGAGATTATCTCTTTCTCCACGTCTCTACCCAAGAGAATCCAGCTGACATGTTGTCACGTGGTGTCCCACTCAAGAAATTTGTGGATAATAAATTATGGCTCCACAGACCGGGCTGGCTCTCTAATGGAAATAACTGGCCACAGCAAAAAGCTCACATTATGCCAGAAGAAACAGTTTGCTTGAACACAGCAGAAATAAGTTGTGTAAATACTGCAGACACAACAGAAATAGTCATTGATGGATCTAAATACTCATCTTTGGGTAAACTCTTAAGAGTTACAGCTCTTGTCTTTAAATTCATTAAAGGAATAAAACCTGATTATGAATGTCTTGAACCCATTAAATACTGGGTGAAACTAATACAGAAAGATGTTTTCTCTACAGAATATAAATTTCTAGAAACACAAGATAAATCCCCAAAGAAACCTGTCATGATTAATTCTTTAGGACTTTATCTCGACTCAGAAAAGATTATAAGATGTCGAGGAAGAATTCATAATTCTTCACTACCTAAAGAAGCCATACATCCAATATTGATCCCCAAGAATCATTGGCTAACAAAACTGATTGTGCAAAACGCCCACAGTAACGTGTTACATGGTGGGGTAGCTGACACACTTTGTCATATACGACAATCCTACTGGATACCTCAAGGTCGACAAAGTGTGAAAAAACAAATAAAGGACTGTATTACTTGTCGTCACTACGATATGCGAGTATGTCAGTATCCAGGTCCACCTCCATATCCCTCTGAAAGAGTTTGTCATGTCACTCCATTTGAGGTGACAGGTGTAGATTACACTGGACCAATAATTTTAACCAAAACAGTTGACAAAGTTCCCATCAAGGTGTACATTTGTTTGTTCACTTGTGCTACAACTAGAGCAGTACATCTAGAAGTAGCCACTGACATGTCTGCTGAAACCTTTATCAAATTATTCAGAAGGTTTGCAGCCAGAAGGGCATGTCCCAGACTGATGATTTCAGATAATGCAACGAACATTGTTGCTGGTGCTGCTTATATAAGCAAGACCTTTGATCAACCAGAAGTACAACAGATGCTGAATCAACGCAGTTGTCGTTGGAGATACATTCCTCCTAAATCTCCATGGCACGGCGGATTTTATGAAAGAATGATCGGCATTGTAAAACGTTGTTTAAGGAAAACTCTTCATCGTCAAAGAATCGACTTAGAAGAATTCCGTAGAGTTGTGACTGAAATAGAAAATAGAGTCAACAACAGACCTCTAACTTATGTTACCGATGATCTGGACAATTTAGAAGTGTTAAGTTCATCTCATTTACTCCATGACAGAAGGATCGAACCTGTTCCTCCCATGAATGATAAAGAAATCATAGAGGATCCTACTTATTTGGAACCTGAGCAACTCAGACGTAAATTCAAACACCTTAATAAAGTGATTGAATGTTGGGAGAAAATATGGCGAGAAGACTATCTCACCTCATTGAGAGAACACTTCTATGGAGCTGGTGTTCCTGAAAATCATAAGTCCTTAAGACCGGGTGACATAGTGATTATTGATAATGATGGTCCGAGGTCCTAATGGCCACTTGGAAAAATTGTGACCATATATCCTGATGCAAATGGAATCATCAGGACAGTTGATGTTTTGAGCAAAGGTGTAGTGAATAAGCGGACAATAAATAAACTAGTACCATTAGAATTACAGTGTTGAAAACTAAATTAGTGATTCTCCAGAAACCACACAGACTAAAGCTGTTCAGAAAAGACAAGCAGCAGTGGTGGCGAGTGAGAAAATTAAATTAATGTTAAGTGATGAATAGTTCACCTGCAGCGAACCTCCGCCGCCCCCTAGTGTGGAGAAATTTTCTCCAGAAGGGGGGTATCAGCCTCCTTCAGCCCCTTCAGCCCCTTTCAGCCCTGAGGGGCCCAGCCCTCTCAGAAGGGGCAAATATCTTGTTTACTGCTGCAGTGAGTAATTGATCGCAGATGCAGTACGAGTATGCGACGTGGTCAAGCGACCGCTGCTCCTTGCAGTCCAGTGTTGCAGAATGTATTTTAATAAGAGACAGTACATCTCTTACCTTAGCAGGACAATTAAGGAAAATCCTGCTCCCACTTTATTACCATAGTAAAGATAGTGGACATTGTTGTCTATGCTTAAGACAGCAAGATTTAAATACTCTGCTTTGCTTCATCGAGGAAGTGGCAGGGAAGCAAAAGTACTATGTCAGCTTTTCCTTTGTGCTGGGGGCAGTGACAGCGTGGGGCGTTGTGGCATCTTCACATTACTTTTGACTCTACTGAGAGTGACACTAATGCCAGGATAACCAACAACGAGTGTTGCAATCCAACAGAGTGTAGTGCGACATTCTTCAAAGAACACTATTCTTCAATCAACTCAACGGATATCCCGGCGTAATTACGGGTCAGATACATATACCCAGGTAAGTGTTCTAACTCGTGATGTGCTACTATTGACTGCGCAGTTGAGTATAAAATCGTGAGTTAGTCACTTATCATAAACCCCGGTGATATGCGGACCTTTGAGTCCACACATGGTAAGTTTGTCAGCAATCAGTGAATGAAATATGCTGACATAACACCCCCTAGGGGTAATTTGTAATCTTACAAATTATAACTCATATACAGCCCGTTGAGAGATGACTTCGACAGCTTCTCAAAACCTCGTCTTTCTAAGTTAAGTTTCCCTATATTTAAATTTAGCTGATAACCATTTCTCGACACACATCTTTAACTACGGATGAAGTATACACAACCTACTGATTCCTCGGGAGAATTTTAACTAAATTTTGGTAGAAGGTATTATGACATTTAAAGACAACTTTAACATGAAAATATTCAAGAACTTAAGAGAGGTGAAAGAGATTTTCATGTATGGCAAAACCGACAAATTCTCGAGCTTATACTCGGTATTAGTCTCTGTTTTGTACAATGCTTTTTTTTAGATTTATCAAAAGCTTTATAAATAAATGTTAGTGGATATTGCAAATTAGAGACAATTTCATTTTTTTCTGATTTCCCCATTACAGCATTCAAAGATACAAATCCTAAGGGCTCTTAATACATAGAAGTAAACACACTGTGTTTCATGTGTTTAAAATATGCTTCTTTCGCCTATTCTTCCTATTCCTCAGAAGATGTGTGTAAGCACACGAAAGCACTCAGATTTTATTACATATTTCAAATGTGGTGGTTTATGTATGTATGCGTGTGTGTGTGTGTGTGTGTGTGTGTGTGTGTGTGTGTGTGTGTGTGAGTGTGTATGTGTGTGTGTGTATGGGTGTGTGTGTGCTCACCTAGTTGTACTCACCTAGTTGTAGTTGCAGGGGTCGATCCATAGCTCCTGGCCCCGTCTCTTCACTGGTCGCTACTGTGTGTGTGTGTGTGTGTGTGTGTGTGTGTGTGTGTATACGTAATTCC
Source organism: Cherax quadricarinatus (assembly GCF_038502225.1). Classification (NCBI taxonomy): domain Eukaryota; kingdom Metazoa; phylum Arthropoda; class Malacostraca; order Decapoda; family Parastacidae; genus Cherax; species Cherax quadricarinatus. Next base: position 33,913,792 of record NC_091318.1, on the reverse strand, counting down.
CTTCTCAAGATTCAAAAGAATAAACAGATCAGGTACCTACTGGGGAGGTTCCTCGCAGTTCGTGCGAAAAAAAATAGCAGTCGGTAAGTGGAGCATCACAGCGTCAGGGAGAGTGAGTGCCCAGGAACACAGCATCACAGCATCACAGCGTCAGGGAGAGTGAGTGCCCGGGAACGCAGCATCACAGCGTCAGGGAGAGTGTCCAGGAACGCAGCATCACAGCGTCAGGGAGAGTGAGTGCCCAGGAACACAGCATCACAGCGTCAGGGAGAGTGAGTGCCCAGGAACACAGCATCACAGCGTCAGGGAGAGTGAGTGCCCGGGAACGCAGCATCACAGCGTCAGGGAGAGTGTCCAGGAACGCAGCACCACAGCGTCAGGGAGAGTGAGTGTCCAGGAACACAGCATCACAGCGTCAGGGAGAGTGAGTGCCCAGGAACACAGCATCACAGCGTCAGGGAGAGTGAGTGCCCAGGAACACAGCATCACAGCGTCAGGGAGAGTGAGTGCCCAGGAACACAGCATCACAGCGTCAGGGAGAGTGAGTGCCCAGGAACACAGCATCACAGCGTCAGGGAGAGTGAGTGCCCAGGAACACAGCATCACAGCGTCAGGGAGAGTGAGTGCCCAGGAACACAGCATCACAGCGTCAGGGAGAGTGAGTGCCCAGGAACACAGCATCACAGCGTCAGGGAGAGTGAGTGCCCAGGAACACAGCATCACAGCGCCAGGGAGAGTGAGTGCCCAGGAACACAGCATCACAGCGCCAGGGAGAGTGAGCGCCCAGGAATGCAGCATCACAGCGCCAGGGAGAGTGAGTGCCCAGGAACACAGCATCAGCGCCAGGGAGAGTGAGTGCCCAGGAACACAGCATCACAGCGCCAGGGAGAGTGAGTGCCCAGGAACACAGCATCACAGCGTCAGGGAGAGTGAGTGCCCAGGAACACAGCATCACAGCGCCAGGGAGAGTGAGTGCCCAGGAACACAGCATCACAGCGTCAGGGAGAGTGAGTGCCCAGGAACACAGCATCACAGCGCCAGGGAGAGTGAGTGTCCAGGAACACAGCATCACAGCGTCAGGGAGAGTGAGTGCCCAGGAACACAGCATCACAGCGTCAGGGAGAGTGAGTGCCCAGGAACACAGCATCACAGCGCCAGGGAGAGTGAGTGCCCAGGAACACAGCATCACAGCGTCAGGGAGAGTGAGTGCCCAGGAACACAGCATCACAGCGCCAGGGAGAGTGAGTGCCCAGGAACACAGCATCACAGCGTCAGGGAGAGTGAGTATCCAGGAACGCAGCATCACAGCGTCAGGGAGAGTGAGTGCCCAGGAACACAGCATCACAGCGCCAGGGAGAGTGAGTGCCCAGGAACACAGCATCACAGCGCCAGGGAGAGTGAGTGCCCAGGAACACAGCATCACAGCGTCAGGGAGAGTGAGTGCAGGGAGAGTGAGTGCCCAGGAACACAGCATCACAGCGTCAGGGAGAGTGAGTGCCCAGGAACACAGCATCACAGCGTCAGGGAGAGTGAGTGCCCGGGAACGCAGCATCACAGCGTCAGGGAGAGTGTCCAGGAACGCAGCATCACAGCGTCAGGGAGAGTGAGTGCCCAGGAACACAGCATCACAGCGTCAGGGAGAGTGAGTGCCCAGGAACACAGCATCACAGCGTCAGGGAGAGTGAGTGCCCAGGAACACAGCATCACAGCGCCAGGGAGAGTGAGTGCCCAGGAACACAGCGCCAGGGACCCAGGAACAGCATCACAGCGCCAGGGAGAGTGAGTGCCCAGGAACACAGCATCACAGCGCCAGGGAGAGTGAGTGCCCAGGAACACAGCATCACAGCGCCAGGGAGAGTGAGTGTCCAGGAACACAGCATCACAGCGTCAAGGAGAGTGAGTGTCCAGGAACACAGCATCACAGCGTCAAGGAGAGTGAGTGCCCACAGCATCACAGCGTCAGGGAGAGTGAGTGCAGGCATCACAGCGTCAGGGAGTGAGTGCCCAGGAACACAGCATCACAGCGCCAGGGAGAGTGAGTGCCCAGGAACACAGCATCACAGCGTCAGGGAGAGTGAGTGCCCAGGAACACAGCATCACAGCGTCAGGGAGAGTGAGTGCCCAGGAACACAGCATCACAGCGTCAGGGAGAGTGAGTGGCCAGGAACACAGCATCACAGCGTGAGTGCCCAGGGCATCACAGAGTGAGTGCCCAGGAACACAGCATCACAGCGCCAGGGAGAGTGAGTGCAGCATCACAGCGTGAGTGCCCAGGAACACAGCATCACAGTGCCAGGGAGAGTGAATGCCCATGAACACAGCATCACAGCGTCAAGGAGAGTGAGTGTCCAGGAACACAGCATCACAGCGTCAAGGAGAGTGAGTGTCCAGGAACACAGCATCACAGCGTCAAGGAGAGTGAGTGCCCAGGAACACAGCATCACAGCGTCAGGGAGAGTGAGTGCCCAGGAACACAGCATCACAGCGTCAGGGAGAGTGAGTGCCCAGGAACACAGCATCACAGCGTCAGAGAGAGTGAGTGCCCAGGAACACAGCATCACAGCGTCAGGGAGAGTGAGCGCCCAGGAATGCAGCATCACAGCGCCAGGGAGAGTGAGTGCCCAGGAACACAGCATCACAGCGTCAGGGAGAGTGAGTGCCCAGGAACACAGCATCACAGCGCCAGGGAGAGTGAGTGCCCAGGAACACAGCATCACAGCGTCAGGGAGAGTGAGTGCCCAGGAACACAGCATCACAGCGCCAGGGAGAGTGAGTGTCCAGGAACACAGCATCACAGCGTCAAGGAGAGTGAGTGTCCAGGAACACAGCATCACAGCGTCAGGGAGAGTGAGTGCCCAGGAACACAGCATCACAGCGCCAGGGAGAGTGAGTGCCCAGGAACACAGCATCACAGCGTCAGGGAGAGTGAGTATCCAGGAACGCAGCATCACAGCGTCAGTGCCCAGGAACACAGCATCACAGCGTCAGGGAGAGTGAGTGCCCAGGAACACAGCATCACAGCGTCAGGGAGAGTGAGTGCCCAGGAACACAGCATCACAGCGTCAGGGAGAGTGAGTGCCCGGGAACGCAGCATCACAGCGTCAGGGAGAGTGTCCAGGAACGCAGCATCACAGCGTCAGGGAGAGTGAGTGTCCAGGAATGCAGCATCACAGCGCCAGGGAGAGTGAGTGCCCAGGAACACAGCATCACAGCGTCAGGGAGAGTGAGTGCCCAGGAACACAGCATCACAGCGTCAGGGAGAGTGAGTGCCCAGGAACACAGCATCACAGCGTCAGGGAGAGTGAGTGCCCAGGAACACAGCATCACAGCGCCAGGGAGAGTGAGTGCCCAGGAACACAGCATCACAGCGCCAGGGAGAGTGAGTGCCCAGGAACACAGCATCACAGCGCCAGGGAGAGTGAGTGCCCAGGAACACAGCATCACAGCGCCAGGGAGAGTGAGTGCCCAGGAACACAGCATCACAGCGCCAGGGAGAGTGAGTGTCCAGGAACACAGCATCACAGCGTCAGGGAGAGTGAGTGACCAGGAACACAGCATCACAGCGCCAGGGAGAGTGTCCAGGAACACAGCATCACAGCGCCAGGGATAGTGAGTGCCCAGGAACACAGCATCACAGCGCCAGGGAGAGTGAGTGCCCGGGAACGCAGCATCACAGCGTCAGGGAGAGTGTCCAGGAACACAGCATCACAGCGCCAGGGAGAGTGCCCAGGAACACAGCATCACAGCGCCAGGGAGAGTGAGTGCCCGGGAACGCAGCATCACAGCGTCAGGGAGAGTGAGTGCCCAGGAACACAGCATCACAGCGTCAGGGAGAGTGAGTGCCCAGGAACACAGCATCACAGCGTCAGGGAGAGTGAGTGCCCGGGAACGCAGCATCACAGCGTCAGGGAGAGTGTCCAGGAACGCAGCATCACAGCGTCAGGGAGAGTGAGTACCCAGGAACACAGCATCACAGCGTCAGGGAGAGTGAGTGTCCAGGAACACAGCATCACAGCGCCAGGGAGAGTGAGCGCCCAGGAATGCAGCATCACAGCGCCAGGGAGAGTGAGTGCCCAGGAACACAGCATCACAGCGCCAGGGAGAGTGAGCGCCCAGGAACCCAGCATCACAGCGTCAGGGAGAGTGAATGCCCAGGAACACAGCATCACAGCGTCAGGAAGAGTGAGTGCCCAGCAACACAGCATCACAGCGTCAGGAAGAGTGAATGCCCAGGAACACAGCATCACAGCGTCAGGGAGAGTGAATGCCCAGCAACACAGCATCACAGCGTCAGGAAGAGTGAATGCCCAGGAACACAGCATCACAGCGTCAGGGAGAGTGAATGCCCAGGAACACAGCATCACAGCATCAGGGAGAGTGAATGTCCAGGAACACAGCATCACAGCGTCATGTAGAGTGAATGCCCAGGAACACAGCATCACAGCGTCAGGAAGAGTGAGTGCCCAGCAACACAGCATCACAGCGTCAGGAAGAGTGAATGCCCAGGAACACAGCATCACAGCGTCAGGGAGAGTGAATGCCCAGCAACACAGCATCACAGCGTCAGGAAGAGTGAATGCCCAGGAACACAGCATCACAGCATCAGGGAGAGTGAATGTCCAGGAACACAGCATCACAGCGTCATGTAGAGTGAATGCCCAGGAACACAGCATCACAGCGTCAGGGAGAGTGAATGCCCAGGAACACAGCATCACAGCGTCAGGGAGAGTGAATGCCCAGGAACACAGCATCACAGTGCCAGGGAGAGTGAATGCCCAGGAACACAGCATCACAGCGTCAGGGAGAGTGAGTGTGCAGAAACACAGCATCACAGCGTCAAGGAGAGTGAGTGTATAGGAACACAGCATCACAGCGTCAAGGAGAGTGAGTGCCCAGGAACACAGCATCACAGCGTCAAGGAGAGTGAGTGTCCAGGAACACAGCATCACAGCGTCAAGGAGAGTGAGTGTCCAGGAACACAGCATCACAGCGTCAAGGAGAGTGAGTGCCCAGGAACATAGCATCACAGCGTCAGGGAGAGTGAGTGCCCAGGAACACAGCATCACATCGTCAAGGATAGTGAGTGCCCAGGAACACAGCATCACAGCGTCAAGGAGAGTGAGTGTCCAGGAACACAGCATCACAGCGTCAAGGAGAGTGAGTGTCCAGGAACACAGCATCACAGCGTCAAGGAGAGTGAGTGTCCAGGAACACAGCATCACAGCGTCAAGGAGAGTGAGTGTCCAGGAACACAGCATCACAGCGTCAAGGAGAGTGAGTGTCCAGGAACACAGCATCACAGCGTCAAGGAGAGTGAGTGTCCAGGAACACAGCATCACAGCGTCAAGGAGAGTGAGTGTCCAGGAACACAGCATCACAGCGTCAAGGAGAGTGAGTGTCCAGGAACACAGCATCACAGCGTCAAGGAGAGTGAGTGTCCAGGAACACAGCATCACAGCGTCAAGGAGAGTGAGTGTCCAGGAACACAGCATCACAGCGTCAAGGAGAGTGAGTGTCCAGGAACACAGCATCACAGCGTCAAGGAGAGTGAGTGTCCAGGAACACAGCATCACAGCGTCAAGGAGAGTGAGTGTCCAGGAACACAGCATCACAGCGTCAAGGAGAGTGAGTGTCCAGGAACACAGCATCACAGCGTCAAGGAGAGTGAGTGTCCAGGAACACAGCATCACAGCGTCAAGGAGAGTGAGTGTCCAGGAACACAGCATCACAGCCTCAAGGAGAGTGAGTGTCCAGGAACACAGCATCACAGCGTCAAGGAGAGTGAGTGTCCAGGAACACAGCATCACAGCGTCAAGGAGAGTGAGTGCCCAGGAACACAGCATCACAGCGTCAAGGAGAGTGAGTGTCCAGTAACACAGCATCACAGCGTCAAGGAGAGTGAGTGTCCAGGAACACAGCATCACAGCGTCAAGGAGAGTGAGTGTCCAGGAACACAGCATCACAGCGTCAAGGAGAGTGAGTGTCCAGGAACACAGCATCACAGCGTCAAGGAGAGTGAGTGTCCAGGAACACAGCATCACAGCGTCAAGGAGAGTGAGTGTCCAGGAACACAGCATCACAGCGTCAAGGAGAGTGAGTGTCCAGGAACACAGCATCACAGCGTCAAGGAGAGTGAGTGTCCAGGAACACAGCATCACAGCGTCAAGGAGAGTGAGTGTCCAGGATTGCCGTATTAAGTTCGGTAATAGGTCTCGTTTAGTGTTGAGACAGTCACTGCCTCCCGTCAACATCACCTAAATGTCTTGAAAATTTACTGGTTTTCTTCAGAATTGACGTCTTTATTCACAGTTTTACAGTGTTTGTATTCATGTGAATATGTAGCTTCATTATTTTCAGAAACCTAAAAACTTCTTTTGTGACATTATTGTTTTTGGTCGCCATGTTGATACCTTCACCGGAATCACTCTCAAGTTATTATATTTTTTTGCATATATAATATTATATATATATGTATATATATATATATATATATATATATATATATATATATATATATATATATATATATATATATATATATATATATATATATATATATATATATATATATATATATATATATATGTCGTGCCGAATATGTAAAACTGGTCAATTAGCAAGAACTCTTAAAATTAAATCCTTCCTAAAATTTTCTCTTTTACGATTAAAGATATATTTTTTTCTTTAATGTTGATGTAAAAATTTATAATTTTGCACCAAAAGGAACTTAGAAAACTTACCTAACCTTATTATAACAAGAACAATTTATTTTAGCCTAACCCAACTAAATATATTTTAGATTTGTTTACAATAATTTAATATTAAACAAACACAGTGAAATATATTTTTCTCGTTAGGTTCAGAATGATTTTGGCGAAATTATTGCATACACAAATTTTCACTTGTCCTATATGGCAAGATGAGCGTTGATATTTAAGCCAAGATCGCAAGTTCTGCCTATTCGGCACGACATATATATATATATTATTATTATTATTAATCATATGCATTCATCAGTAACAGTTTCTCATTGCACAATTTCGTGTAGGCATTAATGAGTTTTACCATATGAAAACAAAGGTTTATATTTTAATTTCTTAATTTTCAGGGCTATGAACAAGAAACATCTACACTGACATAAACACAAATAGACATAGTCAGTAAAAGAAATATAACAAATCGGCAAATACAGAAGAAACGAAGGTGCTGGGACCTCGTCCTGCGGTGAGCCTCGTGTGGCCGGAAGACTTGTATACCTTGTACATGTACTTTTAGACATAAATATTGTATTATAAATTATAAAACTGCTAACAAATTATTCTTAACAGTCACTGATTCGTGGTAATGTTATTCCACCCAAATTTATAACTGTCCTAATAAAAGTTTCCTGTATTATTTTCTCTTCAAGAATTAATTTTCCCATGGGATGTTGACGAGAATCTCTTCTCATGGGAGACAATATCCCATGACCTGGTGGCTAAAGCTCTCGTTTCACACACGGAGGGCCCGGGTTCGATTCCCGGCGAGTGGAAACATTTCCACGCGTTTCCTTACATCTGTTGTCCTGTTCACCTAGCAGCAAATAGGTACCTGGGTGTTAGTCGACTGGTGTGGGTCGCATCCTGGGGACCACAATGGAAATAAGTTAGACAGTCCTCGATGACGCACTGACTTACTTGGGTTATCCTTGGTGGTTAACCCTCTGGGGTTAAAAAACCAAAGAAAATTTTATCTTTGAGCAAACTGGAGTCGAAGCTGACGATATCTGTCTCGTAGCTTAGGTCTTTTGGCTGACATTCTGAGATGGATTCTGTTCTTATAATTGTCTGTTGATAGTTTGGTGCCGACACAATACTCTGAAGACGATCTCTATTGGCAACTGAATTAGTGACTGGGTGACCGTAGGTCTAGCATAGTATGCTTGTCATCGGCATTAGTTTCTCTTGCTGGATTGTGTCCGGACAGATGTTCAAGAGAATGTTCCTCGTCTCTCCTGTTAAGCCAACGATATACAACTGTGGAAGCTGTGCTGTTGTGTCTTGCAGGAAGACAATACTTTCACTCCCATAATCCTCCTCCGTTTAGCTATGTTCTTATAAAATATTTCTCTCTCTATGAAACAAAGAAATTTATCACATTTTGGTTCTTTAAAATTTTACTCCAAGGTTTATTATTTCTTATTAATGGAATTCTTATTTTCTAGAATACATAAAACTTTCCAGAATGATATAAGATATTCAAATAGCTGGATAATCTCAATACGAAGAACAGGCAGTTTGATATTTGTGTTCGACACCCCGTCCCATCTCCAGCACACACACTGTCTCCAGCACACACACTGTCTCCAGCACACACACTGTCTCCAGCACACACACTGTCTCCAGCACACACACTGTCTCCAGCACACACACTGTCTCCAGCACACACACTGTCTCAAGCACACACACTGTCTCAAGTACACACACTGTCTCAAGCACACACACACTGTCTCCCAGCTCAGGCGCACAGATTTCACTATTGATGGAACTCCATCCTGCGTAATGGAATATCATAGAAAATAGGGCAGCAGAGCACTGCAGATGTAAATAATTTTGTTAAATATAGTGGAACACTGACACACACACACACACACACACACACACACACACACACACTGGAGGACAGTGGTCAGTGAAGAGGCGGGGCCAGGAGCTGAGTCTCGACCCCTGCAACCATAAATAGGCGAGTACAAATAGATGAATACAGGAGGACAGGAGGGTTAGGGGAGACATGATAACGACATACAAAATACTGCGAGGAATTGACAAGGTGGAAAGAGACAGGATGTTCCAGAGATGGGATACAAAAACAAGGGGTTACAATCGGAAGCTGAAGACTCAGATGAGTCAGAGGGATGTTAGGAAGTATTTCTTTAGTCAGGAACCATACATAGTTTTAAGACGAGGTTCGATAAACCTCATGGAGCAGGGAGAGAGAGAGAACCTAGTGGCGATCAGTGAAGAGGCGGGGCCGGAAGCTATGACTCTACCTCTGCAACCACAAATAGGTGAGTACACACATACACACACACACACACACACACACACACACACACACACACACACACACACACATACACCTCTGAGGAATGGCTAGTGGAACTAAATCTGAAGACACTAGAGTACCAGAGGAGACATGATCACCACACACAAAATACTCAGAGGAATTTCCAGGGTGGACAGTGAGAGAGTATTTGATAGCCGAGTCTCAGGTACACGAGGTCACATGGATGTTAAGAAATAATTCTTTAGCCTGAGACTGGTCAGAAAGTGGGACGTCCTCGATAGCGAAGTAGTAGAAACAGTGTCCGTATAAAGCTTTAAGACTAGGTATAATAGGGATCACGAAGCTAGCAGAAACGTGGGGCCAGAAGCTGTGACCGGAACTCAGCAACTACAACTGAGTACACAAAATTATGGTGGTTATATAATAAACTCTAGAACATTTCTCTGTCACTTCGATAATACTTCCCTCTGGACACTCTACATTACATCTACGATTATCTTATGCATCAGAGATTTATTGTCAAGAAATTTTTTCTCTCTTTCCCCCTAAATCTGCTTCGCTTCCTCCTTCATCTACCTAAAACCACAACATCCCAGAGGTTTACACAATCTTCAATAATTTGCTTGCTTTATGTGTTGAAATGTCTAGGGTAGTTATAATTTTGCAATGTTTGTGTTTGAGGTTGGTGATGGTGGCAGCTAATGTTCACTGGTCGTCCCCTTCTCTATACCAACACCGCTGATGCAGCGGTACACACACAATCACAGGACTATTGATATAATACAGTAGGCCTAGTGACTCACAGTAGGCAGGTGCTGTTCAGATTCAACAATTCTCATGCATATTTGGCTATACTGTTTTCAAATCTACCCATTATAATAACATCATTAAAATTTATAATTTCTGCTTGGCATTGTTCATGGTAGATTATTTTTTGTACTGTTGAATTTCAGTCTTCACCAACTGCTTATGAAGCTGAGAGACCGTAAATCCAATTAAAGATGAAATTGGCAACTCATTAAGAGTCATCGAAGTAGATTTTGGGCACTTTTACTGAATATTTTGACTACTGGAGTGTGTGCGTGTGTGCGTGTGTGTGGGGGGGGGGGGAAGGGGTACCTAGTATTAGCCAGAATGTCTTCTGTCAATGCTTATGTTCTTACGTCACTCTCTGTAATCAGTAGCTCCAGTCTGCTGGAAACAATTATAGTGTTTCCACACAATATATCAGATATATTCGGTCTCATTATTTATGGGAATAATATAATGCATTACATTATGCTGCCATCCTTTTGTTTAGAATATTATAACCAGGCATTACGAACTCATAAACACAATGAGTTATCTAACTCTCGTGGAAAGAAAGAGAGAGAGAGAGATGCTTCGATCATTGTTATGGAGTGTCTACTTCAATGGTCTTCTTTACCTCATCTCAGAATCCCAAGCATATGCCGACGACTGTACTCTGACATTTACTTATCCAGGAGAGGAAATGACAGCTGCTCTCAGTTATATCAATCACCACTGACAGCTATATCAGCCTGGGGAAAATAATGGCAGATTATATTTACTGTTTGTGAAAACACAAATGTTGATGGTGTCTAGGCACCAGAATAGTAATGCTCGAGCAGTAGCAAGAATGAGCGTGTGTTTGAACATTGGGATGTGGTTGATATCGTAAGGGTGAAATTTGATTATAAACTGACTGTGAAGAACTATGTAGTAAATCTTGCAAACAAGGCGGCCAGATTACTGACAGCACTTAGACATATCTCGCATCTTCTTGACATTGGAAGCTGCAAGACACTGTATGAGGCACCACTGCGCTCACACCTTAAGAATGCCTTAGATTGCCTGCCCCCCGTCTCTTCTACCTCTTCTTTACAGAATAGAAAATAAAACAAGACACCTGATCTCTCGTGTGTATCCAGCCTGAACAGATCTGTCATTTCAGCAGAGCCCTCGACACAGGAGGGATGTGGATGGCCACACTGCTATGTACAAGGCCATTGTTGTCAAAGACTCACTTGGTTCCACTTCGTGGAGAGCGAGAAAACAGCTTCTACACAACAAGACGGGCAACAAGCAGCAACTACATTCTGGATGTACTCTTGTCAAGAACATCGCTTCATCTGAGATCATTCATTCCTTGAATGACTGGAACATGTTCGTACACCATAACAAATGAAATCACTGACCCACAGATGGCTCCAAAATGAAATCTCTGATCCACAGATGACTCCAAATGAAATCACTGACCCACAGATGGCTCCAAAATGAAATCTCTGTCCACAGCTGACTCCAAATGAAATCACTGACCCACAGATGGCTCCAACTTTATCCTATTCCTTATTTGTATGTTTCACAATAGTAAAAAAGACTTACACGAAGGAGAGAGAGAGAGAGAGAGAGAGAGAGAGAGAGAAAGAGAAAATATGATCAAACTTGCACCATACACTGTAACACCCACAACCATCTCATGGACTTGCATAATACCAGTATTATCATCCAGTAATCTGAGTTGTTTATAAAACAGTCACTGTTGAGAATCAGCTTTCATCGCTACCACTAACACCATCACACACATCCATATAAACCAAGCTATCTGATAACAACAGATAGTGATATAAAAAAGTTAAGGTTCCCAGAAACGCAGTGTTTTCTAGTAAGTTTTAAGGTTTAGCCACATGTCTTTTCTAAACTATGACTCAGAAGACACATAGTTTTATGATATCGGGAATACTAGGCAACAAAACCCAGGCACCTTATTTTCTCACAGGCATCCCACCGCTCCGCCTCCCATCACTGCACCACCTGACTTCCCATCACTGCATCACCTGACTTCCCATCACTGCAGCACCTGACATCACCCACAACATACAATGTGCTTTATATTCTCTTGATTATATTGGAAAAGCCTCTGGATGGCAATATGTCTCTCTAATAAATGTCCTAGTTACGCATATGTGTCTGTCTTGCTTGTTGTTAGTAATCACCATTTGTTACCTCAGTGAGGAAGAGAGAGAGAGAGAGAGAGAGAGAGAGAGAGAGAGAGAGAGAGAGAGAGAGAGAGAGAGAGAGAGAGAGAGAGAGAGAGAGAGAGAGAGAGAGAGAGATCCAACTTAACACGAATATCACCCTCATACAGATAACCATAATTTCCGTTCATATAATCTGATCAACAATAAAATCATTTTTCTACCAATCATCGCCTGTAATACAAAACTATTTGTAACTGTCCCCGTGAAATTGAGACACATGTGCAACATATGTTGCACATGTGTCTCAATTTCATCTTGTTGGTATTGTATACCATTCTTGTACAACTGTCCCCGTATTTATTCATTTCCAGTACTGTTTACCACTTCGATCCTCTACCACATTTCCCCATCGTGTGGGGCGACTCTACATTCATTAAGTATCCAGTGGCTTACAAAGTTGTATTCTTTCTAGGATTTGCCCTCAACATTCACATCACCTCATTTCGGTCCAAGTCGGACCGAAATGTCGCCATAGGTTTCGTTCACCCATGTTTGGGTTATATGCGTCTTGTTCCAGACACGGTATTGCACCATTTTTATTCTCCCCTGGATGCTGTCTCTAGGTATTCCCACACCCTCTTATCCCTTCGGAAAGGAACTGACAAAACTTGTATTCCGAAAATAGCCAATTGGATTTCACATTCATGGCTGTGATTTCAATATTCTTGAGCTGACGCCGGATGTATTCGGGAGTCTCTCTCTCTCTCTCTCTCTCCCTCTCTCTCTCTCTCTCTCTCTCTCTCTCTCTCTCTCTCTTAGCAGGAGCTCGGTAAAGAAATCTCTAACGCATCAGGTGCCGTCTGTATTTTAACGCGGGGGGAAGGAATGTGGAGAGGCGGGAGAGGAGAAAAGGAAGCAGAAGGAGAGACGAAGAGGAGAGAAGGTGAAGAAAAGTACTGGATGGGGAAGATGAAGGAGAGGAAAGAAGGAGAAGACCCGAGAGAAGGGACTAAAAGAGGAGACAGGAGAGGTGGTAGGGACGAGGAAAAGAAGAGGAAGAAGGTGAGAGAGAGAGAGAAAGAGAGAGAGAGACAGGGAGGAAAGGTTGGAGGAAGAAAGAGAGAAGGATAAGAAAGGAGAGAATGTGGAAATGAGTGGAAAAAGGGAGATCAGAGATAGAAGGAAAAAGAGGGGGTAAAGGACGAAGAAGGAGAAGAGGAAGAACAGTGAGCACATGGGTCACATCAAGAGCTTCGTGAAATACAAAAGAAGTGGAACTGGTAGATGAGTGGAGAGGGAGGGAGAGCAAGAGATGTGTTAGTGGAGAGGAAGGGAGAGCAAGTGATGTGTTAGTGGAGAGGGAGGGAGAGCCAGAGATGTGTTAGTGATTGAAGTATGAAGAACAAGACTGGTTGAAGCTTAGGGCACCTTCTCTGTGCAACATTCTGACATCAGTGTGCAGCATCCTGACATACTTCACTGTGCAACAATATGACATACTTCACTGTGCAACATCCTGACATACTTCAGTGTGCATCATCCTGACATACTTCACTATGCAACATCCTGACATACATCAGTGAGCAACATTCTGTCATACTTCAGTGTGCAACATCCTGTTATTCTTCAATGTTCAACATCCTGACATACTTCAGTGTTCAATATCCTGACATACTTCAGTGTCCATTAATCAGTCATACTTCAGTGTGCCAGACCCTGACATCTTTCAGTTGATCCGTTTCTTAGTATCAAACTTTATTAACTAGGGAATGTTGTTGAGGCAGCGTCACCTGTACACAATCGATCAAGAACACCAGGCCCTCAATGAAATAGAGAAAATTCATTAAAATCTTCAAGTTTGGCAATACAGAGATCACTGTCTTTTAGTGGAAGCACTCCAAGAGTTGTATACTCAACAGAATATACAGGTGGGCCCTGCTTTACAGCACTTCACATTACGGCATATCGCTAATACAGCGGGTTTCAATTATACCAGTCTTCATTTATTTAGACTTTCTACAATAAATAAGTTCACCACTTACTATACGCTAAGGACGACAATATTTAATGGCGTGTACTGTATGTGCATTTATTAGGCATAGCTATATTTCTCACAGCTGTTTTTGCTTTACAATGTTAGCCCAGACCCAAACCTGCTGTATAAGCGGGTCCTCCTGCATTCAGAGTCGTCCTGTTCAGCTCTTGTTGATCGTCCTACGTTTTCGGCGACATCAAGTTGCTCTTTCATTAAAAAATATTTTCTTCATACGTATCTAAAAACTAGTTTTTAATCTATGAAAATAAAAGAAATTTATTCCTGCTGAAAAAGATATACAAACTTATTCATGAAATCCAGTTCATTAGATAAGTTGTTAGTGTTAAGCCGTTCAAAGTTCAAATTACCTCACAACCCCATTAAAGGACCAAACTTCTCGCATGAGCTTTCTTTACAAATAAAGTTTTATAGACAAAACAAAAGAAGTGTAAAATTATCTGTACATATACGTTAATATTTGGGGGTGAGAATAGTGAGATAACAGGAGTCTTGCTAGTGTCTGGGGTGATGGATAATGGGGGACCTGTTAGTGTCTGGGGTGATGGATAATGGGGGACCTGTTAGTGTCTGGGGTGATGGATAATGGGGGACCTGTTAGTGTCTGGGGTGATGGATAATGAGGGACCTGTTAGTGTCTGGGGTGATGGATAATGGGGGACCTGTTAGTGTCTGGGGTGATGGATAATGAGGGACCTGTTAGTGTCTGGGGTGGTGGATAATGGGGGACCTGTTAGTGTCTGGGGTGATGGATAATGGGGGACCTGTTAGTGTCTGGGGTGATGGATAATGGGGGGCCTGTTAGTGTCTGGGGTGATGGATAATGGGGGACCTGATAGTGTCTGGGGTGATGGATAATGGGGGACCTGTTAGTGTCTGGGGTGATGGATAATGGGAGACCTGTTAGTGTCTGGGGTGATGGATAATGGGGGACCTGTTAGTGTCTGGGGTGATGGATAATGGGAGTCCTGTTAGTGTCTGGGGTGATAGATAATGGGGGACTTGTTAGTGTCTGGAGTGATGGATAATGGGGGACCTGTTAGTGTCTGGGGTGATGGATAATGGGAGACCTGTTAGTGTCTGGGGTGATGGATAATGGGAGACCTGTTAGTGTCTGGGGTGATGGATAATGGGGGACCTGTTAGTGTCTGGGGTGATGGATAATGGGGGACCTGTTAGTGTCTGGGGTGATGGATAATGGGGGACCTGTTAGTGTCTGGGGTGATGGATAATGGGGGACCTGTTAGTGTCTGGGGTGATGGATAATGGGGGGCCTGTTAGTGTCTGGGGTGATGGATAATGGGGGACCTGATAGTGTCTGGGGTGATGGATAATGGGGGACCTGTTAGTGTCTGGGGTGATGGATAATGGGAGACCTGTTAGTGTCTGGGGTGATGGATAATGGGGGACCTGTTAGTGTCTGGGGTGATGGATAATGGGAGTCCTGTTAGTGTCTGGGGTGATAGATAATGGGGGACTTGTTAGTGTCTGGAGTGATGGATAATGGGGGACCTGTTAGTGTCTGGGGTGATGGATAATGGGAGACCTGTTAGTGTCTGGGGTGTTAGATAATGGGAGACCTGTTAGTGTCTGGGGTGATGGATAATGGGGGACCTGTTAGTGTCTGGGGTGATGGATAATGGGGGACCTGTTAGTGTCTGGGGTGATGGATAATGGGAGACCTGTTAGTGTCTGGGGTGATGGATAATGGGGGACCTGTTAGTGTCTGGGGTGATGGATAATGGGGGACCTGTTAGTGTCTGGGGTGATGGATAATGGGGGACCTGTTAGTGTCTGGGGTGATGGATATTGTGGGACCTGTTAGTGTCTGGGGTGATGGATAATGGGAGACCTGTTAGTGTCTGGGGTGATGGATAATGGGGGACCTGTTAGTGTCTGGGGTGATGGATAATGGGAGTCCTGTTAGTGTCTGGGGTGATAGATAATGGGGGACTTGTTAGTGTCTGGGGTGATAGTTAATGGGGGACCTGTTAGTGTCTGGGGTGATAGATAATGGGGGACCTGTTAGTGTCTGGGGTGATAGATAATGGGAGACCTGCTAGTGTCTGGGGTGATAGATAATGGGGGACCTGTTAGTGTCTGGGGTGATAGTTAATGGGGGACCTGTTAATGTCTGGGGTGATAGATAATGGGGGACCTGTTAGTGTCTGGGGTGATAGATAATGGGAGACCTGTTAGTGTCTGGGGTGATGGATAATGGGAGACCTGTTAGTGTCTGGGGTGATAGTTAATGGGGGACCTGTTAGTGTCTGGGGTGATAGATAATGGGGGACCTGTTAGTGTCTGGGGTGATAGATAATGGGAGACCTGTTAGTGTCTGGGGTGATGGATAATGGGGGACCTGTTAGTGTCTGGGGTGTTAGATAATGGGAGACCTGTTAGTGTCTGGGGTGATATATAATGGGAGATCTGTTAGTGTCTGGGGTGATAGATATTGGGTGACCTTTTAGTGTCTGGGGTGATAGTTAATGGGAGACCTGTTAGTGTCAGGGGTGATAGATAATGGGAGACCTGTTAGTATCTGAGGTGATAGATAATGGGGGACCTGTTAGTGTCTGGGGTGAAAGTTAATGGGGGACCTGTTAGTGTCTGGGGTGATAGATAATGGGGGACCTGTTAGTGTCTGGGGTGATAGATAATGGGAGACCTGTTAGTGTCTGGGGTGATAGTTAATGGGAGACCTGTTAGTGTCTGGGGTGATAGTTAATGGGTGACCTGTTAGTGTCTGGGGTGATAGTTAATGGGAGACCTGTTAGTGTCAGGGGTGATAGATAATGGGAGACCTGTTAGTATCTGGGGTGATAGATAATGGGGGACCTGTTAGTGTCTGGGGTGATAGTTAATGGGGGACCTGTTAGAGTCTGGGGTGATAGATAATGGGGGACCTGTTAGTGTCTGGGGTGATAGATAATGGGAGACCTGTTAGTGTCTGGGGTGATGGATAATGGGAGACCTGTTAGTGTCTGGGGTGATAGTTAATGGGGGACCTGTTAGTGTCTGGGGTGATAGATAATGGGGGACCTGTTAGTGTCTGGGGTGATAGATAATGGGAGATCTGTTAGTGTCTGGGGTGATGGATAATGGGGGACCTGTTAGTGTCTGGGGTGTTAGATAATGGGAGACCTGTTAGTGTCTGGGGTGATGGATAATGGGAGACCTG
The DNA here is from genome assembly GCF_038502225.1 of Cherax quadricarinatus. Lineage (NCBI taxonomy): Eukaryota > Metazoa > Arthropoda > Malacostraca > Decapoda > Parastacidae > Cherax > Cherax quadricarinatus. Next base: position 33,896,532 of record NC_091318.1, on the reverse strand, counting down.
TTAGTGTCTGGGGTGATGGATAATGGGGGACCTGTTAGTGTCTGGGGTGATGGATAATGGGGGACCTGTTAATGTCTGGGGTGATGGATAATGGGAGACCTGTTAGTGTCTGGGGTGATGGATAATGGGGGACCTGTTAGTGTCTGGGGTGATGGATAATGGGGGACCTGTTAGTGTCTGGGGTGATGGATAATGGGAGACCTGTTAGTGTCTGGGGTGATGGATAATGGGGGACCTGTTAGTGTCTGGGGTGATGGATAATGGGGGACCTGTTAGTGTCTGGGGTGATGGATAATGGGGGACCTGTTAGTGTCTGGGGTGATGGATATTGGGGGACCTGTTAGTGTCTGGGGTGATGGATAATGGGAGACCTGTTAGTGTCTGGGGTGATGGATAATGGGGGACCTGTTAGTGTCTGGGGTGATGGATAATGGGAGTCCTGTTAGTGTCTGGGGTGATAGATAATGGGGGACTTGTTAGTGTCTGGGGTGATAGTTAATGGGGGACCTGTTAGTGTCTGGGGTGATAGATAATGGGGGACCTGTTAGTGTCTGGGGTGATAGATAATGGGAGACCTGTTAGTGTCTGGGGTGATAGATAATGGGGGACCTGTTAGTGTCTGGGGTGATAGTTAATGGGGGACCTGTTAGTGTCTGGGGTGATAGATAATGGGGGACCTGTTAGTGTCTGGGGTGATAGATAATGGGAGACCTGTTAGTGTCTGGGGTGATGGATAATGGGAGACCTGTTAGTGTCTGGGGTGATAGTTAATGGGGGACCTGTTAGTGTCTGGGGTGATAGATAATGGGGGACCTGTTAGTGTCTGGGGTGATAGTTAATGGGGGACCTGTTAGTGTCTGGGGTGATAGATAATGGGGGACCTGTTAGTGTCTGGGGTGATAGATAATGGGGGACTTGTTAGTGTATTGGGCGATAATAAGCTAATATGAGCGAGTCTTGTTAGTGTCTGGGGTGATAGTTAATGGGTGACCTGTTAGTGTCTGGGGTGATAGTTAATGGGAGACCTGTTAGTGTCTGGGGTGATAGATAATGGGAGACCTGCTAGTGTCTGGGGTGATAGATAATGGGGGACCTGTTAGTGTCTGGGGTGATAGTTAATGGGGGACCTGTTAGTGTCTGGGGTGATAGATAATGGGGGACCTGTTAGTGTCTGGGGTGATAGATAATGGGATACCTGTTAGTGTCTGGGGTGATGGATAATGGGAGACCTGTTAGTGTCTGGGGTGATAGTTAATGGGGGACCTGTTAGTGTCTGGGGTGATAGATAATGGGGGACCTGTTAGTGTCTGGGGTGATAGATAATGGGAGACCTGTTAGTGTCTGGGGTGATGGATAATGGGGGACCTGTTAGTGTCTGGGGTGTTAGATAATGGGAGACCTGTTAGTGTCTGGGGTGATATATAATGGGAGATCTGTTAGTGTCTGGGGTGATAGATATTTTGTGACCTGTTAGTGTCTGGGGTGATAGTTAATGGGAGACCTGTTAGTGTCAGGGGTGATAGATAATGGGAGACCTGTTAGTATCTGAGGTGATAGATAATGGGGGACCTGTTAGTGTCTGGGGTGATAGTTAATGGGGGACCTGTTAGTGTCTGGGGTGATAGATAATGGGGGACCTGTTAGTGTCTGGGGTGATAGATAATGGGAGACCTGTTAGTGTCTGGGGTGATAGTTAATGGGAGACCTGTTAGTGTCTGGGGTGATAGTTAATGGGTGACCTGTTAGTGTCTGGGGTGATAGTTAATGGGAGACCTGTTAGTGTCAGGGGTGATAGATAATGGGAGACCTGTTAGTATCTGGGGTGATAGATAATGGGGGACCTGTTAGTGTCTGGGGTGATAGTTAATGGGGGACCTGTTAGTGTCTGGGGTGATAGATAATGGGGGACCTGTTAGTGTCTGGGGTGATAGATAATGGGAGACCTGTTAGTGTCTGGGGTGATGGATAATGGGAGACCTGTTAGTGTCTGGGGTGATAGTTAATGGGGGACCTGTTAGTGTCTGGGGTGATAGATAATGGGGGACCTGTTAGTGTCTGGGGTGATAGATAATGGGAGACCTGTTAGTGTCTGGGGTGATGGATAATGGGGGACCTGTTAGTGTCTGGGGTGATAGATAATGGGAGACCTGTTAGTGTCTGGGGTGATATATAATGGGAGATCTGTTAGTGTCTGGGGTGATAGATAATGGGTGACCTGTTAGTGTCAGGGGTGATAGATAATGGGGGACCTGTTAGTGTCTGGGGTGATAGATAATGGGGGACCTGTTAGTGTCAGGGGTGATAGATAATGGGGGACCTGTTAGTGTCTGGGGTGATAGATAATGGGGGACTTGTTAGTGTATTGGGCGATAATAAGCTAATATGAGCGAGTCTTGTTAGTGTCTGGGATGATAGTAGTGAGATAATGTGAGCGAAATTTACCTTGTAAGATTTGATCTGGAAATAAAAGGCATCTTTGGTGCACTTTTAGTGTGTTACAACATGCAGTGTGTTGTGTGAGGTCTTGCCTGAGGAACACTCCCAGGTTGGCAGGTGTTGACTGGTGAACCTGGAGTCACGGTATGTGGGAAGCGATTTTAGATCCTACCCTGTGATGTGTGTGTCTCTTACTTCCTCCCTCCCTCTATTACCCCTCCTTTACCCCTACCTCCCCTTGCCATACCAAAAGCTCATCCTTACCCAGGTCTTTCTAGTGACATGGGGAGGCTTGCTGGAATCCTATCGGAGAAATGGGGAACTCTTTGACGGAGGAGTACGAAACTCTTGACAGTGGGGTGCGAAACTCTTGACAGTGGGGTGCGAAACTCTTGACGTTGGGGTGTGAAACTCTTGACAAATGGAAGCGTCGGAGAGAGCTAATAAAGATAAAGGATGACAGGATGGGTCTTAGTGGATGATGTGCTCTAGTTCCTGGGATCCAAACCCGGTGGGAGTTGCCTCTACTTCGTGAAGAGAAATTCTTGGATAGGCTTCAGCTGTCGGCACTCAAGTTGCTGCTTAAGGATTTATTGGCTGTACTTCATATTTTTCTCTAACAAATATGGATTTTAATACTAGCTCAATCAAGAACGAACTCCAGCTCTTGGCCTTCAAGCGATAGCCATACAGTAATTCATTATATATAGTAATTTAGTAAATGAGGTAGGAGTAGGATTAGAAGAAAGAAGATAGAAAAAAGGTGAGAGAGTCGTAAGACAAGGGAAGGATGAAGGAAGAATAGGAGTTGAGGATGCAGGTGGAAGGGTGAGAATGAAGGAATAGGAGGGGTAGGAAAACAAGTATTTTGGGGTGTAAGGACGGAAGAAGAGGAAAAGAAGAAGTGAGAGGGAGGGAGGAGGGAGAATAATTGGAGAAAAGATGATTTGTAAAAGATATAAGTAATGGTAGGTGGTATAATGAAGTATGAGGACAGGAGAGAGAGCATTATAGGTATGTCATTATTGTTATTATGAGGGAGCTGTAAACCCGTGTGGATTATGCAGCGTCTGTTGGGGGGGAGGGAAGGCATTCAGACTCAATTCAGGGAACAGGAGCACTAATTCAATTCCCTAGATCAAGATCCCTTCACCAGCGTCAAGGAACCTCCCTCGAGGAGGGGCGTCTCATAATAAAGAGAACAGAAAACGGAGAAGGGACGATGGATAGAAAACTAAGTGTGAAGGGAAGGATAACACCTCCCTATCCATCTGTAGCCTGAGCTTGCTACCATCTGCAGCTCATAAGACTGCCATCCCCACGAGCCCCTTTGAGGGTAGATGGCAGACCAGAGGCCTAGTCCCAAAGATGAGGAGGTTCTATACCTCCTCCCATGGGAGACTTAAGTCTCGAGACACTCCCCAGATAGGGAGCCAAGGCCGGGTCACCACTACTTGGAAAAGACCCGGGCCGGGAGAATACCGGCGAATAAAAAAAAAAATCCATCTGTATAATTGACTATCTAATGGAATGTTAACCCATTCAATCAAGGGTGCAGCTGCTCACCTCTAATTGTGACTTTCACTTCTTGAAGTGGATAAGAAGCTCACGTGTCCAGGAGACCCTAATGTTGTTTACTAATACAGTCACCGTGATGTAAAGAAACATTTATTTTGAGAAATAATGATTTTAAAACAATGAATGTTTGTTGAGGAGGAGGTAGCTAATTATAGGAGGAAACAAGTAAAATATGGCGAAGACAAGGGAGGGAGACGAAAGATTTTAGGGAGTGTGAAAGAAGGAAAAAAAAAGACAGGAAGAGGGGAATAATGGAGGAAGAGGGAGACAATGAAGAAGAAGGGAATATGGAAGAGGAAAAGATAGGAAAGGGAGGGATGAGATATTAAAAGGTAAAAAGCAGGAAAGAAGAGATATAATAATAAAAGAGGTAAGGAGACGAGAATGTAACTTTCATTAATAAAAGCCTTTCTTGGTCCTACCAAGACACATTAAACTCTCCTAGCAAATCATTGTGTTATCAGACAACTTTAATATTACCTTAACATACAGATGTTCACACAAAACACATTAAAAATGTCTCTTGGACTATTTAATTTTTTTATTTCATTTATTATAATATTAAATAAAAATTAACTCAAAATATTCACTGTTTGTAAGCATTTGCATATTATTTTTGTTTTATCAATGCCATAAACATTAATTTGATTTATATAAGTTATCTTAGAAGTGCAAAATTTCCAGAGGAAAAAGAGGGAGTTGTAGAGGTGGTTTAAGACTTTAGAGAGAATGAAGCACAATACATGACCAAGATGGTGCATAAATCTGGGTTCGTGAAAGGAAGAGATGGAAGGAGGGAGTAAAGAAAGTTGTGAGTACTAGCGGTGTGAGTATCCAGCAGGCTTGTGTGCATGTGGTAGGTCACAGTGAATGGAGAGTACTAGTGGTGTGAGTATCCGGCAGGCTTGTGTGCATGTGGTAGGTCACGGTGAATGGAGAGTACTAGTGGTGTGAGTATCCGGCAGGCTTGTGTGCATGTGGTAGGTCACAGTGAATGGAGAGTACTAGTGGTGTGAGTATCCAGCAGGCTTGTATGCATGTGGTTGGTCACAGTGAATGGAGAGTACTAGTGATGTGAGCATCCAGCAGGCTTGTATGCATGTGGTTGGTCACAGTGAATGGAGAGTACTAGTGGTGTGAGTATCCAGCAGGCTTGTGTGCATGTGGTAGGTCACAGTGAATGGAGAGTACTAGTGGTGTGAGCATCCAGCAAGCTTGTGTGCATGTGGTAGGTCACAGTGAATGGAGAGTACTAGTGGTGTGAGTATCCAGCAGGCTTGTGTGCATGTGGCAGGTCACAGTGAATGGAGAGTACTAGTGGTGTGAGTATCCAGCAGGCTTGTGTGCATGTGGTAGGTCACAGTGAATGGAGAGTACTAGTGGTGTGAGTATCCGGCAGGCTTGTGTGCATGTGGTAGGTCACAGTGAATGGAGAGTACTAGTGGTGTGAGTATCCGGCAGGCTTGTGTGCATGTGGTAGGTCACAGTGAATGGAGAGTACTAGTGGTGTGAGTATCCAGCAGGCTTGTGTGCATGTGGCAGGTCACAGTGAATGGAGAGTACTAGTGGTGTGAGTATCCAGCAGGCTTGTGTGCATGTGGTAGGTCACAGTGAATGGAGAGTACTAGTGGTGTGAGTATCCGGCAGGCTTGTGTGCATGTGGCAGGTCACAGTGAATGGAGAGTACTAGTGGTGTGAGTATCCGGCAGGCTTGTGTGCATGTGGTAGGTCACAGTGAATGGAGAGTACTAGTGGTGTGAGTATCCAGCAGGCTTGTGTGCATGTGGTAGGTCACAGTAGTACTAGTGGTGTGAGTATCCAGCAGGCTTGTGTGCATGTGGCAGGTCACAGTGAATGGAGAGTACTAGTGGTGTGAGTATCCAGCAGGCTTGTGTGCATGTGGTAGGTCACAGTGAATGGAGAGTACTAGTGGTGTGAGTATCCAGCAGGCTTGTGTGCATGTGGTAGGTCACAGTGAATGGAGAGTACTAGTGGTGTGAGTATCCGGCAGGCTTGTGTGCATGTGGTAGGTCACAGTGAATGGAGAGTACTAGTGGTGTGAGTATCCAGCAGGCTTGTGTGCATGTGGTAGGTCACAGTGAATGGAGAGTACTAGTGGTGTGAGTATCCAGCAGGCTTGTGTGCATGTGGTAGGTCACAGTGAATGGAGAGTACTAGTGGTGTGAGTATCCAGCAGGCTTGTGTGCATGTGGTAGGTCACAGTGAATGGAGAGTACTAGTGGTGTGAGTATCCAGCAGGCTTGTGTGCATGTGGTAGGTCACAGTGAATGGAGAGTACTAGTGGTGTGAGTATCCAGCAGGCTTGTGTGCATGTGGTAGGTCACAGTGAATGGAGAGTACTAGTGGTGTGAGTATCCAGCAGGCTTGTGTGCATGTGGTAGGTCACAGTGAATGGAGAGTACTAGTGGTGTGAGTATCCAGCAGGCTTGTGTGCATGTGGTAGGTCACAGTGAATGGAGAGTACTAGTGGTGTGAGTATCCAGCAGGCTTGTGTGCATGTGGTAGGTCACAGTGAATGGAGAGTACTAGTGGTGTGAGTATCCAGCAGGCTTGTGTGCATGTGGCAGGTCGCAGTGAATGGAGAGTACTAGTGGTGTGAGTATCCGGCAGGCTTGTGTGCATGTGGTAGGTCACAGTGAATGGAGAGTACTAGTGGTGTGAGTATCCGGCAGGCTTGTGTGCATGTGGTAGGTCACAGTGAATGGAGAGTACTAGTGGTGTGAGTATCCGGCAGGCTTGTGTGCATGTGGTAGGTCACAGTGAATGGAGAGTACTAGTGGTGTGAGTATCCAGCAGGCTTGTATGCATGTGGTTGGTCACAGTGAATGGAGAGTACTAGTGGTGTGAGTATCCAGCAGGCTTGTGTGCATGTGGCAGGTCACAGTGAATGGAGAGTACTAGTGGTGTGAGTATCCGGCAGGCTTGTGTGCATGTGGTAGGTCACAGTGAATGGAGAGTACTAGTGGTGTGAGTATCCGGCAGGCTTGTGTGCATGTGGTAGGTCACAGTGAATGGAGAGTACTAGTGGTGTGAGTATCCGGCAGGCTTGTGTGCATGTGGTAGGTCACAGTGAATGGAGAGTACTAGTGGTGTGAGTATCCAGCAGGCTTGTGTGCATGTGGTAGGTCACAGTGAATGGAGAGTACTAGTGGTGTGAGTATCCAGCAGGCTTGTGTGCATGTGGTAGGTCACAGTGAATGGAGAGTACTAGTGGTGTGAGTATCCAGCAGGCTTGTGTGCATGTGGTAGGTCACAGTGAATGGAGAGTACTAGTGGTGTGAGTATCCAGCAGGCTTGTGTGCATGTGGTAGGTCACAGTGAATGGAGAGTACTAGTGGTGTGAGTATCCAGCAGGCTTGTGTGCATGTGGCAGGTCACAGTGAATGGAGAGTACTAGTGGTGTGAGTATCCAGCAGGCTTGTGTGCATGTGGCAGGTCACAGTGAATGGAGAGTACTAGTGGTGTGAGTATCCAGCAGGCTTGTGTGCATGTGGTAGGTCACAGTGAATGGAGAGTACTAGTGGTGTGAGTATCCAGCAGGCTTGTGTGCATGTGGCAGGTCACAGTGAATGGAGAGTACTAGTGATGTGAGTATCCAGCAGGCTTGTGTGCATGTGGCAGGTCACAGTGAATGGAGAGTACTAGTGGATTGAGTATCCAGCAGGCTTGTGTGCATGTGGCAGGTCACAGTGAATGGAGAGTACTAGTGATGTGAGTATCCAGCAGGCTTGTGTGCATGTGGCAGGTCACAGTGAATGGAGAGTACTAGTGGTGTGAGTATCCAGCAGGCTTGTGTGCATGTGGTAGGTCACAGTGAATGGAGAGTACTAGTGGTGTGAGTATCCAGCAGGCTTGTGTGCATATGGTAGGTCACAGTGAATGGAGAGTACTAGTGGTGTGAGTATCCAGCAGGCTTGTGTGCATGTGGCAGGTCACAGTGAATGGAGACAAGTAGTTTTTATGGCTTGACTTGCTGTTGCAGTGAGAGGTGATATTTATAAAGGGATTTAGTGGAAGTAGTTATATTGCCTTGAGTCCTACAGTTGAAGAGTACACTGCTTGTTTGAACAAAGATGGGAATGTGTAAGTACGAAAGATCACTTGAACAGTGATTCTTGCACACTTTTGGCAAGAAAGGGATTGAATGAAAGTGAATTATTCCCTGTTATTATTATTATTATTATTATTATTATTATTATTATTATTATTATTATTATTATTATTATTATTATTATTATTATTATTATTATTATTATTATATAAAACATACATTAACTAAGAGAACTTTTTATTTAAATATACCTACCTGTAAGATTTTTTTCTTTACTCTCATAAACTGAAACAATACCTCAATATTTCTTCAATTCTATATCTTTTAGGGATATACGGGAGCAGCAAATCATTTTTCCCATATGCTGCTTCGATATTCCAATCAATTGTAATATAATAGGGTATTATATCACACAAATATCACTCCACTCATGAGCAAGGTGGTGTTTATCACCTAAACTTGTTCATCAAGTATCTAGTCCAACTTTATATAATTCCATTACTAGTATCTCCACACATGAGTTACTTTTGGCTTAAGTGTTTTATTTACACCAACTACACTTTTTACTACTTTATATAAATTCAACGATTATTTTACCCTCCCTATACTTGTTCCAGCTGCGCCTAACTTATTCAGGTTGTTTTCAACCTTCTGTCTCATATACTGTACAATATATTTCTGAACACGCTTTTCACTTACCACCATTTCCACGCATCCACAGACAAGGTAAAACAAACTCTCTAGTTTATATAATAGCTCCTACATGACCACAAAATTATAATTTAAGTATGAATAATAGAACCAAAAATACACTTTCCAAACAATTTGCATTACTGAATGCTTCAAGTACTCAGATCTATTGGTTTTGATGAGAAGTATTGTGAGGACTAAGAGCAGTTAGTATAAATGTTATGGGCAAACGAATAGTTATCGTGAAACTACTCGGGGTTTGTAACAGTTAGCATCCCCTACCATCCCGGCGGAGAACTATTGGAAGTTTACCTACTAGCCAGGATAAGTCAGTATTGTCCCTCTACTCTTGACTCTCCTGCCGGGACTGATAATTATATTATGTTACGTGCAAAGTCTTAGGTTTATTGTGGCTACTCATGTGTCTCTGTGCCATAAATTTTGACTGGTAACTACTATTTTTATCAACTCTTACGACTATAATTGGGTCTCTCCAGTTTGAGGATCACGAGGGGCTGTCTACTTCACAAGACTATGTGTGTGAGTGTATCTTGACCAGAGTTCCAACCCGATCATATGTTCGAGTTGCGATTACGATATTCTGTCCGACTCTTCTAGCCTCCACCTCACCTACTTGGCTATAGTGAAATCGTAAGAACATCCGTATTGTCCAGGGCTCTTTTCCGATTATATGACATCTACGATACAGTAATCCTGGTCATCTCTACTGTCCTCATCACCTCAGTGGTATAATCTCCCCCTACAGATTATCGACGGAGACTCCAAGATACCACCAATCATGAGTTACAGCTTTGGTCATTGTAATTTATTTTTTCTCTTTCAATTTTGATTCATTCATATTTTTCTATGTATATTACAATAAACTTACATTTTTTCCCTCTAGTTTTATATCCTCGTCTTTGATTCCTCACAGATATATTCCATATATTTTTCAATGACCTTTTGTTGCATCATAGCTGCAAGAGATATAAATCATTTTCTCGGTACTGGCGGATACCTCGTTTATGTTCACTGGTCAGTCATTCAATATCTCCATCAACTTATTAATGTTGCATCGAGGACAAAATTATCTTAAAATTTATCTCACTTCATGTATTATTTCCGTTACATAGATATTGCATCTAACATTCACAAAGTTCTAGTTAACCTAACCTAGGCTAAGGTAAGGTATCTTAACTAGCCTAAAATAATCTTCTAACATTCACAAAGTTCTGGTTAACCTAACCTAGGCTAAGGTAAGGTATCTTAACTAGCCTAAAATAATCTTCTAACATTCACAAAGTTCTGGTTAACCTAACCTAGGCTAAGATAAGGTAATCTTAACTAGCCTAAAATAATCTTCTAACATTCACAAAGTTCTGGTTAACCTAACCTAGGCTAAGGTAAGGTATCTTAACTAGCCTAAAATAATCTTCTAACATTCACAAAGTTCTGGTTAACCTAACCTAGGCTAAGGTAAGGTATCTTAACTAGCCTAAAATAATCTTCTAACATTCACAAAGTTCTGGTTAACCTAACCTAGGCTAAGGTAAAGTATCTTAACTAGCCTAAAATAAGCTCATCTCTAGAATTATAATTTTAACTTTTAAGAAAATAAGTTGACTGTAACTCTTGTTTAATCAATGACTTTAAAAACATGCATACATTGTTTGATCATACAGATTATTACTATACATGCACTACATGCAAAGAACATTCACGGTTCATGGAGTAACTCACATCCTACAACCGTTCCTTCAGTTTCAGTATAAAAACATAGCGTTAACAAGAATAATGTTCAGTGAGGCTCACACTGCCAGACATAAGCAGTTCATTTAGGTTATATCATTATTAGTGGTTATCTATGGGAAACTAACATAATTTTAACAATGGTAACATGAAAATCATTCTTTCCTTACAGAAACTCACCGGTGAATACAAATTTTCGGTCAGATGACATGTGAGGTCATGTCCAGGAGACAAGCAACAAATCTAATGTCACTTCTCAGAGCATAAACTGATGCTTATGTATGAATTAAACCCGTGTGGGTCATTCAGCACGATAAGTGGAGGACACTCGACTCTCTTTTTTTCTTAATCTCGACCCAATTTCAAGTCAGCCAGACTGTTGGTGGCGAGGTAACCAGAGGCAAAACACTTCTACAATAGTTTTCAAGTAAATATTATGCATCCATTTAATTTTTCTTAATATGTATTTATTATTTTTTGATAAAATTATTCTTTTTTTTTTAATGTTGATTAATGATAACTCTTGACCTTATACAATAATTATTATTATACAATAATAATTATTATTATACAATAATTATTATTTATGCTTTGTAGACTTACATAACACTGGAAACGTCTCTTTTGGTTTTATATAGAATACTGATTATTATTATTATTATAATCAAAGGGGAAGCGCTAAACCCGGAGGATTATACAGCGCCTGGGGGGGGGGGATGTGGATGGCATTCAGGCTTAATTCAGGGAACTGGAGCACAGATCCAATTCTCTAAATCAAGAGCCCCTCACCAACATCAAGGAACCTTCCTTGAGGGGATAGAATACTGAAAGGACGACAATGGTTCTAGAATAATACTACAGGGATGTATATTGATTTTAAATGATCCTCCCAAATAAGACATATTTGAAAGTAATATATGGTGTGAATATTATGCAGAGAATTTAGAACATGGAGTTTATAAAATGGTCTGGGATTATGTAAAGCATATATATAACTAGAAGGGCTGAAAAAGAGTTGTGAAGCAGGTTTTGGTATTTAGAGAGGATGGAACAGAATAGGGTGAATAACAGGGATCCCTCTTGATATTCTTCTCCATGACTCTGTATACTATATAGGTCAGTGATACTGGTCGGTAGTTTAATGCTACATGTTTGTCCCCTTTCCTAAAAATTGGGACTACTTTTGCTGTCTTCCATACCTTAGGTAATCGCCTCGTTTCGGTAGATGTGTTGAAGATTCTTGTTAGGGTACACAGAGCGCCTCTGCTCGCTCTCTCAGGACCCACAGAGAGATTGTCTGGCCCCATCACCTTCTCCTAAGTTGTGTGTGTGTGTGTGTGTGTTTGTGTACTCACCAATTTGTACTCACCTATTTGTGGTTGCAGAGGTCGAGTCTTAGCTCTTGGCCCCGCCTCTTCGCTGGTTGCTACTGGGTCCTCTCTCTCCCTGCTCCATGAGCTTTATCAAACCTCGTCTTAAAACTATGTATGGTTCCTGCCTCCACTACATCACTTTCTAGGCTATTCCACTGCCTGACAACTCTATGACTGAAGAAATAGTTCCTAATATCCCTTTGACTCATCTGAGTCTTCAACTTCCAATTGTGACCTCTTGTTTCTGTGTCCCCTCCCTGGAACATCCTGTCTTTGTCCACCTTGTCTATTCCGCGTAGTATTTTATGTCGTTATCATGTCTCCCCTGACCCTCCTGTCCTCCAGTGTCGTCAGGCCGATTTCCCTTAACCTTTCTTCATAGGACATTCCCCTTAGCTCTGGAACTAACCTTGTCGAAAACCTTTGCACTTTCTGTGTGTGTGTGTGTGTGTGTGTGTGTGTGTGTGTGTGTGTGTGTGTGTGTGTGTGTGTGTGTGTGTGTGTGTGTGTGTGTGTGTGTGTGTGTGTGTACTCACCTAGTTGAGGTTGCGGGGGTCGAGTCCGCTCCTGGCCCCGCCTCTTCAGCTCCTGGTGTGTGTGTGTGTGTGTGTGTGTGTGTGTGTGTGTGTGTGTGTGTGTGTGTGTGTGTGTGTGTGTGTGTGTGTGTTGTGTGTGTGTGTGTGTGTGTGTGTGTGTGTGTGTGTGTGTGTGTGTGTGTGTGTGTGTGTGTGTGTGTGTGTGTGTGTGTGTGTGTGTACTCACCTAGTTTTATCACCTAGGTGTGGTTGCAGGGGTCCAGTCACACCTGGCCCTGCCTCTTCATTGGCCGCTACTGGGTCACTCTTCACTCATACGTCTACTTAAAGTTATGAATGGAACCTGCCTCCACTATATCACTTCCCAGACTTTTCCATTTCCTGACAACTTTGTGACTAAAGAAATACTTCCTAACATCCGTGTGATTCATCTGAGTCTTCAATTTCCAACTGTGACCCCTTGTTGCTGTGTCCCATCTCTGGAACATCATGTCTCTGTTGATTCCTCTCAGTATTTTATATGTCGCTATCATATCTTCCCTTTCTCTCCTGTCTTCCAGTGTCGTCAGGTCGATTTCCCGTATCCTCCTCTCGTAGGACATACCTCTTAGCTCCGGGACTAGTCTTGTTGCAAACCTTTGCACTTTCTCTAGTTTCCTTACGTGCTTGGCTAGGTGTGGGTTCCAAACTGGTGCTGCATACTCCAATATGGGCCTAACGTACACGGTGTACAGGGTCCTGAATGATTCCTTATTAGGATGTCGGAATGATATTCTTAGTTTTACTAGGCGCACATATGCTGCAACAGTTATTTGGTTGATGTGCGCCTCAAGATGTGCCTGGTGTTATACTCACCCAAAGCTCTTTTTCCTTGAGTGAGGTTTGTAGTCTCTGGTCCCCTAGACTACTCCGTCTGCGGTCTTCTTTGCCCTTCCCCAATCTTCATGACTTTGCACTTGGTGGGGTTGAACTCCAGTGTGTGTGTGTGTGTGTGTGTGTGTGTGTGTGTGTACTCACCTAATTCACCTAATTGTGGTTGCAGGGGTCGA
>NC_091318.1:33846388-33882949 GCF_038502225.1 Cherax quadricarinatus | reverse complement strand
TCGACCCCTGCAACCACAATTAGGTGAGCACAATTAGGTGAGTACACACACACACACACACACATACACAGCACATACACGTCACGACAATTTGTGTGCCATTATACATATAAAGTGAAGTGTATATAATGTGAAGTGTATACTATCATCAGTGAATAGTGAAATCGCGTAAGGAAGCGAGATGTATGAGAATATATGGTTATAAACATCACGGGTGAAGAATCTCCAAAATAGGGATTTAAGGCCTACGTACAACGACTTCGTCATCAGCAGCTGGCAACTTGTCACCGCACCATTGCAGCGCAAGTTTCATTCGCCTATTTGTGGTTTGCATGTTGAAAGCCCTGGCTTCTGGCCTTGCATATTGTTTGATACTGGTCACTCACTCCTGCAAGCTATTACCAGAATTATAATAGAAATAGCATAGACATAGTGAATACAGTGTTGACGAGTGTGAGGAGGTAGAGTCCAGCGAGGAGTAGAGTAGTATCACTTCCAGTAGTTATTAGCAGTAAGAATACTTAGGAAGCTAGGAAGTCCTCTTCCAATGTGAACATGGAACAGGATAATAACCAGTAATAATTGATACTTAAACCAGACACACACACACACAAGAAGAGTAACTTACTATAAGCTAGGTGGCCGGACAAGCTTTTAAGGGCAACATTGTAAGAAGGTGCGAGGGTCAAGTCCCAGGAGGGTGGAGGTCAGGTCACAAGAAGTTGAGGCCAGTCATTACACTGCACAAGTCACCTCTCACACACACACACACTCACACACACACACACATGCACACAGGGGTAGGGCAGTGTTACTACTGGTAGTTATTAGCAGTAAGAATACTTAGGAAGCTATGATGTCCTCTCTCAATGTGAACAAGGAATATGATAAGAACATAAGAACGAAGGAACACTGCAGAAGGCCTACTGGCCCATGCGAGGCAGGTCCAAGTCTCCTACCGGCTTAAGCCAATGCACCCAACCTAGTCAGGTCAGGTCACATTGACTTAAGGGAGGAACACGGCAACCGACCTGGTAGCACAAGCTATCAGGTCCAACTCACACCCACCCACATCCACTCATGTATTTATCCAACCTATTTTTAAAGCTACACAACGTTCTGGCCTCTATAACTGTACTCAGGAGTTTGTTCCACTCATCCACAACTCTATTACCAAACCAGTACTTTCCTATATCCTTCCTGAATCTGAATTTTTCCAACTTAAAACCATTGCTGCGAGTCCTGTCTAGGCTAGATATTTTCAGCACACTATTTACATCCCATTTATTTATTCCTGTCTTCCATTTATACACCTCAATCATATCCCCCCTAATTCTACGTCTTTCTAGAGAGTGCAGATTCAGGGCCCTTAGTCTATCCTCATAGGGAAGGTTTCTGATACATGGGATCAACTTTGTCATCTTCCTTTGTACATTTTCCAGAGAATTTATATCCATTCTGTAATACGGTGACCAAAATTGTGCAGCATAATCTAAATGAGGCCTAACCAAGGATGTATAGAGTTGAAGAACAACCTGAGGACTCCTATTATTTATGCTTCTTGATATGAAGCCAAGCAATAATTGATACTTAAATCCAGAAAGGGCAGTAAGTGGAGAGAGTAGCATTATTGGGAAAGATAGATGAGACTAAATTTGAGCCTACACGACAGAGACGTATAACGGGTCTTTCAACCACACCACCTACCCCCCCTAACCATCCCTCCCTCACACACAAGCACACACACACAAGGGTAGACACTCATAGCAGCCTTAGACCCTAGTAGCAAGTTCCGCTTTTTATAACCCAGAATTACTGGTATGTGTTGTTAGCAGTATCTCCCCTCACACCTCCCTCATACACATGAACACACACATACACACATACACACACACACCTGCACTAGGACAATATGGTAACTAACTAGGCAAACACACACACACACACACAAACACACACACACACATACACACACACACACACACACACACACACACACACACACACACACACACACACACACACATGCACACACACACATGCACACACACACACATGCACACACACAGGAGCTCGGACTCGACCCCCGCAACCTCAACTAGGTGAGTACACACACACCACCACCACCACTTGACACAAACACGTACCCCCTCCCCTAACCACCTCTCCCCCTTCCCTAACCACCTCACCTTAGCCACCTACCCCTCCCCCAAACCACCAAACCCCTCCCCCAAACCATCTAACCCCCTCCCCCAACTACCTCCCTCCCTCCAATAACCATCCTCCCCCTCCCCACAACCATCCATCCCAACTCTCTCTCAAACACATACTCCCCCCTCCCCTAACCACCTCTCCCTCTTCCCTAACCACCTAACCCTAGCCACCTACCCCTCCCCCAAACCATCTAACCCCTTACCCAAACCATCTAACCCCCTCCCCCAACTACCTCTACCCCTCCAATAAGCATCCTCCCCCTGCCCCATAACCATCCATCCCCTCTCCCCCTAACCATCTATTCCCCTCCCCCTAACCACCCATCCCCCTTTATACTGTAGAGCAACAGGGGAACCTAGAACTATAATGAGGACAAGGGGCTCCAAGGACGAATCTGGGAGGGAGGACTGGGAGGCAGAGCTCAAAAAAAGGGAGGAAGACTGAGGAAGGAGACTAGATGAGCTGGCAAGGAAGATGGAAGAGAGGTTAGCAGCAGAATGCAGAAGGTGGAAGCAACATGCCACAGCAGCAGAAAACAAGATAGAGAGATTACAAGAGGAGCTGAGACATCTGAAACAGCACAGAGACAAAGATATTACAGAAGTAGCATCGGCAATGGCTACATCAGACACAGACAACAGGTCTGAAGGGAACATGGAAACTAAAATGTATGCAGAGGCCCTGTCAAACCCACATGGGGCCAAAACAAAGACAGGGAGCACATTAGGACAGAATGAGAGGTTGGAAGACATTGAAGGAACCAGGACATGTGCAGGGACCTTACCAGATACCAGTGGGGGCCAGGAACAGGTGAGCAGGAAGGACAAACCATGAAGCATAAGGGCCATAACTAGGGAAGGGACTGAAGGAAGGAACACTCCATGGGAAGGAACTAAAACACATCAGAGGATGCAATGCGAGTCACAGTGGGAGGTGGAAAGGGAGAGATGCGTGTTTGTCTATGGGCTAGACGAAGCTAAAGGGGAAACTTATGATGAAAGAAAGCAGGAGGAGAAAAAAGCAATTGAAGGTATCATGAAGGTGATAGGCGAGGGGGACATGACCCAGGTGGCAAATTTTCCAAGAATCGGGTGGTTCACAAAGAAAAGGAATCGGCCTCTCAAAGTAATTTTCAAGGCAGAATCAACCCGAACCATGATCCTTCAGGAGAAAGCACGGCTGAGAGGCAAGCAGGAGTTCATGAGTGTGTACCTCGACCGAGACAGAACACAAGATGAAAGAAAGATGATGAAAGAGAGAGTTCAAAAACGAAAGGAAAAATGGGAGGAAATGAAAAAGGAGAGCAGAAGAACCCAGGATCAAAGGGAAGGACAAGCACACCCCCCAGAAACACCTGAAGAAGGACTCGACACCCCCAAGGCAACTGAACAATCCAAACCAACCATCACACACCGATCCCTCTGTTCCCACCCCCCGCACAGCAGTTACAGTATTAGAACAGAAGTTGAAGGTTTGGTACACAAATGCAGATGGATTAACGAATAAACATGAGGAATGGCAAGAAAGAATCAATGAGAAGTCCCCAGACATCATAGCAGTTACAGAAACAAAACTCACGGAGACAATAACAGATGCAATCTTCCCACCAGGATACCAGATCATGAGGAAAGATAGAAGGGGCAGAGGGGGAGGCGGGGTTGCTCTGCTCGTAAAAAACAGATGGAAATTCGAGAAAATGGAAGGCATAGATGAGACGGGAGAAAGAGATTACATAGTAGGTACACTTCAGTCTAGGAAACACAAGGTGGTCATTGCAGTGATGTATAATCCACCACAGAACTGCAGGAGGCCAAGAGAGGAATATGAAGAGAGAAACAGAGCAATGGTGGACACACTTGCTGAGGTGGCAAGAAGAGCTCACTCCAGCAGAGCAAAGTTACTGGTTATGGGGGATTTCAACCACAGGGAGATTGACAGGAAAACCCTGCAGCCACATGGGGGTCCCGAAACATAGAGAGCCAAGATGTTGGACGTGGTGGTGGAAAACCTCATGCACCAACATGTTAAGGACACTACCAGAGTGAGAGGGGAGGATGAACCAACAAGATTGGACCTTGTGTTCACCCTGGGCAGCTCAGACATTGAGGACATCAAGTATGAGAGTCCTCTAGGAGCTAGCGACCACGTTGTTCTGTCCTTTGAATACATAGTAGAGCTGCAAGTGGAGAGAGTAACAGGAGTTGAATGAGAAAAGTCTGACTGTAAAAGAGGGGACTACATAGGGTTGAAGAACTTCCTGCGGGAGGTCCAGTGGGACAGAGAACTGGCAGGAAAACCAGTAAACGAAATGATGGAATATGTAAAAACAAAATGCAAGGAAGCAGTGGAAAGGTTTATTCCCAAGTGCAACAGAAACAACGGGAAGACCAGAACGAGCCCCTGGTTTACCCGACGGTGTAAGGAGGCAAAAACAAAGTGCAATAGAGAATGGAAAAAGTACAGAAGGCAGAGAACACACGAAAATAGGGAGATAAGTCGCAGAGCCAGGAACGAGTACGCACAGGTAAGGAGAGAGGCCCAGTGACAGTATGAAATTGACATAGCATCGAGAATCAAGACTGACCCGAAACTCTTGTATAGCAACATCAGGAGGAAGACAACAGTCAAAGACCAGGTGATCAGATTAAGGACAGAAGGTGGAGAACTCACAAGAAATGATCAGGAGGTATGTGAGGAGCTGAACAGGAGATTTAAGAAAGTTTTTACAGTAGAGACAGGAAGGGCTGTGGGAAGACAGCACAGAAGGGAACATCAAGAGGGAATGTTCCAACAAGTGTTGGATGACATACGAACAACCGAGGAGGAGGTGAAGAAGCTCCTAAGTGACCTTGATACCTCAAAGGCGATGGGACCGGACAACATCTACCCATGGGTCCTTAGAGAAAGAGCAGAGATGCTGTGCATGCCTCTAACCACAATCTTCAACACATCCCTTGAAACTGGGCAACTACCTGAGAAATGGAAGATAGCAAATGTAGTCCCCATATTTAAGAAAGGAAACAGAAACGAGGCGCTAAACTACAGACCTGTGTCTCTGATATGTATTGTGTGCAAAGTCATGGCGATGATTATCAGGAGGAGAGTGGTGGAACACCTGGAATGGAACAAGATTATAAATGAAAACCAGCATGGGTTCATGGAAGGCAAATCTTGTATCACAAACCTCCTGGAGTTTTATGACAAGGTAACAGAAATAAAACACGAGAGAGAGGGTTGGGTAGATTGCGTTTTCCTAGACTGCAGGAAGGCCTTTGACACAGTTCCCCACAAGAGATTAGTGCAGAAGCTGGAGGATCAGGCGCATGTAACAGGGAGGGCACTGCAATGGATCAGGGAATACCTGACAGGGAGGCAGCAACGAGTCATGGTACGTGAAGAGGTATCACAGTGGGCGCCTGTGACGAGCGGGGTCCCACAGGGGTCAGTTCTAGGACCAGTGCTATTTTTGATATGTGCGAACGACATGGCGGAAGGAATTAAATCGGATGAGGATGAGGCAGGACTGCAAAGAGACCTGGACAGGCTGGACATGTGGTCCAGTAACTGGCTTCTCGAATTCAATCCTGCAAAATGCAAAGTCATGAAGACTGGGGAGGGGCAAAGAAGACCGCAGACAGAGTATAGGCTAGGTGGACAAAGACTACAGACCTTGCTCAGGGAGAAAGACCTCGGGGTGACCATAACACCGAGCACGTCACCGGAGGCACACATCAACCAAATAACTGATGCAGCATACGGGTGCCTGGCAAACCTGAGAATAGCGTTCCGATACCTTAATAAGGAATCGTTCAAGACACTGTACACTGTGTATGTTAGGCCCATACTGGAGTATGCAGCACCAGTCTGGAACCCACACCTGGTCAAGCACGTCAAGAAGTTAGAGAAAGTACAAAGATTTGCAACAAGGCTAGTCCCAGAGCTCAGGGGAATGTCGTACGAGGAAAGGTTGAGGGAAATCGGACTGACGACACTGGAGGACAGAAGGGTCAGGGGAGACATGATAACGACATACAAGATACTGCGGGGAACAGACAAGGTGGACAGATATAGGATGTTCCAGAGAGGGAACACAGGAACAAGGGGTCACAACTGGAAGCTGAAGACTCAGACGAGTCACAGGGACGTTAGGAAGTATTTCTTCAGTCATAGAGTCGTCAGGAAGTGGAATAGCCTAGCAAGTGAAGTAGTGGAGGCAGGAACCATACATAGTTTTAAGAAGAGGTATGATAAAGCTCAGGAAGCAGAGAGAGAGAGGGTCTAGTAGCGATCAGTGAAGAGGCGGGGCCAGGAGCTGAGTCTCGACCCCTGCAACCACAATTAGGTGAGTACACACACTCACACTATACCTCAGGACCTACACACTCCTTCAGCGTCCTCTTAATACTCAAATACTTTCTCTTTAAGCTTTTAATAACGGAAATTTAAAAATATCCTGGACACATTTTGTTAAGCTTTACAACCCACGACAAAGACTTGCTCGGGATCACAGTGTGGCTTTCCTGGTACTGGAATGTAATTGTGGTGTGTTAGGTCAGCCATTATGATGTTATGGTCGTAACTGTCCCTCCACTACTTTCTCCAACACTACCTCTAATGCTACCGCCACTACTGCCTCCAACGCTACCTCCAAAACAAAATCTACTACTTCCTCCACCGCTACCTCCAATACTACCTCCATCACCTCCAATTCTACCTTCATTGCCGCCTTCACCTCTACCTTGAACACTACCTACATCATTGTCTCCACGACCTCCACCATTACCTACAGACCTACTTCCAACACTCCCTCCAACAAAGGCTCCATTGATAAATTAGACACATGTGTAACTCTTGGGTATCTTTATTGAGGAAACGTTTCGCCACACAGTGGCTTCATCAATCCATACGTAGGAGAAACTTGAAGAACAGGAGGAGAATGAGGTAATCAGTCCCTCAACCTTGAGTCGATGTGTTCAGTCCATCAATCTTGAGTAGAATACGGCATATGAGCGGAGAAGCAGCTTATAAACCTTATGGCAGGAGATGTGCAGCAGTCATAGGTGGTGTCACATTTGTTCAATGTGGAACTGCAACTTCTTGGGATCTTAATACCTAGGAATTCTTCGCTTGCCTAATTCTTGGGCACGACCTACTTCCACATTGAACAAATGTGACACCACCTATGACTGCTGCACCTCTCCTGCCATAAGGTTTATAAGCTGCTTCTCCGCTCATATGCCGTATTCTATTCAAGATTGATGGACTGAACACATCGACTCAAGGTTGAGGGACTGATTACCTCATTCTCCTCCTGTTCTTCAAGTTTCTCCTACGTATGGACTGATGAAGCCACTGTGTGGCGAAACGTTTCCTCAATAAAGATACCCAAGAGTTGCACATGTGTCTAATTTCTCAATAAAGATACCCAAGAGTTGCACATGTGTCTAATTTATCAACATGTCGGTTCTCTGAACCATTCATCTACAAAGGCTCCATTGTTACTTCCTACACTATCTCCACCACTGTCTCCATCAATACCACCACCAATGCCTTCAATATTAATCCCATCTCTAAATAGTGTAGTGTATCTGTACGCGTAATGATTAATGTACTGTCTAAGGGTCATGAATTATCCACACTGATCTTGAATTAATAATAACAATAATAACTAACCACATTAGAGAAAAATTGAAATCCATTTTCTATATTGTGTTCACTTATCATACCCACTACGATACAGTTATTAAGCACACTCTTATAAGCTTCCTTATTACTGAATGAACATTATCCAAAAACCAGAAAACTTAAAATATTACTACCAAGGCACCTTGTAAAAATAAATTAATAAGAACATAAGAAAGAAGGAACTCTGCAACAGGTCTACTGGCCTATGCGAGGCAGGTCCAATTCTCCCACCGGCTTAAGCTCACTGACCTAGTGACCTTAAGCTCACTGACAGTCACTTAAAGGAGGAGCAAGGCATCCGACCTAGTAGCACAAGCTAGTTAGGTCCAACTCACACCCGCCCACACCACACTCCCTCCATAAGAACATAAGATAGGGGGAACAATGCAACAGGCCTGTTGGCCCATACTAGGCAGGTTCTTTACAATCCTTCCCACAAACAAAACATTTGCCCAACCCAATTTTCAATGCCATCCAAGAAATAAGCTCTGATAACTCTATCAACTCATATACAAGTCCCACTCAAATCCAACCCCTCTAACTTACGTATTTTTCCAACCTATATTTAAAACAACCCAAGGTTTTAGCCTCAATAACCCAATTAGGTAGACTGTTCCACTCATCAACTACCCTATTTCCAAACCAATACTTTCCTACATTCTTTCTAAATCTAAACTTGTCTAATTTGAATCCATTACTGTGGGTTCTCTCCAGGAGAGATATCCTCAAGACCTTATTTATATCCCCTTTGTTAATACCAATCTTCCACTTATACACTTCGATCATGTCTCCCCTCATTCTTCGTCTAACAAGTGAACGTAATTTAAGGGTCTTCAATCTTTCTTCATAAGGAGGATTTCTAATGCTATGTATTAATTTAGTCATCCTACGCTGAATGCTTTCTAACGAATTTATGTCCATTCTGAAATATGGAGACCAGAATTGAGCTGCATAATCTAGGTGAGGCCTTACTAATGATGTATAAAGCTGCAGTATGACCTCTGGACTTCTGTTGCTTGCACTTCTTGATATAAATCTCAATAATCTATTTGCCTTATTACGTACGCTTAGGCATTGCTGTCATGGTTTAAGGTTACTGCTTACCATAACCCCCAAGTCCTTTTCGCAGTCTGTATGGCTAAGTTCTACATTATTAAGCTGGTAGGTGCTAGGGTTATGGACATTTCCGAGCTTTAGAACTTTACATTTATCTATATTGAACTGCATCTGCCACTTTACTGACCACGAATTGAGTTTGTCTAAATCCTCCTGAAGTTGTGAGACATCAACGTCTGAATCGATTATCCTACCTATCTTCGTGTCATCAGCAAATTTGCTTATGTCACTAATAATTCCCTCGT
Source organism: Cherax quadricarinatus (assembly GCF_038502225.1). Classification (NCBI taxonomy): domain Eukaryota; kingdom Metazoa; phylum Arthropoda; class Malacostraca; order Decapoda; family Parastacidae; genus Cherax; species Cherax quadricarinatus. The sequence goes on along the minus strand of NC_091318.1, from coordinate 33,873,689 downwards.
CAAGGTCGTTTATATATATTATAAACAACAACGGGCCTAAAACTGAACCCTGCGGAACGCCACTTGTTACAGATCCCCACTAGATTTAACCCCATTTATGCACACCCTCTGCTTCCTATTACTGAGCCATGACTCGATCCATGACAGCATTTTTCCCCCAATGCCATGAGCAGCCACTTTCTTCAACAGTCTCTGATGTGGTACTGTATCGAAAGCATTACTAAAATGTAAATAAATAATATCGAATTCTTTATCCTGATCAACGTCCTCAAAAGCTTTGCTGAAGAAGGTTAATAAATTAGTTAGGCAGGAACGGCCCATCGTGAAACCATGTTGAGTATCATTAATCAAGCTATGCTTATCGATATGGCTTCTTATATTATCAGCTATAATTGATTCTAGTAATTTGCCTACAATTGAGGTTAGGCTTATTGGGCGGTGAAAATCAAAACGGTATTTTGACGGTAACGACTTGTCCCCTGTTTTACAAATAGGAATTACATTAGCCATCTTCCACATATCAGGAACTACACCTGTTTGAAGAGAAATATTAAAAATATTAGTTAAAGCTTCACAGCTCTGTGAAGACCTGCTTGTGTGCTCTCTGTGAATGTGAACCAGGATGCCCTCTCTTGAGCAACTTTACCAGCAGCTGAGAGAAGAACTCACAGTTGCTAAGATAGAGATACGGCGATTAACGGAGGAGAACAAGAGGATTCGTAGTAATCCTCCTGTTGTGAGTCCCCAGGTTAAGAGGGGAGCTTGGTCAGTGGCCGGGCAACATGGAACCAAGCTGAAGATCAAGAAAACGGTTGGAGAAGCAGAAACAACGAGAAACCAGAAGACTACCGTGGAAACTTCCAACCCATTCTCGGTGCTACCTGACGAATGTGAGTGTTCTACTGGGAATGCCACAACGAGCACCAAAGAAGCATTGGCAGACGTGAGTAAGACATCCCTAGAAACCCCAACGAAGACCATCGAGAACGTCTTGACGAATTCTACAATTGGTGTAATGCTACATGAAGAATGTGAGTCGACTACTGGGAGCATCACGACGGACGACGCCAAGGATGGGAAAAACATTGTTGTTGTTGGGGATAGCCAAGTTAGGTACATGGATAGGGCATTCTGCTTGAAGGATAGGAGTAGGAGGCAGAGAGTGTGTTTTCCTGGGGCTGGGATGAAGGATATTGTTAGCCGTCTGGATGACATCATGAGAGGTAATGGGAGCAATCCTATTATCTGTCTCAGTGCTGGAGGCTACGATGTTGGCAGACGTAGGAGTGAGGACCTGATTAGCAGGTATAGGTCAGCAATAGAGATAATTAGGAGGAAGGGTGGGAAACCTGTCATATGTGGCATTTTGCCAAGGAGAGGAGTTGGAAATGAATGGTTGTCCAGAGCAATTGGTATCAATTGCTGGCTGGACAAATACTGTAAGAAAAATGCGGTAACATTCATTGACAACTGGGACCTCTTCTATGGCAGAAATGACATGTATGCCAGGGATGGGGTTCACTTATCTAGGTGTGGGGTCGGAGCACTGGCCAACGCAGTGTAGGGAGCTGTTAGGTCTTTAAACTAGGAATAGTTAGTGGTATGGGTTTTTGCGGGAAAACTGTGAAGTCGCAGGGTAGTAATATGAGTACTAGGAGAACTAGTAATAGGCAAAATGAGGTGGATATTGGAAAGCCAGTGGCACTAATTGACAAGGACAGTAATAGGTTTAGTGGAATAACAGAAAGGAGCAGGAAGGGTAAAGAGAGAGGAGGGTCTTTAAATATTTATTACACAAATAGTCGCAGTGCTAGGAATAAGATGGACGAGTTGAGATTAGTTGCTAGTGCAGGTAACATAGATGTATTTGCCATTACTGAGACGTGGTTTAATTCAAAAAGTCGGGACATGCCTGCAGAATGTCACATTCAGGGTTTTAAATTGTTCCAAGTAGATAGAAGTATTGGGAAGGGGGGTGGCGTGGCATTGTATGTCCGAGATCGCTTGAACTGTTGCATAAAAACGGGTATTAAGTCTGAAGTAACACATACAGAGTCTGTTTGGATAGAATTTTCAGAGGGGCATGAAAAATTAATTTTAGGTGTGATATACCATCCCCCAAATTTAGATAGGGACAAGGGGAGACTACTATGGGAGGAAATTGTTAGGGCCACAAGGCACGATAATGTAGTAATTCTAGGAGACTTTAACTTTAGTCATATTGATTGGAATTTCTTGACTGGGAATTTAGAATCATACAACTTCTTAGAAGTAGTTCAGGATTGTTTTTTGAAGCAGTTTGTGACAGAACCTAACAAGGGGTAATAACCTGCTTGACTTAGTTCTGGCAAACAATGAATCCCTTGTTAATAATTTAGAAGTTTCAGAGGAACTGGGTGCTAGCGACCACAAATCAATTACATTTAGAATTGAATGGAAGTATGATAGTAGGGATAACTCAGTAACAGTCCCAGATTTTCGCTTAGCAGATTACGATGGGCTTAGAGAACACTTATCATCTGTTGACTGGGGTAACGAAGAGAGCTATCAATATGACAGTTTTCTGAACACAATACATGCTGCTCAAAGAACGTTCATCCCTTATAAAGAAATTAGATCAAATAGAAATGACCCAAAATGGATGAATAATAGGCTCAAATATCTACTAGGGCATAAGAAAGGAATTTATAGGCGTATCAAAAGAGGCGAGGGTCATCTTATGAATCAGTATATTGACATTAAGAGGGACATTAAAAAGGGGATAAGAAAAGCTAAAAGGGACTATAAAATTAAAGTTGCTAGGGATTCTAAAACTAACCCAAAAAGTTTTTTCCAGGTATATAGAACAAAAGTCAGAGATAAGATAGGTCCCCTTAAAAATAACTATGGGCATCTTACTGACAAAGAGAATGAAATGTGCTCGATTTTAAATAATTATTTTCTCTCGGTTTTTACACAGGAAGACACTAATAATATTCCGGTAATTAATTTTTATAGTGGGCCAGAAGAAGATAAATTATGTAACATCACAGTCACTAGTGAAATGGTTGTGAAGCAGATAGACCGACTGAAGCAAAATAAGTCACCGGTTCCTGATGAGGTTTTTTAAAGGGTTCTAAAGGAATGCAAAATGGAAGTCTGTGAACCATTAACTAATATTTTTAATTTATCTCTTCAAACAGGTGTAGTGTCTGATATGTGGAAGATGGCTAATGTAATTCCTATTTTTAAAACAGGGGACAAGTCGTTACCGTCAAATTACCGCCCAATAAGCCTGACCTCAATTGTAGGCAAATTACTAGAGTCAATTATAGCTCAAATTATAAGAAGCCATCTCGATAAGCATAGCTTGATTAATGATACTCAGCATGGATTCACAAGAGGCCGGTCTTGTCTAACTAATTTATTAACTTTCTTCAGTAAAGCTTTTGAGGCTGTTGACCACGATAAAGAATTTGATATTATTTACTTAGATTTTAGTAAGGCATTTGATAGAGTTCCGCACCAAAGACTGTTGAAGAAAGTAGCAGCTCATGGCATTGGGGGAAGAGTGCTCTCGTGGATCGAATCATGGCTCACAGACAGGAAGCAGAGAGTGTCCATAAATGGGGTTAAATCCGAGTGGGGATCAGTAACAAGTGGCGTTCCACAGGGATCAGTCTTGGGCCCGTTGTTGTTTATAATATATATCAATGATCTTGATGAAGGAATTACTAGTGATATGAGCAAATTCGCCGATGACACGAAGATAGGTAGGATAATTGATTCAAACGTAGATGTTAGGGAACTTCAGGAGGATTTAGACAAACTCTACTCTTGGTCAGAAAAGTGGCAGATGCAGTTCAATGTAGATAAATGCAAGGTTCTGAAGCTCGGGAGTGTCGATAACCCTAGCACTTATAAGTTAAATAATGTAGAACTTAGCCATACAGATTGCGAAAAGGACTTGGGGGTTATGGTAAGCAGCAACCTTAAACCAAGACAGAAATGCCTAAGCGTACGTAATAAGGCAAATAGATTACTGGGATTTATATCAAGAAGTGTAAGCAACAGATGTCCAGAGGTCATACTGCAGCTTTATACATCATTAGTAAGGCCTCACCTAGATTATGCAGCTCAATTCTGGTCTCCATACTACAGAATGGACATAAATTCGTTAGAAAACATTCAGCGTAGGATGACTAAATTAATACATAGGATTAGAAATCTTCCTTATGAAGAAAGATTGAAGACTCTTAAGTTACATTCACTTGTTAGACGAAGAATGAGGGGAGACCTGATCGAAGTGTATAAGTGGAAGATAGGTATTAATAAAGGGGATATTAACAAGGTCTTGAGGATATCTCTCCAAGAGAGAACCCGCAGTAATGGATTTAAATTAGATAAGTTTAGATTTAGAAAGGACATAGGAAAGTATTGTAATTCTACCAACTTTATTACAAAGGGGATATTAACAAGGTCTTGAGGATATCTCTCCAAGAGAGAACCCGCAGTAATGGATTTAAATTAGATAAGTTTGGAAATAGGGTAGTTGATGAGTGGAACAGTCTACCTAGTTGGGTTATTGAGGCTAGGACTTTGGGTAGTTTCAAATTTAGGTTGGATAAGTACATGAGTGGGAGGGGTTGGATTTGAGTGGGACTTGGAAATATAAACACAAATGCAGTATAATGTGATCCTTTATTGACTACGTTTCGCCCACACAGTGGGCTTTTTCAAGTCACAAACAGAACTGTTTGTGACTTGAAAACAGTTCTGTTTGTGACTTGAAAAAGCCCACTGTGTGGGCGAAACGTAGTCAATAAAGGATCACATTATACTGCATTTGTGTTTATATTTCCATTGTGTCGGTATTTTATACCATTTATTTCCATTGAGTGGGACTTGCACATCGGAGCTTGTTTCTTGGGTGGCATTGAAAGTTGGGTTGGTCAAATGTTTGTTAGTGGGATGAATTGTAAAGGACCTGCCTAGTATGGGCCAACAGGCCTGCTGCAGTGTTCCTCCTTTCTTATGTTCTTATGTAAAAACTTTTTGGGTTAGTTTTCGAATCCCTAGCAACTTTAATTTCATAGTCCCGTTTAGCTTTTCTTATCCCTTTTTTAACGTCCCTCTTGATGTCAATATGCTGATTCATAAGATGACCCTCACCTCTTTTGATGCGCCTATAAATTCTTTTTTTCTGTCCTAAAAGATATCGGAGCCTATTATTCATCCATCTGGGGTCATTTCTATTCCATCTAATTTCCTTATATGGGATAAATGTCCTTTGGGCAGCATGCATTGTGTTAAGAAAGCTGTCCTACTGATAGCTCTCTTCGTTACCCCAGTCTACAGATGATAAGTGTTCTCTAAGTCCATTGTAATCTGCTATACGAAAATCTGGGACCATTACTGAATTATCCTTACTATCAAACTTCCATTCAATGCTAAAGGTAATTGATTTGTGAACGCTCGTTTCGAGTTCCTCTGTAATTTCTAAATTATTAACAATTGTTTCCTTGGAAATAAATGGTATAAAATACCGATACAATGGAAATATAAACACAAATGCAGTATAATGTGATCCTTTATTGACAACGTTTCACCCACACAGTGGGCTTTTTCAAGTCACACACGGATCTGATCCGTGTGTGACTTGAAAAAGCCCACTGTGTGGGTGAAACATTGTCAATAAAGGATCACATTATACTGCATTTGTGTTTATATTTCCAAGGATTTCCTTATTTGCCAGAACCAAATCAAGCAGGTTATTTCCCCTTGTAGGCTCTGTCACAAACTGCTTCAAAAAACATCATGTACCTCACTCATTATAACATTATATCCTGGTCCTGTAGTTTCATACGTCTCTCTACTCTTCATTAGGTGTTCTCGTGCCCATCACACATCTCCAGAGCTCACACTTAACCCATTAACTTCACTCTCAGTCTAATATAAAGGCGTTCAAATAGGAGAGTGGTGAGCCACTCCCCTTTTATGATGCCTCTAACTACACTAGAAACACTGTTAGTTACACCTGCCACATCCTACCCTCAACAAAAATTTGTAAAAATATATATGATGCTCCATAAGCACTGAAAATAAATTCTAAGAGTAATTTTAGCATATTTAATATATATAAAAATAAACAAAATTTGTAAATATAATTTAAGGTATTTTCGTTCAAAAAGTTTATTCTCACTTTAAAAAAATCCAAAATATATCTTAAACCATACCTTATTACAGTCAAAATATTATTGAAACCCACATATTGAGCATCAAGGGATCCTGCTTGTCCATAATGCTTTTTCCAAAAATGTTGAAAATCTCAAAATTAGATAAAGAAACCAATGTTATTCTACAATTTGCAAAGTTTTTACACCCCTGGCAAAGCACATTTTCCCATTATAAAGTTAGTCTACGGTCACCAATATACCCTGGCAACGTTCAATGATGTTCATATATACCCTGGCAACGTTCAATGATGTTCATAGCACAACCTAGCCCAAAATAACGAGATTTTGCGTCCCCTGCCAACGAAAATAATAAAATAAAAAAATGTAAATAAACTGGGCTACATACATTAAGCAGCCGAGCTAATATATAGCAGATGCTCTCAATAACAGTACAATTGCTTAAATCCATTATTTTAATTAAAAGAAGACAATAAATCTCGTAAGCTAAACTACATTACAACCACCACCTCCAACACTCCTACCAACACTTCCTACAGTACTGCTACCAACACTTCCTCCATCGCTGTTACTAACACTTCCTCCAACACTCCCACCAACACTTCCTACAGCACTGCTGCCAACACTTCCTACAGCACTGCTACCAACACTGTTACTAACACTTCCTCCAACACTACTACCAACACTTCCTCCAACACTCCTACCAACACTTCCTACAGCACTGCTACCAACACTTCCTCCAACACTGTTACTAACATTTCCTCCAACACTTCTACCAACAGTTCCTCCAACACTCCTATCAACACTTCCTACAGCACTGCTACCAACACTTCCTCTAACACTGTTACTAACACTTCCTCCAACACTACTATCAACAGTTCCTCCAACACTGTTACTAACATTTCCTCCTCCATTACAGCTGCCTCTGCTGGAAACAAAAACACATGCAGTTTAATGTGATCCTTTATTGACAACGTTTCGCCCACACAGTGGGATTTTTCAAGTCACAAACAGATCTACCTGGGGTGGAAGGTACGTGAGCATTTATAGTCAGATTCAAAAGTTGAGGTCAGGTGGAGAATGCTGCATCTGATGATGTACCGAGTGGCGTTATCGAGTCTAAAATCTTGGGTAGCTTGGCAGGGAGATTGGATAAGTTGTGAGCAGACCTTCTGCAGTGTTCTATGTTCTTATGTGGGATAGCGATGAAGAAGTTTCTTGGCAAGTGGTTCAGCTATGTTATAGAAGCCATTGTTCTGGTTGAAATTGTTGGTTATAGAGATAAGCGATGATTCCAGGATTCTTCGGTATTGAGTGTTGTCTTCTGTGGCGATAAGTCTTGAGTTTCTGTAGTTAATTAAATGGTTTTGTGAATTGAGATGTTGTACACAGGCATTCCTTGTATCGTCAGTCCTGCTTGCGTATTGGTGTTCTGAAATACGTGTTTGGAGGTCTCTTGATGTTTCGCCCACGTATAATTTGTTGCAGTCATTACAAGGGATTATGTATACCCCTGCAGAGGTTGAAAAAAAAGCCCACTGTGTGGGCGAAACGTTGTCAATAAAGGATCACATTAAACTGCATATGTGTTTATGTTTCCATTGTGTCGGTATTTTGTACCATTTATTTTCAGCTGCCTCTGCTACCAACACTTCCTCCAGAATTGCTACCAACACTTTCTCCAGCACTGTTACCAACACTTCCTTCAATATTCCTACTAACACTTCCTCCAACACTGTTACTAACACTTCCTCCAACACTGTTACTAACACTTCCTCCAACACTGTTACTAACACTTCCTCCACTACTACAGCTGCCTCTGCTACCAACCTTTCTCCAATACTGCTAACTACCTCCACCATTACCTACATCACTACTTCCAACACTACTTCCAGCATCACCTCCAACACTACCTCAAAAACTTTCTCCAGCATCACCCCCCCCTCACTACCTCCACCATTAACCACACCAATATAATCCAACACTATCTCCATTATTGTCTAAAGCACTATATCCAGCACTACCTCCACCAGTATCTCAAACACAACCTCCACTATTACCTCCATCACTACCTCCAACAATACCTTCACCATTACCTTCATCACTACCTCCAACGCAACCTCAGACATTACCTCCACCACTATCTCCAACACAACTTCCACCACTACCTCCAACACTACCTCCAACTCTTACTCCACCATTACCTCCAACACTACCTCCAGCTCTTCCTCCACCATTACCTCCAACACTACCAACAACACTACCTCCAACTCTCCCTCCACTACTACCTCCATCATTACCTAAAACACTACCTCCAACTCTTCCCCCAACATTGCCCCCAACACTACCTCCAACACTACCTCCAACACTCCAACACCACTGCCTCCAACACTACTGCCAGGTAACCTTTTTCACCACAATTTCATCTCGGGAATCACTATTAACCCACAAATTGAATTTCAAACTAGATTTCGTTTCGTTTCGTCCAGGAACCATTATCAAGTGATGAGTCTAGGAACATCATCAAGTGATGAGTCTAGGAACATCATCAAGTGATGAGTCTAGGAACATCAAGTGATGATTATAGGAACCATCAACAAGTGATGAGTCTAGGAACATCATCAAGTGATGAGTCTAGGAACATCAAGTGATGATTATAGGAACCATCAACAAGTGATAAGTCTACGAACATCATCAAGTGGTGAGTCTACGAACATCATCAAGTGATGAGTCTAGGAACATCATCAAGTGATGAGTCTAGGAATATCATCAAGTGATGAGTCTAGGAACCATCAACAAGTGATGAGTCTACGAACATCATCAAGTGATGAGTCTAGGAACATCATCAAGTGATAAGTCTAGGAACATCATCAAGTGATGAGTCTAGGAATATCATCAAGTGATGAGTCTAGGAACATCAAGTGATGATTATAGGAACCATTATCAAGTGATGAGTCTAGGAACATCATCAAGTGATAAGTCTAGGAACATCATCAAGTGATGAGTCTAGGAACATCATCAAGTGATGAGTCTAGGAACATCATCAAGTGATGAGTCTAGGAACATCATCAAGTGATGAGTCTAGGAAAATTATCAAGTGATGAGGAACATCATAGGAAGTCTAGGAACATCATCAAGTGATGAGTCTAGGAAAATTATCAAGTGATAAGTCTAGGAACATCATCAAGTGATGAGTCTAGGAACATCATCAAGTGATGGAACATCATCAAGTGATGAGTCTAGGAAAATTATCAAGTGATGAGTCTAGGAACATCATCAAGTGATGAGTCTAGGAACATCATCAAGTGATGAGTCTAGGAACATCATCAAGTGATGAGTCTAGGAACATCATCAAGTGATGAGTCTAGGAACATCATCAAGTGATGAGTCTAGGAACATCATCAAGTGATGAGTCTAGGAATATCATCAAGTGATGAGTCTAGGAATATCATCAAGTGATGAGTCTAGGAATATCATCAAGTGATGAGTCAAGAGACACCACAAAAAAGTCACATGACCAGTACCACCATTAACAAGTCACAAGACCAGTAAAACCATTAACAAGACACAACGCCAGTACCACCATTAACAAGTCACAAGACCAGTACCACCATTAACAAGTCACAAGACCAGTACCACCATTAACAAGTCACAAGACCAGCACCACCATTACCAAGTCACAAGACCAGTACCACCATTAACAAGTCACAAGACCAGTACCACCATTAACAAGTCACAATACCAGTACCACCATTAACAAGTCACAATACCAGTACCACCATTAACAAGTCACAATACCAGTACCACCATTAACAAGTCACAATACCAGTACCACCATTAACAAGTCAAAATACCAGTACCACCATTAACAAGTCACAATACCAGTACCACCATTAACAAGTCACAATACCAGTACCACCATTAACAAGTCACAATAGCAGTACCACCATTAACAAGTTACAATACCAGTACCACCATTAACAAGTCACAATACCAGTACCACCATTAACAAGTCACAATACCAGTACCACCATTAACAAGTCACAATACCAGTACCACCATTAACAAGTCACAATACCAGTACCACCATTAAAAAGTCACAAGACCAGTACCACCATTAACAAGTCACAATACCAGTACCACCATTAACAAGTCACAATACCAGTACCACCATTAACAAGTCACATTACCAGTACCACCATTAACAAGTCACATGACCAGTACCACCATTAACAAATCACAAGACCAGTACCACAATTAACAAGTCACAAAACCAGAACCACATTAACAAGTCACAAGACCAGTACCACCATTAACAAGTCACAAGACCAGTACCACCATTAGCAAGTCACGAGACCAGTACCACCATTAACAAGTCACAAGACCAGTAAAACCATTAACATGTCCCAAGACCAGCTTCACCATTAACAAATCACAAGACCAGTACCACCATTAACAAGTCATAAGACCAGTACCACCATTAACAAGCCACAAGACCAGTACCACCATTAACAAATCACAAGACCAGTACCACCATTAACAAGTCAAAAGACCAATACCACCATTAACAAGTGACAAGACCATTGCCACCATTAACAAGTCACAAGACCAGTACCACCATTAACAAGTCACAAGACCAGTACCACCGTTAACAAGCCACAATATCAGTACCACCATTAACAAGTCACAAGAACAGTACCACTGTTAACAAGTCACGAGACCATTACCACCATTAACAAATCAAAAGACAAATACCACCCTTAACAAGTGACAAGACCAGTACCACCATTAACACGTCACAAGACCAGTACCACCATTAACAAATCACAAGAGCAGTACCAACATTAACACGTCACAAGACCAGTACCACCATTAAAAAGTCACAAGACCAGTACCACCATTAACACGTCACAAGACCAGTACCACCATTAACACGTCACAAGACCAGTACCACCATTAACAAGTCACAAGGCCAGTACCACCATTAACACGTTACAAGACCAGTACCACCATTAACAAGTCACAAGACCCGTACCACCATTAACAAGTTAAAAGACCAATACCACCATTAACAAGTCACAAGACTAGCACCACCATTAACAAGTCACAAGACCAGTACCACCATTAACAAGTCACAAGACTAGTACCACCATTAACAAGTCACAAGACCAGTACCACCATTAACAAGTCACAAGACCAGTACCACCATTAACAAGTCACAAGACCAGTACCACCATTAACAAGTCACAAGACCAGTACCACCATTTACAAGCCACAAGACCAGTACCACCATTAACAAGTCACAAGACCAGTACCACCATTAACAAGTCACAAGACCAGTACCACCATTAACAAGTCACAAGACCAGTACCACCATTAACACGTCACAAGACCAGTACCACCATTAACAAGTCACAAGACCAGTACCACCATTAACACGTCACAAGACCAGTACCACTATTAACAAGTCACAAGACCAGTACCACCATTAACAAATTAAAAGACCAATACCACCGTTAACAAGTCACAAGACTAGCACCACCATTAACAAGTCACAAGACCAGTACCACCATTAACAAGTCACAAGACTAGTACCACCATTAACAAGTCACAAGACCAGTACCACCATTAACAAGTCACAAGACCAGTACCACCATTAACAAGTCACAAGACCAGTACCACCATTAACAAGCCACAAGACCAGTACCACCATTAACAAGTCACAAGACTAGCACCACCATTAACACGGCACAAGACCATACCACCATTAACACGTCACAAGACCAGTACCACCATTAACAAGTCACAAGACCAGTACCACCATTAACACGTCACAAGACCAGTACCACTATTAACAAGTCACAAGACCAGTACCACCATTAACAAGTTAAAAGACCAATACCACCATTAACAAGTCACAAGACTAGCACCACCATTAACAAGTCACAAGACCAGTACCACCATTAACAAGTCACAAGACTAGTACCACCATTAACAAGTCACAAGACCAGTACCACCATTAACAAGTCACAAGACCAGTACCACCATTAACAAGTCACAAGACCAGTACAACCATTAACAAGTCACAAGACCAGTACCACCATTTACAAGCCACAAGACCAGTACCACCATTAACAAGTCACAAGACCAGTACCACCATTAACAAGTCACAAGACCAGTACCACCATTAACAAGTCACAAGACCAGTACCACCATTAACACGTCACAAGACCAGTACCACCATTAACAAGTCACAAGACCAGTACCACCATTAACAAGTCACAAGACCAGTACCATCATTAACAAGTCACAAGACCAGTATCACCATTAACAAGTCACAAGACCAGTATCACCATTAACAAGTCACAAGACCAGTATCACCATTAACAAGTCACAAGACCAGTATCACCATTAACAAGTCACAAGACCAGTACCACCATTAACAAGTCACAACACCAGTACCACCATTAACAAGCCACAAGACTAGTACCACCATTAACAAGTCACAAGACGAGTACCACCATTAACAAGTCACAAGACCAGTACCACCATTAACAAGCCACAAACTAGTACCACCATTAACAAGTCACAAGACCAGTACCACCATTAACAAGTGACAAGACCAGTACCACCATTAACAAGTCACAAGACCAGCACCACCATTAATAAGTCACAAGACCAATACCACCATTAACAAGTGGCAAGACCATTACCACCATTAACAAGTCACAAGACCAGTACCACCATTAACAAGTCACAAGACCAGTACTACCATAAACAAGTCACAAGACCAGTACCACCATTAACATGTCCTAAGACTAGTATCACCATTAACAAGTCACAAGACCAGTGCCACCATTAACAAGCCACAAGACCAGTACCACCATTAACAAGTCACAAGACCAGCACCACCATTAACAAGTCACAAGACCAGTACCACCATTAACAAGTCACAAGACCAGCACCACCATTAACAAGTCACAAGACCAGCACCACCATTAACAAGTCACAAGACCAGCACCACCATTAACAAGTCACAAGACCAGCACCACCATTAACAAGTCACAAGACCAGCACCACCATTAACAAGTCACAAGACCAGTACCACCATTAACAAGTCACAAGACCAGCACCACCATTAACAAGTCACAAGACTAGCACCACCATTAACAAGTCACAAGACCAGTACCACCATTAACAAGTCACAAGACCAGCACCACCATTAACAAGTCACAAGACCAGTACCACCATTAACAAGTCACAAGACCAGCACCACCATTAACAAGTCACAAGACCAGCACCACCATTAACAAGTCACAAGACCACCACCACCATTAACAAGTCACAAGACAAGCACCACCATTAACAAGTCATAAGACAAGCACCACCATTAACAAGTCACAAGACTAACACCACCATTAACAAGTCACAAGACCAGCACCACCATTAACAAGTCACAAGACCAGCACCACCATTAACATGTAACAAGACCAGCACCACCATTAACAAGTCACAAGACCAGCACCACCATTAACATGTCACAAGACCAGCACCACCATTAACAAGTCACAAGACCAGCACCACCATTAACAAGTCATAAGACCAGTACCACCATTAACAAGTCACAAGACCAGCACCACCATTAACAAGTCACAAGACCACCATTAACATGTCACAAGACCAGCACCACCATTAACAAGTCACAAGACCAGCACCACCATTAACAAGTCATAAGACCAGTACCACCATTAACAAGTCACAAGACTAGCACCACCATTAACACCACCATTAACAAGTCACAAGACCAGCACCACCATTAACAAGTCACATGACAGCACCACCATTAACAAGTCACAAGACCAGTACCACCATTAACAAGTCACAAGACCAGCACCACCATTAACAAGTCACAAGACTAGCACCACCATTAACAAGTCACAAGACCAGTACCACCATTAACAAGTCACAAGCACCACCATTAACAACCAGTACCACCATTAACAAGTCACAAGACCAGTACCACCATTAACAAGTCACAAGACCAGTACCACCATTAACAAGTCACAAGACCAGTACCACCATTAACAAGTCACAAGACCAGTACCACCATTAACAAGTCACAAGACCAGTATCACCATTAACAAGTTCCAAGACTAGCACCACCATTAACAAGTCACAAGACCAGCACCACCATTAACAAGTCACAAGACTAGCACCACCATTAACAAGTCACAAGACCAGTACCACCATTAACAAGTCACAAGACCAGCACCACCATTAACAAGTCACAAGACTAGCACCACCATTAACAAGTCACAAGACCAGCACCACCATTAACAAGTCACAAGACTAGCACCACCATTAACAAGTCACAAGACCAGTACCACCATTAACAAGTCACAAGACAAGCACCACTATTAACAAGTCACAAGACCAGTACCACCATTGACAAGTCACAAGACTAGCACCACCATTAACAAGTCACAAGACCAGTACCACCATTAACAAGTCACAAGACCAGTACCACCATTAACAAGTCACAAGACCAGCACCACCATTAACAAGTCACAAGACTAGCACCACCATTAACAAGTCACAAGACCAGCACCACCATTAACAAGTCACAAGACTAGCACCACCATTAACAAGTCACAAGACCAGTACCACCATTAACAAGTCACAAGACCAGCACCACCATTAACAAGTCACAAGACCAGTACCACCATTAACAAGTCACAAGACTAGCACCACCATTAACAAGTCACAAGACCAGTACCACCATTAACAAGTCACAAGACCAGTACCACCATTAACAAGTCACAAGACCAGCACCACCATTAACAAGTCACAAGACCAGTACCACCATTAACAAGTCACAAGTCCAGTACCACCATTAACAAGTCACAAGACTAGCACCACCATTAACAAGTCACAAGACCAGTACCACCATTAACAAGTCACAAGACCAGCACCACCATTAACAAGTCACAAGACCAGTACCACCATTAACAAGTCACAAGACCAGCATCACCATTAACTAGTCACAAGACCAGCACCACCATTAACAAGTCACAAGACCAGCACCACCATTAACAAGTCACAAGACCAGCAGCACCATTAACAAGTCACAAGACCAGCACCACCATTAACAAGTCACAAGACCAGTACCACCATTAACAAGTCACAAGACTAGCACCACCATTAACAAGTCACAAGACCAGCACCACCATTAACAAGTCACAAGACCAGTACCACCATTAACAAGTCACAAGACTAGCACCACCATTAACAAGTCACAAGACCAGCACCACCATTAACAAGTCACAAGACCAGTACCACCATTAACAAGTCACAAGACCAGCACCACCATTACCAAGTCACAAGACCAGTACCACCATTAACAAGTCACAAGACCAGCACCACCATTAACAAGTCACAAGACCAGCACCACCATTAACAAGTCACAAGACCAGTACCACCATTAACAAGTCTGGGGTTCAGTAGTGTCGACATCTTGGTTCAGTTTCCTAGTCACTTTGTCTTACTTGCTCCAGTGACTAGGAAAAACTGTTGTCAGAAATAATAAAACAGTAAAATGCCTTTGTTTTTGTTTTATCAAACATTAAAACTATTCGATTTAAACAATAAAATTCTCTGCATAACCAGAATCTTCTTTATATCATTTACTTAAAATATTGCACAATGCAATTTGACTTAATTTTTTTTAAATAATAAGGATTTTTTAATTTGCTTGTTAATTTATTGTGCAACTAATTCCGTATTTCTAAAATTTTTATGCAACTAAATTTAGATGTAACCAAGTTTAGATGTAACCAAGTTTAGATGCAACCATCGTTAGATGCAACCAACGTTAGATGCAACCAACTTTAGATGCAACCAACGTTAGATGCAACCAACTTTAGATGCAACCAACTTTAGATGCAACCAAGTTTAGATGCAACCAAGTTCAGATGCAACCAACTTTAGATGCAACAAACGTTAGATGCAACCAACGTTAGATGCAACCATCGTTAGATGCAACCATCGTTAGATGCAACCATCGTTAGATGCAACCAACGTTAGATGCAACCAACGTTAGATGCAACAAACGTTAGATGCAACCAACGTTAGATGCAACCAACGTTAGATGCAACCAAGTTTAGATGCAACCAAGTTCAGATGCAACCAAGTTTAGATGCAACGAAGTTTAGATGCAACCATGTTTAGATGCAACCAAGTTTAGATGCAACCAACTTTAGATGCAACAAACGTTAGATGCAACCATCGTTAGATGCAACCATCGTTAGATGCAACCAACGTTAGATGCAACCAACGTTAGATGCAACAAACGTTAGATGCAACCAACGTTAGATGCAACCAACGTTAGATGCAACCAAGTTTAGATGCAACCAAGTTCAGATGCAACCAAGTTTAGATGCAACGAAGTTTAGATGCAACCATGTTTAGATGCAACCAAGTTTAGATGCAACCAAGTTTAGATGCAGCCAAGTTTAGATGCAACCAAGTTTAGATGCAACCAAGTTTAGATGCAACCAAGTTTAGATGCAACCAACGTTAGATGCAACCAAGTTTAGATGCAACCAAGTTTAGATGCAACCAAGTTTAGATGCAACCAACTTTAGATGCAACAAACGTTAGATGCAACCATCGTTAGATGCAACCATCGTTAGATGCAACCAACGTTAGATGCAACAAACGTTAGATGCAACCAACCTTAGATGCAACCAACCTTAGATGCAACCAACGTTAGATGCAACCAAGTTTAGATGCAACCAAGTTCAGATGCAACCAAGTTTAGATGCAACGAAGTTTAGATGCAACCATGTTTAGATGCAACCAAGTTTAGATGCAACCAAGTTTAGATGCAGCCAAGTTTAGATGCAACCAAGTTTAGATGCAACCAAGTTTAGATGCAACCAAGTTTAGATGCAACCAACGTTAGATGCAACCAAGTTTAGATGCAACCAAGTTTAGATGCAACCAACGTTAGATGCAACCAACGTTAGATGCAACCAAGTTTAGATGCAACAAAGTTTAGATGCAACCAACGTTAGATGCAACCATGGTTGCCTTCTTTATCAACAACCAAAAATAATCATTACTGAAAAGAGACGTGAAATATATTTTATTTGCGAGATTATTAAGACAATATTCAGTAGCAAATATAAGAGACTTTAATAATATAACGTATATATATAACGTACAGTAGTAAATATAACGTACAGTAGTAAATATAACGTACAGTAGTAAATATAACGTACAGTAGTAAATATAACGTACAGTAGTAAATATAACGTACAGTAGTAAATATAACGTACAGTAGGAAATATAACGTACAGTAGTAAATATAACGTACAGTAGTAAATATAACGTACAGTGGTAAATATAACGTACAGTAGTAAATATAACGTACAGTAGTAAATATAACGTACAGTAGTAAATATAACGTACAGTAGTAAATATAACGTACAACAGTAAATATAAACAGTAGTAAATATAACGTACAACAGTAAATATAACGTACCGTAGTAAATATAACGTACAGTAGTAAATATAACGTACAGCAGTAAATATAACGTACAGCAGTAAATATAACGTACAGCAGTAAATATAACGTACAGTAGTAAATATAACGTACAGTAGTAAATATAACGTACAGCAGTAAATATAACGTACAGCAGTAAATAGTTATTTGGAATAGGCTTATGAATCTCTTGTGTTATGTTGAGATTTGAATAAGAAAAAGATGCCTACTGATTTATTAGTATGTAAGTGAGAAAGAGACAGAGGCAACAGAGCCAGACACAGACACATCAGAGCCAGACACAGACACAACAGAGCCAGACACAGACACATCAGAGCCAGACACAGACACAACAGAGCCAGACACAGACACAACAGAGCCAGACACAGACACATCAGAGCCAGACACAGACACAACAGAGCCAGACACAGACATGACAGATCCAGACACTGATACAACAGAGCCAGACACAGACATAACAGAGCCAGACACAGACACAACTGAGCCAGACACAGACACAACAGAGCCAGACACAGACACAACAGAGCCAGACACTAACACAACAGAGCCAGACACAGACACAGACCCAGAGACATAACAGATCGAGACACTGATACAATAGAGGGAGACACAGACACAACAGAGCCAGATACAAATACAACAGAGCCAGACACAGACACAGCAGAGCCAGACACAGGCACAACATGGCCAGACACAGACACAGAGCCAGACACAGACACAACTGAGCTAGACACAGACACAACAGAGCCAGACACAGACACAACAGAGCCAGATACAAATACAACAGAGCAAGATACAAATACAACAGAGCCAGACACAGACACAACAGAGCCAGACACAGACACAACAGAGCCAAACACAGACACAACAGAGCCAGAGACAGACACAACAGGGCCAGACACAGACTTAACAGAGCCAGACACAGACACGACAGAGCCAGACACAAACACAAGAGAGCCAGACACAGACACAACAGAGCTAGCCACAGAAACAGCAGAGCTGAACAGACAGGATAGAAGAGAAAGACACAGACGCAACAGAACCAGGCACAGACACAACACATCAAGACAGAGACGCAACAGAGCCAGACACAGACACAGAACAGTAGAACAAGACATACACACAACACAGCAAGGCACAGACACAACACAGCAAGACACAGACACAACAGAGCCAGACACAGACACAACACAGCAAGACACAGACACAACAGAGCCAGACACAGACACAGTACAGTAGAACAAGACACAGACACAACACAGCAAAGCACATACATAACACAACAAGACACAGACACAACACAGTAATACACAGACACAACACATCAATACACAGACACAACATAGCAAGACACAGACACAACACAGCAGGACACAGACACAACACAGTGAGACACAGACACAACACATCAGGACACAGACGCAACACAGCAAGACACAGACACAACACAGCAAGACACAGACACAACACAACAAGACACAGACACAAGAGAGCAAGACATAGACACAACACAATAAGACACAGACACAACACAGTAAGACACAGACACAACACAGCAAGACACAGACACAACACAGCAAGACACAGACACAACACAGCAAGATACTTTCACAACACAGCAAGACACAGACGCAACACAGCAAGACACAGACGCAACACAGTAAGACACAGACACAACACAGCAAGACACAGACACAACACAGCAAGACACAGACACAACACGACAAGACACAGACTCAACACAGCAAGACATAGACACAACACAGTAAGACACAGACACAACACAGCAAGACAGACACAACACAGCAAGACACAGGCACAACACAGCAAGACACAGACACAACACAGCAAGACACAGACACAAAACGACAAGACACAGACTCAACACAGCAAGACACAGACACAACTCAGCAAGACACAGACACAACACAGCAAGACACAGACACAACACAGCAAGACACAGACACAACACAGCAAGACACAGACACAACACAGCAAGACACAGACACAACACAGCAAGACACAGACAACACACAGCAAGACACAGACACAACACAGAAAGACACAGACACAACACAGTAAGACACAGACACAACACAGCAAGACACAGACACAACACAGCAAGACACAGACACAACACAGCAAGACACAGACACAACACAGCAAGACACAGACACAACACAGCAAGACACAGGCACAACACAGCAAGATACAGTCACAACACAGCAAGACACAGACGCAACACAGCAAGACACAGACACAACACAGCAAGACACAGACACAACACAACATGACACAGACACAAGAGAGCAAGACACAGACACAACACAGCAAGACACAGGTACAACACAGCAAGGCACAGACACAACACAGTAAGACACAGACACAACACAGCAAGACACAGACACAACACAGCAAGACACAGACACAACACAGCAAGACACAGACACAACACAGTAAGACACAGACACAACACAGCAAGACACAGACACAACACAGCAAGACACAGACACAACACAGTAAGACACAGACACAACACAGCAAGACACAGACACAACACAGCAAGACACAGACACAACACAGCAAGATACGGACACAACAGAGCAAGACACGGACACAACACAGTAAGACACATACACAACACAGCAAGACACAGACACAACACAGCAAGACACAGACACAACACAGCAAGACACAGACACAACACAGCAAGACACAGACACAACACAGCAAGACACAGACACAACACAGCAAGACAAAGACACAACACAGGAAGACACAGACACAACACAGCAAGACACAGACACAACACAGCAAGACACAGACACAACACAGCAAGACACAGACACAACACAGCAAGACACAGACACAACACAGTAAGACACAGACACAACACAGCAAGACACAGACACAACACAGCAAGACACAGACACAACACAGCAAGACACAGACACAACACAGTAAGACACAGACACAACACAGCAAGACACAGACACAACACAGCAAGACACAGACACAACACAACAAGACACAGACACAACACAGCAAGACACAGACACAACACAGCAAGACACAGACACAACACAGCAAGACACAGACACAACACAGCAAGACACAGAGACAACACAGCAAGACACAGACACAACACAGCAAGAAACAGACACAGCACAGCAAGACACAGACACAACACAGCAAGACACAGACACAACACAGCAAGACACAGACACAACACAGCAAGACACAGACACAACACAGCAAGACACAGACACAACACAGCAAGACACAGACACAACACAGCAAGACACAGACACAACACAGCAAGACACAGACACAACACAGCAAGACACAGACACAACACAGCAAGACACAGACACAACACAACAAGTCACAGACACAACACAGCAAGACACAGACACAACACAGCAAGACAGACACAACACTGCAAGACACAGACACAACACAGCAAGACACAGACACAACACAGCAAGACACAGACACAACACAGCAAGACACAGACACAACACAGCAAGACACAGACACAACACAGCAAGGCACAGACACAACACAGCAAGACACAGACACAACACAGCAAGACACAGACACAACACAGCAAGACACAGACACAACACAGCAAGACACAGACACAACACAGCAAGACACAGACACAACACAGCAAGACACAGACACAACACAGCAAGACACAGACACAACACAGCAAGACACAGACAACACACAGCAAGACACAGACACAACACAGAAAGACACAGACACAACACAGTAAGACACAGACACAACACAGCAAGACACAGACACAACACAGCAAGACACAGACACAACACAGCAAGACACAGACACAACACAGCAAGACACAGACACAACACAGCAAGACACAGGCACAACACTGCAAGATACAGTCACAACACAGCAAGACACAGACGCAACACAGCAAGACACAGACACAACACAGCAAGACACAGGTACAACACAGCAAGGCACAGACACAACACAGTAAGACACAGACACAACACAGCAAGACACAGACACAACACAGCAAGACAGACACAACACAGTAAGACACAGACACAACACAGCAAGACACAGACACAACACAGCAAGGCACAGACACAACACAGCAAGACACAGACACAACACAGCAAGACACAGACACAACACAGTAAGACACAGACACAACACAGCAAGACACTGACACAACACAGCAAGACACAGACACAACACAGTAAGACACAGACACAACACAGCAAGACACGGACACAACACAGTAAGACACATACACAACACAGCAAGACACAGACACAACACAGCAAGACACAGACACAACACAGCAAGACACAGACACAACACAGCAAGACACAGACACAACACAGCAAGACACAGACACAACACAGCAAGACACAGACACAACACAGTAAGACACAGACACAACACAGCAAGACACAGACACAACACAGCAAGACACAGACACAACACAGCAAGACACAGACACAAAACAGTAAGACACAGACACAACACAGTAAGACACAGACACAACACAGCAAGACACAGACACAACACAGCAAGACACAGACACAACACAGCAAGACACAGACACAACACAGCAAGACACAGACACAACACAGCAAGACACAGACACAACACAGCAAGACACAGACACAACACAGCAAGACACAGACACAACACAGCAAGACAGACACAACACAACAAGACACAGACACAACACAGTAAGACACAGACACAACACAGCAAGACACAGACACAACACAGCAAGACACAGACACAACACAGCAAGACACAGACACAACACAGCAAGACACAGACACAACACAGCAAGACACAGACACAACACAGCAAGACACAGACACAACACAGCAAGGCACAGACACAACACAGCAAGACACAGACACAACACAGCAAGACACAGACACAACACAGCAAGACACAGACTCAACACAGCAAGACACAGACACAACACAGCAAGACACAGACACAACACAACAAGACACAGACACAACACAGCAAGACACAGACACAACACAGCAAGACACAGACACAACACTGCAAGACACAGACACAACACAGCAAGACACAGACACAACACAGCAAGACACAGACACAAAACAGCAAGACACAGACACAACACAGCAAGACACAGACACAACACAGCAAGGCACAGACACAACACAGCAAGACACAGACACAACACAGCAAGACACAGACACAACACAGCAAGACACAGACACAACACAGCAAGACACAGACACAACACAGCAAGACACAGACACAACACAGCAAGACACAGACACAACACAGCAAGACACAGACACAACACAGCAAGACACAGACACAACACAGCAAGACACAGACACAACACAGCAAGACACAGACACAACACAGCAAGACACAGACACAACACAGCAAGACACAGACACAACACAGCAAGACACAGACACAACACAGCAAGACACAGACACAACACAGCAAGGCACAGACACAACACAGCAAGACACAGACACAACACAGCAAGACACAGACACAACACAGCAAGGCACAGACACAACACAGCAAGACACAGACAGAACACAGCAAGACACAGACACAACACAGCAAGACACAGACACAACACAGCAAGACACAGACACAACACAGCAAGACACAGACACAACACAGCAAGACACAGACACAACACAGCAAGACACAGACACAACACAGCAAGACACAGACACAACACAGCAAGACACAGACACAACACAGCAAGACACAGACACAACACAGCAAGACACAGACACAACACAGCAAGACACAGACACAACACAGCAAGACACAGACACAACACAGCAAGACACAGACACAACACAGCAAGATACAGACACAACACAGCAAGACACAGACACAACACAGCAAGACACAGACACAACACAGCAAGACACAGACAAAACACAGCAAGACACAGACACAACACAGCAAGACACAGACACAACACAGCAAGACACAGACACAACACAGCAAGACACAGACACAACACAGCAAGACACAGACACAACACAGCAAGACACAGACACAACACAGCAAGACACAGACACAACACAGCAAGACACAGACAACACACAGCAAGACACAGACACAACACAGCAAGACACAGACACAACACAGCAAGACACAGACACAACACAGCAAGACACAGACACAACACAGCAAGACACAGACACAACACAGCAAGACAAAGACACAACACAACAAGACACAGACACAACACAGCAAGACACAGACACAACACAGCAAGACACAGACACAACACTGCAAGACACAGACACAACACAGCAAGACACAGACACAACACAGCAAGACACAGACACAACACAGCAAGACACAGACACAACACAGCAAGACACAGACACAACACAGCAAGGCACAGACACAACACAGCAAGACACAGACACAACACAGCAAGACACAGACACAACACAGCAAGACACAGACACAACACAGCAAGACACAGACACAACACAGCAAGACACAGACACAACACAGCAAGACACAGACACAACACAGCAAGACACAGACACAACACAGCAAGACACAGACAACACACAGCAAGACACAGACACAACACAGAAAGACACAGACACAACACAGTAAGACACAGACACAATACAGCAAGACACAGACACAACACAGCAAGACACAGACACAACACAGCAAGACACAGACACAACACAGCAAGACACAGACACAACACAGCAAGACACAGGCACAACACAGGAAGATACAGTCACAACACAGCAAGACACAGACGCAACACAGCAAGACACAGTCACAACACAGCAAGACTCAGGTACAACACAGCAAGGGACAGACACAACACAGTAAGACACAGACACAACACAGCAAGACACAGACACAACACAGCAAGACAGACACAACACAGTAAGACACAGACACAACACAGCAAGACACAAACACAACACAGCAAGACACAGACACAACACAGCAAGACACAGACACAACACAGCAAGACACAGACACAACACAGTAAGACACAGACACAACACAGCAAGACACGGACACAACACAGCAAGACACAGACACAACACAGTAAGACACAGACACAACACAGCAAGACACGGACACAACACAGTAAGACACATACACAACACAGCAAGACACAGACACAACACAGCAAGACACAGACACAACACAGCAAGACACAGACACAACACAGCAAGACACAGACACAACACAGCAAGACACAGACACAACACAGCAAGACACAGACACAACACAGTAAGACACAGACACAACACAGCAAGACACAGACACAACACAGCAAGACACAGACACAACACAGCAAGACACAGACACAACACAGTAAGACACAGACACAACACAGTAAGACACAGACACAACACAGCAAGACACAGACACAACACAGCAAGACACAGACACAACACAGCAAGACACAGACACAACACAGCAAGACACAGACACAACACAGCAAGACACAGACACAACACAGCAAGACACAGACACAACACAGCAAGACACAGACACAACACAGCAAGACACAGACACAACACAGCAAGACACAGACACAACACAACAAGACACAGACACAACACAGCAAGACACAGACACAACACAGCAAGACACAGACACAACACAGCAAGACACAGACACAACACAGCAAGACACAGACACAACACAGCAAGACACAGACACAACACAGCAAGACACAGACACAACACAGCAAGACACAGACACAACACAGCAAGGCACAGACACAACACAGCAAGACACAGACACAACACAGCAAGACACAGACACAACACAGCAAGACACAGACACAACACAGCAAGACACAGACACAACACAGCAAGACACAGACACAACACAACAAGACACAGACACAACACAGCAAGACACAGACACAACACAGCAAGACACAGACACAACACAGTAAGACACAGACACAACACAGCAAGACACAGACACAACACAGCAAGACACAGACACAACACAGCAAGACACAGACACAACACAGCAAGACACAGACACAACACAGCAAGGCACAGACACAACACAGCAAGACACAGACACAACACAGCAAGACACAGACACAACACAGCAAGACACAGACACAACACAGCAAGACACAGACACAACACAGCAAGACACAGACACAACACAGCAAGACACAGACACAACACAGCAAGACACAGACACAACACAGCAAGACACAGACACAACACAGCAAGACACAGACACAACACAGCAAGACACAGACACAACACAGCTAGACACAGACACAACACAGCAAGACACAGACACAACACAGCAAGACACAGACACAACACAGCAAGACACAGACACAACACAGCAAGGCACAGACACAACACAGCAAGACACAGACACAACACAGCAAGACACAGACACAACACAGCAAGGCACAGACACAACACAGCAAGACACAGACACAACACAGCAAGACACAGACACAACACAGCAAGACACAGACACAACACAGCAAGACACAGACACAACACAGCAAGACACATACACAACACAGCAAGACACAGACACAACACAGCAAGACACAGACACAACACAGCAAGACACAGACACAACACAGCAAGACACAGACACAACACAGCAAGACACAGACACAACACAGCAAGACACAGACACAACACAGCAAGACACAGACACAACACAGCAAGACACAGACACAACACAGCAAGACACAGACACAACACAGAAGACACAGACACAACACAGCAAGACACAGACACAACACAGCAAGACACAGACACAACACAGCAAGACACAGACACAACACAGCAAGACACAGACACAACACAGCAAGACACAGACACAACATAGCAAGACACAGACACAACACAGCAAGACACAGACACAACACAGCAAGACACAGACACAACACAGCAAGACACAGACACAACACAGCAAGACACAGACACAACACAGCGAGAAACAGACACAACACAGCAAGACACAGACACAACACAGCAAGACACAGACACAACACAGCAAGACACAGACACAACACAGCAAGACACAGACACAACACAGCAAGACACAGACACAACACAGCAAGACACAGACACAACACAGCAAGACACAGACACAACACAGCAAGACACAGACACAACACAGCAAGACACAGACACAACACAGCAAGACACAGACACAACACAGCAAGACACAGACACAACACAGCAAGACACAGACACAACACAGCAAGACACAGACACAACACAGCAAGACAGAAACATCAGTGGAAGACTATCTTGAACAAGTTTCTTCTACAGGTGAACTTTATTAAGTTATAACGACAAGGAACTTATAAACACTTTAGAAATAGTTAAACTTACAGTGGATATTAAGTTCCTGTGCCTGACTTGGTAAGTTTCCACCTCTGACCTGGTAAGTTACCGTGTCTGACTTGGTAAGCTCCAGCGTCTGACTTGATAAGTTCGTCTGCATATATATATATATATATATATATATATATATATATATATATATA
>NC_091318.1:33768888-33838888 GCF_038502225.1 Cherax quadricarinatus | reverse complement strand
TTCATTCATCTCTCATGGTTTCTAAACACAAAAGTCTCCGGATTACAAAAGCGATTCAAGACAGTTTTATACTGGTGAATAATTTTCATTCATATCTTAGACTCAAGTGTTGGTATTAAGTGTTCATTGTTTACTCATAATCACCCAGGCAAGTACCACTGTTCTGCTCCATGTTTATTAAATGGAATCCTCTTAAACGTTTTGCATTAAGTCGGGAGTGTTAGTTCCGTCTTGAATTCTAGAAATACTTTTAAAAACGTTCTAGGTACATTCAGATTATTTGTCTTTGAAGTGTTTTACAATTTTTATTAGTGAAGTGTTACTTTTCTTTTAAGTTCTATACTTTACAGGTGATTACTTCCGGAACTCATAACATACATGAGTAAATAAAATTATCAAAGCTTATTGCTTGGGTAGCATTGAAAATTGGGTTGGGCAAATATTCTGTTAGTGGGATGGATTGTGATGGACCTGCCTAACATGGGCCAACAGGCCTACTGCAGTGTTCCTTCTTTCTTATGTTCCTATAACACCACGATCCAACTCTCTCTCTCTCAGTAGTTATTACAATAAAACTCTCTACTCCGCTCTTCCAAGATGTTATGATAATGAAAACAGAAAAAATTATTCCACCGCCTTAGTTGAAACTTTTGAATATTCTTTAGTCTCCTCTTTATTCTTATCTTGGGTTAATTTTATTGCGCTTTTTCGGGGAATCTTCGCCACATTGGATGGTTTTGGAAGTAACCACAACCATGTCTTGGTTGGACTTGTTTAGTATTGGTAGTGAGGTATCATGTAGTGGGTATTGTGTGGCTGAAGGCTTCTTTAACCAAATAATCTTGAGACTAATCAGACTGGTAGTGTGAATCAGAATATCATAAAACAAATAACAAACGCTTATGGGAGTGAAATCTATACTGGTACAATGTTCCACTCACATGTGGAATTTATCAAAGTACGTAACAATACTTAAAGCTTCTTGCAACGCGCGCATTGCAAGAGGGCTATTGCTCTATGCTGTGTTTCTTATACTCCCAGATTATGTATGCTACGAGAGTAGCCAAGGTAAATATACCAACCACTATTTTCTACGTATACTTACGTACGTTTATTCTTCTTGTTTACATGGAAATGTAGTATGGTTCTGTCTCATCTATGACGTGGGAGAGTTTTTTAAGATATTGTCCTTGTAGGTCTTTGGGAAGACATCAAGCAGATGTAAACTTGCTCACATCTACCACTGGGAATGCTGCAGTCTTGTCTCCTTGGAGCCTGTGCACTTTGTGAAGGTCCGTGTGATGTCTCAGATAGGTTTGGTGCTAATCACAGCCGTATCGAGGTTGGATATATATATATATATATATATATATATATATATATATATATATATATATATATATATATATATATATATATATATATATATATATATATATATATATATATATATATATATATATATATATATATGTATATATATTATTTGTAATTATTATAATACCACATCTGCCGTCTGCCACCAAGGCAGGGTGGACCGAAAAAGAAAAGACTTTCACCATCATTCACTTCATCACTTTCTTGCCAGAGGCGCGCTTTCACTTCCTTCAGAGTGCAGGCACTGTACTTCCCATCTCCTGGACTCAAGTCCGGCCTGCCAGTTTCCCAGAATCCCTTTGTAAATGTTACCTTGCTCACACTCCAACAGCACAAGTCTTAAAATACATTTGCCTTCATTCGCTCCTATTTATCACGCTCACGCATGCTTGTTGGAAGTCCAAACCCCTCGCACACAAAACCTCCTTGATTCCCTCCCTCCAACCTTTCCTAGGCCTATCCATACTCCACCTTCCCTCCACTACAGATTTATACACTCTTGAAGTCATTCTACTTTGTTCTATCCTCTTTACATGTCCGAACCACCTCAACAACCCCTCCTCAGCCCTCTGGATAATAGTTTTGGTAATCCCGCACCTCCTCCTAATTTCCAAACTACGAATTCTCTACTTTATATTCACACTACACATTGCTCTCAGACATGATATCTCCACTGCCTCCAGGCTTCTCCTTGTTGCAGCATTCACCACCCATGCTTCACACCCATATAAGAGCGTTGGTATAACTATTCTCTCATACATTTCCCTCTTTGCTTCCATGGATAATATTCTTAATCTCCACAGACTCCAAAGTGCACCACTCACCCTTTTCCCTTCATCAATTCTATGATTCACCTCATCTTTCACAGACCCATCCGCTGACACATCCACACATAAATATCTGAATACATTCACCTCCTCCATATTCTTTCCCTCCAATGTGATATTCAATCTTACATTACCTAATTTTTTTGTTATCTTCATCACCTTACTCTTTCCTATATTCACTTTTAATTTTCTTTTACATATCCTGCGAAACTCATCCACTAACCATTGCAGCTTCACTTCAGAATCTCCCAAAAGCACAGTGTCATCAGCAAAGAGCAACTGTGACAACCCCACATCTCTTGCCAACACCCGAGCATTCACTTCTCATACAACCCTATGTGTAAATATATTAAACAATTACAGTGACATCACACATCCTTGTCTAAGGCTTACTTTTACTGGTAAATAATCTCCCTCTTCTACATACTCTAACCAGAGCCTCACTATCCTAGTAAAAACTCTTCTCTGCTTTCAGTAACCTACCACATATTCCATACATTTGCAACATCTGCCACATTGCCTCTCTATCCACCCTGCAATAAGACTTTTCCAAGTCCATAAATGCCACAAAAACTTCTTTACCCTTATATATACACTATTCATCTATACATTTTACTGTA
This sequence comes from Cherax quadricarinatus, assembly GCF_038502225.1. NCBI lineage: Eukaryota > Metazoa > Arthropoda > Malacostraca > Decapoda > Parastacidae > Cherax > Cherax quadricarinatus. The sequence goes on along the minus strand of NC_091318.1, from coordinate 33,836,064 downwards.
AAAACTTGAACTACACACATCATACCTTTCCTAAAGCCTCCTTGTTCAGCTGCTATCCTACTCTCCGTCTTACTTTTAATTCTTTCAATAATAACTCTACCATACACTTTACCAGGTATGCTCATCAGACTTATTTTTTTATTTATGCACTATCTTTTATCCTCTTTTCTTTTATACAAAGAAACTGTGCATGCTCACTGCCAATCCCTAGGTGCCTTACCCTCTACCATGCATTTATTAAATAAAAGCACAATCCTCTCCAAAACTCTATCCCCACCTGCTTTTAACATTTCTATATTTATCCCATCAATCCCAGCTGCCTTACCCCCTTTCATTCTACCCACTGCCTCATGAACTTTCCCCACACTCGCAACTGGCTCTTCCTCACTCCTACAAGATGATATTCCTCTCTGCCCCATACACGAAATCACAGCTTAGCTATCTTCATCAACATTTACCACTTCCTCAAAATATTCCCTCCATCTTCTCGATACCTCTAACTCTCCATTTAATAACTCTCCTCTCCTATTTTTAAGTATCACTTCTATTTGTTCCCTAGGCTTCCTCAACTTATTAATCTCACTCCAAAACTTTTTCTTATTTTCAACAAAATTTGTTGATAACACCTCATCCACTCTCTAATTTGCTCTCTTTTTACACTACTTCACCACTCTCTTAACCTCTCTTTTTTTCTCCATATACTCCTCCCTCCTTCCACCACTTCTACTTTGTAAAAGCCTTTCTTATACTAACATTTTCTCCCTTACTACTCTCTTTACATCATCATTCCTCCAATCGCTCATCTTCCCTCCTGCACCCACTTATTTGTAACCACAAACTTCTGCTGAACACTCTAACACTACATTCTTAAACCTACCCAATACATCTTCGACCCCAATGCCTATACTCTCACTAGCCCATCTGTCTTCCAATAACTGTTTGTATCTTACCCTAATTGCCTCTTCCTTTAGCTTATAAACCTTTACCTCTTTCTTACTTGCTTCTTCTATTTTCCTTGTATCGCATCTGCCTTTTACTCTCACTGTAGCTACAACTAAAAAGTGATCTTATATATCTGTGGTCCTCTTATATACATGTACATCCTGGAGTCTACCCAACAGTCTTTTATCTAACAATATGGAGTCCAACAAACTACTGTCATTACTCCCCAAGTCATATATTGTATAATTATTTATCCTCTTTTTCCTAAAATATGTATTACCTATAACCAAACCCCTTTATATTCAAAGTTCATCAAAGGGCCCCCATTAACATTTACACCTGGCACCGCACACTTACCTACCACACTCTCTCTGAAAGTTTCTCCTACTTTAACATGTAGGTCCGCCTACCACAATTACTCTCTCACTTGGCTCAAAAGTTCCTACACACTCGCATAACATCTCCCAAAATTTCTCTCTCTTCTCTACACTCTTCTCCAGGTGCATACACACTTATTATGACCCACTTTTTACATCCGACTCTTATATTAATCCACATGATCCTTGAATTTATACATTTATATTCCCTCTTCTTCCTCCGTAACCGATCATTCAACATTACATTATTACTACCCCCTTAGCTTTAACTCTCTCAGATACTCACACACACACATACACACACACACACACACACATATATACTATATATATATATATATATATATATATATATATATATATATATATATATATATATATATATATATATATATATATATATATATATATATATATATATATATATATATGTCGTGCCGAATATGTAAAACTGGTCAATTAGCAAGAACTCATTTAAAATTAAGTCCTTTCTAAAATTTTCTCCTATGCGTTTAAAGATATATATTTTTCATTACTGTTAATATAAAAAATTTTAATTTTGCACCAAAAGAATCTTAGAAAACTTACCTAACCTTAATATAACAAGAACAATTTATTTTAGCCTAACCCAACTATATATATTTTAGATTTCTTTACAATAATTTAATACTAAACAAACACAGTGAAATATATTTTTTTCGTTAGGTTCAGAATGATTTTGGCGAAATTATTGCATACACAAATTTTCGCTTGTCCTATATGGCAAGATGAGAGTTGCTATTTAAGCCAAGATCGCAAGTTCTGCCTATTCGGCACGACATATATATATATATATATATATATATATATATATATATATATATATATATATATATCATAAACACGCTAGATAACAGGGATATCTTGCTACTCCTACTTACACTTTGGTCCCACTTCACAGACATGCACATGCATATATATATACATACATCTAGGTTTTTCTCCTTTTTCTAAATAGCTCTTGTTCCTCGTTTTTTCTTCTATTGTCCATGGGGAAGTGGAAAAGAATCTTTCCTCCGTAAGCCATGCGTGTCGTATGAGGCGACTAAAATGCCGGGAGCAATGGGCTAGTAACCCCTTCTCCTGTAGACATTTACTAAAAAAGAAAAGAAGAAAAACTTTATAAAACTGGGATGCTTGAATGTGCGTGGATGTAGTACGGATGACAAGAAACAGATGATTGCTGATGTTATGAATGAAAAGAAGTTGGATGTCCTGGTCCTAAGCGAAACAAAGCTGAAGGGGGTAGGGGAGTTTCGGTGGGGGGAAATAAATGGGATTAAATCTGGAGTATCTGAGAGAGTTAGAGCTAAGGAAGGGGTAGCAGTAATGTTGAAGGATCAGTTATGGAAGGAGAAAAGAGAATATGAATGTGTAAATGCAAGAATTATGTGGATTAAAGTAAAGGTTGGATGCGAGAAGTGGGTCATAATAAGCGTGTATGCACCTGGAGAAGAGAGGAATGCAGAGGAGAGAGAGAGATTTTGGGAGATGTTAAGTGAATGTATAGGAGCCTTTGAACCAAGTGAGAGAGTAATTGTGGTAGGGGACCTGAATGCTAAAGTAGGAGAAACTTTTAGAGAGGGTGTGGTAGGTAAGTTTGGGGTGCCAGGTGTAAATGATAATGGGAGCCCTTTGATTGAACTTTGTATAGAAAGGGGTTTAGTTATAGGTAATGCATATTTTAAGAAAAAGAGGATAAATAAGTATACAAGATATGATGTAGGGCGAAATGACAGTAGTTTGTTGGATTATATATTGGTAGATAAAAGACTGTTGAGTAGACTTCAGGATGTACATGTTTATAGAGGGGTCACAGATATATCAGATCACTTTCTAGTTGTAGCTACACTGAGAGTAAAAGGTAGATGGGATACAAGGAGAATAGAAGCATCAGGGAAGAGAGAGGTGAAGGTTTATAAACTAAAAGAGGAGGCAGTTAGGGTAAGATATAAACAGCAATTGGAGGATAGATGGGCTAATGAGAGCATAGGCAATGGGGTCGAAGAGGTATGGGGTAGGTTTAAAAATGTAGTGTTAGAGTGTTCAGCAGAAGTTTGTGGTTACAGGAAAGTGGGTGCGGGAGGGAAGAGGAGCGATTGGTGGAATGATGATGTGAATAGAGTAGTAAGGGAGAAAAAGTTAGCATATGAGAAGTTTTTACAAAGTAGAAGAGATGTAAGGAGGGAAGAGTATATGGAGAAAAAGAGAGAGGTTAAGAGAGTGGTGAAGCAATGTAAAAAGAGAGCAAATGAGAGAGTGGGTGAGATGTTATCAACAAATTTTGTTGAAAATAAGAAAAAGTTTTGGAGTGAGATTAACAGGTTAAGAAAGCCTAGAGAACAAATGGATTTGTTAGTTAAAAATAGGAGAGGATAGTTATTAAATGGAGAGTTAGAGGTATTGGGAAGATGGAGGGAATATTTTGAGGAATTGTTAAATGTTGATGAAGATAGGGAAGCTGTGATTTCGTGTATAGGGCAAGGAGGAACAACATCTTGTAGGAGTGAGGAAGGGCCAGTTGTGAGTGTGGGGGAAGTTCGTGAGGCAGTAGGTAAAATGAAAGGGGGTAAGGCAGCCGGGATTGATGGGATAAAGATAGAAATGTTAAAAGCAGGTGGGGATATAGTTTTGGAGTGGTTGATGCAATTATTTAATAAATGTATGGAAGAGGGTAAGGTACCTAGGGATTGGCAGAGAGCATGCATAGTTCCTTTGTATAAAGGCAAAGAGGATAAAAGAGAGTGCAAAAATTATAGGGGGATAAGTCTGTTGAGTATACCTGGCAAAGTGTATGGTAGAGTTATTATTGAAAGAATTAAGAGTAAGACGGAGAATATGATAGCAGATGAACAAGGAGGCTTTAGGAAAGGTAGGGGGTGTGTGGACCAGGTGTTTACAGTGAAACATATAAGTGAACAGTATTTAGATAAGGCTAAAGAGGTCTTTGTGGCATTTATGGATTTGTAAAAGGCGTATGACAGGGTGGATAGGGGGGCAATATGGCAGATGTTGCAGGTGTATGGTGTAGGAGGTAGGTTACTGAAAGCAGTGAAGAGTTTTTACGAGGATAGTGAGGCTCAAGTTAGAGTGTGTAGGAAAGAGGGAAATTATTTCCCAGTAAAAGTAGGCCTTAGACAAGGATGTGTGATGTCACCGTGGTTGTTTAATATATTTATAGATGGGGTTGTAAGAGAAGTAAATGCGAGGGACTTGGCAAGAGGCGTGGAGTTAAAAGATAAAGAATCACACATAAAGTGGGAGTTGTCACAGTTGCTCTTTGCTGATGACACTGTGCTCTTGGGCGATTCTGAAGAGAAGTTGCAGAGATTGGTGGATGAATTTGGTAGGGTGTGCAAAAGAAGAAAATTGAAAGTGAATACAGGAAAGAGTAAGGTTATGAGGATAACAAAAAGATTAGGTGATGAAAGATTGGATATCAGATTGGAGGGAGAGAGTATGGAGGAGGTGAATGTATTCAGATATTTGGGAGTGGACATGTCAGCGGATGGGTCTATGAAAGATGAGGTGAATCATAGAATTGATGAGGGGAAAAGGGTGAGTGGTGCACTTAGGAGTCTGTGGAGACAAAGAACTTTGTCCTTGGAGGCAAAGAGGGGAATGTATGAGAGTATAGTTTTACCAACGCTCTTATATGGGTGTGAAGCATGGGTGATGAATGTTGCAGCGAGGAGAAGGCTGGAGGCAGTGGAGATGTCATGTCTGAGAGCAATGTGTGGTGTGAATATAATGCAGAGAATTCGTAGTTTGGAAGTTAGGAGGAGGTGCAGGATTACCAAAACTGTTGTCCAGAGGGCTGAGGAAGGGTTGTTGAGGTGGTTCGGACATGTGGAGAGAATGGAGCGAAACAGAATGACTTCAAGAGTGTATCAGTCTGTAGTGGAAGGAAGGCGGGGTAGGGGTCGGCCTAGGAAAGGTTGGAGGGAGGGGGTAAAGGAGGTTTTGTGTGCGAGGGGCTTGGACTTCCAGCAGGCATGCGTGAGCGTGTTTGATAGGAGTGAATGGAGACAAATGGTTTTTAATACTTGACGTGCTGTTGGAGTGTGAGCAAAGTAACATTTATGAAGGGGTTCAGGGAAACCGGCAGGCCGGACTTGAGTCCTGGAGACGGGAAATACAGTGCCTGCACTCTGAAGGAGGGGTGTTAATGTTGCAGTTTAAAAACTATAGTGTAAAGCACCCTTCTGGCAAGACAGTGATGGAGTGAATGATGGTGAAAGTTTTTATTTTTCGGGCCTTTTCTTTTTCGGGCCACCCTGCCTTGGTGGGAATCGGCCAGTGTGATAATAAAAAAAAATAAATAAATATATATATATATATATATATATATATATATATATATATATATATATATATATATATATATATATATATATATATATATATATATATATATATATATCCTAGGTAGTAGGTTGGTAAACAGCAACCGCCCAGGGAGGTACTACCGTCCTGCCAAGTGAGTGTACAACGAAAACCTGTAATTGTTTTACATGATGGTAGGATTGCTGGTGTCTTTCGTCTGTCTCATAAACATGCAAGATTTTAGGTACGTCTTGCTACTTCTACTTACACTTAGGTCACATTACACATATATGTACAAGCATATATATACACACCCCTCTGGGTTTTCTTCTATTTTCATTCTAGTTCTTGTTCTTGTTTATTTCCTCTTATCTCCATGGGGAAGTGGAACAGAATTCTTCCTCCGTAAGCCATGCGTGTTGTAAGAGGCGACTAAAATGCCGGGAGCAAGGGGCTAGTAACCCCTTCTCCTGCATAAATTACTAAATTTAAAAGAGAAACTTTCGCTTTTCTTGTTGGGCCACCCTGCCTTGGTGGGATATGGCCAGTGTGTTGAAAGAAAGAATATATATATATATATATATATATATATATATATATATATATATATATATATATATATATATATATATATATATATATATATATATATATATATATGACTGAGAAATCCTAGACGGGAAAAATATTTTTTAAGTAATATTGCATATACTTAAGCAAGTACTCTGTGAAGATTCTAAGCTGCCGGTGAGAATAAAAATGAATAAGATTGTCTATAACTATACATTTAAATAAGTCATCGGCCTGGTAAGTCACAAGTCCAAGAAGTGGACTGCATGTAACTTGTCAGTTTTTTTAATGTTACTATGACTTACAGGAAAAACTTGTGGAGCTAAAATTGCATCAGTCGAAACCTAAAAAAATGTATCGTTTTTGACATTCGACGGAGTTGCTCTTTTTCATAACATAAACGTCATTGAAAATAAAAACGATACTACCCATGACTTGTTATGTTTCGAAAAACTGAGAATTTAATGTTAGGCTGCAAATTTATTTACTTGTTGTCATAGATAATAAAATTCCTCTAGGAATTCTCATGAATTATTGTATCAATACATACTTATCTTTAATAATGTGCAAAATATCCACAAGGGGAGTTGAATGATAGCTCCAGGTCTTTCGTGTTGCAATCAATATATCAGCAGCTTGCAATATTGGAGATTGATGACGAGAGTCTTTCCCTGGACTGAATCTGCCTGGATTTCTTTCTGTATTTCTGTAACCTTGCAAGCTCCTGATGATATGTTTGTTGCTAAATGAAAGGCCTAGAGCTATCATTCAACTTTCCCTGTGGATATTTTGCATCTTTTACCGTTCCTTCGCAATTATTGTGCATATATATTATGTGTCTATATAAATTATTGTGCATATATATTCTGTTTCAATATAAAATTTATATTTTTGTATTTCACTCTTGCAGGTGAGAAATTGTCAGAGCACAGGGAAGGGATACTCCGGAAACAGGTGAGGGATACTCCAGGCACTAGTGATGTATAATCTAGACACAGGTGAGATATAACCAAAACACCGTTAAGGTATAATCCAGATACGGATATTAATAAATGTTTTAATTTATATATATATATATATATATATATATATATATATATATATATATATATATATATATATATATATATATATATATATATATATATATATATATATAGTTCCTTGATAATGTGAGTAGTCACGAAAGCGCTTGGAATTTCTCTATTCTTTCAGAGTGGTTGTTTTGCATATTTTGAAATCACCTGTTTACTGTGATCTTATTGCATATATATATATATATATATATATATATATATATATATATATATATATATATATATATATATATATATATATATATATATATATATATATATATATATATATATATATATATATATACATCAACATCATGTATTAAGGATGTAAATTATAAGTCAGTTGAGTCGGTATATATATTTGTATTAAGTTTTCACGAGGAATAAATTAAACATTTATGCATATTTGCATGTTTCCCTCTAGTAAATACACGGGCAGAATAAATTTCAAAAATCACATTTTTCTATTTAGGAAATCACTTAGATAGTCTCACAATATAATTATTGCATTCAGTAATGTAATTAAGTTCTCAAATTTGATTATACTTGAATAAACCGCTAGGGTAATATATAACATTTATTAGGATGATGTGTTTCTCTCACAAAGTATTCACGATTACTTTCAAAATCGTCAGACACCACCTTCCTTTATATGTATAAAAATTATCAATAACAAATAAAGAGTCTGGCCGATAAATTGCTCGGCGAACCCTTCCTTGAGTGTGTCTTGTTGCACACCTTTGCACTTTCTCTAATTTCTTGACGTGCTTAACCAGGTGTGGGTTCCAAACTGGTGCTGCATACTCCAGTATGGGCCTGACGTACACGGTGTACAGAGTCTTGAACGATTCTTTACTGAGGTATCGGAACCCTATTCTTAGGTTTGCCATGCGCCCGTATGCTGCAGCAGTTATCTGGTTGATGTGCGCCTCAGATGTGCTCGGTATTATACTCACTCAAAGATCCTTTTAATTGAGTAAGGTTTGCAGTCTTTGTCCACCTAGTCTATACTCTGCTAGCGGTCTTCTTTGTCCTTCCTCGATCTTCATAACTTTGCATTTGGGGAGGTTAAATTCAAGGAGCCGGTTGCTTGACCAGGCTTGCAGCCTGTCCAGGTCTCTTGGTCTCCTGCAGTTCTGCGACGGGTTGTACATTACTGCAATGACTACCTTATATCCCCCAGACTGAACTGTACCTGCTATGTAGTCCCTTTCGCCCATTTTGTCGATTGCTTCCATTTCCTCAAATTCCCATCGGTTTTAAATGAGCAGTGCAATTTCTCCTCCCTCTCTGCTCTGTCTATCTGTGAGTGCTATGATGTCTTTGGTAAAACTGTAGTCACGGGAGAACGTTGGGATTGGGATAGCAGGGACCTATGGGGGGTTGCTGTGGGGGCGGAGTTTGTGATGAGGGGGTGGAGGCAGTAGGTACGGTATGTGAGTTTTGGGTTAGACTGATTGATTGTACTGGGGTTGTCGTGGTTGAGGTCCATTTGTATGTGGTTCTGTGTGCTCACCTATATGTGGTTTCAGGGGTCGATTCACGGCTCCTGACCCCGCCTCTTCACTGGTCGATAGTAAGGCGATAGTAAGTGTGTGTGTGTGTGTACTCACCTAGTTGAGGTTGCAGGGGTCGAGTCCAAGCTCCTGGCCACGCCTCTTCACTGGTCGCCACTAGGTCACTCTCCCTGAACCTTGAGCTTTATCATACCTATGCTTAATGCTATGTATGGATCCTGCCTCCAGTACATCGCTTCCCAAACTATTCCACTTACTGACTACTCTGTGGCTGAAGAAATACTTCCTAACATCCCTGTGATTCATCTGTGTCTTCAACTTCCAACTGTGTCCCCTTGTGTGTGTGCTTGTGTCTGTCAGTCTGTCTGTGTGTTTGTGTTATTCCCGTTTTCAAGATGTGGTGCGAAGGTCGTGAATCAAAGCGATGACGCAGTTAGAGGTTCACTTGGCGTAAAATCAACTCAAGTCAGTAATGCAGCCTCAGTCAAACCAGTAGCAGCAGGAGCTTACTGAAGGAACCAGTGGATCACAGCCTCGTAGAGCATCAAGTAAAAAGGTTACCTGCTTGTTAAAAAGATATATTTGTCGTGTAAAGTCATCCATCATAGACGACTTTTCGTCCACGCAGTGGGTACATAATGTCACAAACAGTTAAAACCCGGAGGCTGTAGCAGTGAAGCCGGCAGATCATTGCACAGCTTCTCTGAATAGTTGCATAGTAACTATTCAGCACACCTGAGAGATTCAGGTGTGCTGTAAAAGCTGGAATTTATCTGCTACATTGACGGATACAGATTCAAGGATTCTTCGTCTCTGGGTGTTCACTTCCTTGACAGCGAGTAGTCCGCCTTTGTTGCTAATCAAATGGTTGTGGGAGTATCGGTGTTAAACACGTGCGCTCTCTGTATCATCAATTCTGATAGCATATTTGTTTTTGTAAATGCTTCTCTGGAGATCCCTGATAATTCTTGTGCGCATATCTTGTCAGAGGCGTTGCAAGGGATTGTGTATGTCCCTGCAATAGTCTGGCGGTGTCTTTCTGGTGATGTTCTTCACCGTGATGGCGACAGTGATGGTTACTTGTAACTCAGCGTTGGAGAGAGAGTATAGGAAATATTGGTGGTGTCTTCTCTGGGTGAGTTAAAAATGTTATATATATATATATATATATATATATATATATATATATATATATATATATATATATATATATATATATATATATATATATATATATATATATATATATATATATATATATATTAGGTCAGGGCTATTTTTTTTAAAAGCTCAATACATATTAAAACACTGAATAGCAATCAGTTATCAACTAATATAAGAGGTAGCATAAAATCTTCAGATGTGAATTAATGAGTCAGCAACTGCCCACATTTCTGCTTTACACTGAATTGTGTTGTAATAATTGAACACAAGTCAGTAATGGCAAAATTACAAGCAAAGTGGAACAAGTTATGAAAATATATGGCCAATTTACTCTCACATTGCATGAGTTAAATGTCACTAGATTGTTCAGATATCGATTTAAATTTTATGCAAATCTTGACGGTTTTCTGGGAAAACATAAGTAGATACAAATAGTGGAATCAGATAAGAAGGAGTTACAAACTGATCCTTAATCTGCAACTTGTTTCATGATATCAAACAAGTGAATGTAAAAATGAGATTAACACACACACACATGAAAAAAAATGGAGAATGTGAACTAGATGTAAGTTCAAAAAAGGTGAGCTAACAAAATGTATAGACTTAACAAATTAAAAGTCTGTGGTACAGAAAAGGTCAGGCGCTTCACTGAAATACTTTACCAGCTGCAACGTCGAACATTGTGACGAAACAGACATTGTATTTACATGCTAAATGATGGCGTAACGCCGATCCAGGGGTAAAGAGACACTTAAGGAAGTGAATTCAGCTTTTATTGATGTATGTTAGGTAAAAGGATACAAGGGTAACTATTGTTAGGTAAGACACATATGCAACAGTTAGGTATCTTTATTTCGAAACGTTTCGCCTACACAGTAGGCTTCTTCAGTCTGTCAGACACTGCAACACAAGGGTATCTTGGTACAGACCATCAACTTCGACAACCTCTACTAGTGAGAACGGCTGGGTTTGAGAGGGACCTGCCCTCCCAAAGCAACCTACGTCTCACCTCCTGGCACTATATAAGGCCCCATTCTGTCACTTCAACTTCATATTGTTTCAGACAACGGAACAATGCTCTTCTCCAGACTGAGGGACTGACCACCTCAAAACTTTAAGAGTGATGGACTGATTACATCGTCTTCAAGTATCTTCTGCTTCTATCAACTTTTCTGTACTCGACTGAAGAAGCCTACTGTGTAGGCGAAACGTTTCGAAATAAAGATACCTAACTGTTGCATATGTGTCTTACCTAACAATCTGTCGGTATTTTATACCATTTTAATGTTCAAGGGTAACTATTGTAATATTTTATTGTGGCAACGTTTCGCTCTCCAGGAGCTTTATCCAGCCGTTCCAAATAATACATGGACACAGAGGGTATACAAAGGCTTATATGAGGTGTAATGCTAGTGATAGTAGTAGAAGCAATATTACAACCTTCGCCCATAAGTGAACTATAACACGAACCTGTGTATTTGACTATTCCAACTACCGGGAGACACATTTTAACAATATATATATATATTCCGGGACATGGCAGCACTGCCGACTAAACCACAAATGAGTTACTGTTGGTGGACTGTCGTAAACACTGCAGTGAAATAATATAAATACTGCAATAAAATATTCTGATTGCTGCTATAAAGTTAGCATTGCAAGGCACATGTCTTGCATTAATCACTGCAATCAGGGGAGAAACTTTTTTTAGTAACTCAGGTTAAAATTTCAACAAAGTTGTTGCTAAAATATGCAGTTGAATATGCAGCAGAAGGCTATTTTACCCCTAATTACAAACAATTAATGGTATGAGAGTTGTTTAGCAACTTCAAAGTTATATAACTCTTTGAATACAGCAGCAGGAAAATTCCTGTACGAACTATATATGTTCCCCAGTACCTCAGTACACGAGACTAGAGTAGTGCAGAGTGCGGCATCAGTTTACATTAGCGATTCAGTAGGCATCACATAGACACTAATAACCCACTTTGTTTAATAGAAATGACAAATTAGGACATACATAGCTTAAAACGAATTCAAACCTTCTGTTAACAATCGCCACCTTTGAAGCTATCGTAAATGACAGAAGCATATTACGCTTAAAGAGGTTCAGAACTTGCATTATCAAGATATCAGAGTTGATAGGGTGAAGCTGATTACAAGTCACGCACAATATATGCCTTGACAAGTAGTATTTAAATATTCTCAATTTCCTTCCCCCCAAAAAATCAAATTTGAATCGAAACACTAGTAAGCCACTTTATGTTTTAATTTAAGTAAGACGGAAGAGATTTTAAGTAATTAAAAACATTAGTAAGTTTCACCTCACGGACGTAAAAAAGTATATTATGCAGATTTAACCTACGATAACGCAGTAAAATCAACCATACAATACCCTTTACCTACACAACACTCCATGTAAAACTTGTGGGTCTTCCAAAACTATTCAGTCTTTCCTTAAAAAAAAAGAAAACACTCTTGAAAGCATTCCCATTCAAAAGTACCTCTTCCATCTTCTCCTACCGAAACCGAAACATTTCTTTCAAAACACTCCACCTCCCCTTCCAGAACGTCTCTCCTAAAACACTCTCCCTTCCCTACCAGAACATAGATCTTAAAACATCCCATTCCTCACCAGAACCTCTTTCTTAAAATACCCAATTCCCTAGCAGAACATCTTTCTTAAAACATTCTCCCTTCCCTACCAGAACATATATCTTAAAACACCCCCTTCCCGTCTATGGAACATTCCCTGTTTCCTAAAGAACATCACTCTTTCCCTTGAATCCCCTCCGGAGCATCCCGCTTCTTCTGTATTCCATCTTCCCTCCAGAGCTCCGCCTCTGCTCCATAACAGGTGGACCCACCCACTTCTTTGTTAACATAGCAACACTTTCTACTGCGTCCAGTTTTTGATGCTTCAGCCATTATGAGCCGCTGGTGTAGACACAAAGCAACCGCACAATGGCTCGAACATGAAAGAAATTAAAACACGTAGCTTGAAGTTCGTCTCCTGAGACCATAATAACTGAGAGATCGGGAGGGGAAGGGGAGAAGAAAGGGAGGACGAGAAGGAAAAGAGGGATTCAGGGAGAGATGTGAGAGAGAGACATATGAACAGGAAGAGGAGAGAAGCTGAGAATGATGGGAGAAGGGAGGGAGTGAAAGAGATAGAGAAGAGCGGGAGGGAAAGAATTAAAAAATGGGAGGGATAGGACGGACAGTCAGAAAAAGAGAACGATAGGAGAGATAAGAGACAGAACGAGGAGGAAGGGAGAAGGGAAGAGATAGAGTGCAGCAGGCAGGAAAGGGAGAGAGATAATGGATAAAAGGAAAAATAAAGAAACGGTAGCGAGAGGAAACAGTTTGAGCTGCTAAGTGAGATAGATATAGCTTGATTAAAGATAGAAGGGGATCCACAACAGTAAAGAAACGAGGGAAAGAGAACAGGAGCTAAATGTCGGAAAGGATAAGAAAAAAAACAAATAATTAAGAGAAAAGGGAAGACACAAATAAGAAAATAACCTCGAAAAAAAATATATTTGAGGATTGAATAGGAGAGAGGGCAGGAGGGAGGGAAGTAAGAAGGAAGGAATGCTAGGAGGAAGGAATGTAAGGAGGGAAGGAAGTAAAGACGTAGTGAAATAAACAGAGAGGAATATAAAGAGTACATGAGAATGAAAGGATGGTAACATGTTAGGAGAACTTGAGTACACAGGAACTATAACAAATAAAGGATATAAGGAGTGTGCTACATCCAGGTTACTTGCTAAGACTGATCCATCTAGAGTCTAGTTACCTCTGCATCTGTGTTGACAGATGATAGGAGAGTACAGTAGAGAGGTCTCTCTCTCTCTCTCTCTCTCTCTCTCTCTCTCTCTCTCTCTCTCTCTCTCTCTCTCTCTCTCTCTCTCTCTCTCTCCACCCTCAGCTCCCAGCAGCCAGAACATCATTAAATACATAGTCTGAAGTTTGTGTTCTAACCCCACAATAACCGAGAGATAGGAAGGGGGAGGGATGAATGAAGGGAAGTAATGAACGAGATAAGAGGAAAAAAAAACATTTTCCATTGGCCGTTGATTTTTGCTAAAACTTCCATATAAATTTACCAACTGTTAGTACTAGTAAACATGTCAGCCAACTTGGAGAATAGTTTTCCCTACAGACGATATAAACAATTTGGAAAAGAAAAAAGTGTATCGTCACAATTATTAATGTTACATAAGCAGTGTATTATACTTTGGTTCCCAGAATACCCTGGACCGGGTTAGTATTGGAAAGGATGGGCGTTATGTGTGGGGGATCCCAGGGCCACCACCTACGTTACTTTCCTCTATAACACAGAAGTATCTTCAGCAACACTGCCACCATCACAAAGTGGGTGAAGAGCATTGCCATGCTCAGTACATAAACATTAATAGTTGTTGAACAGAAAACGGAGAGTCGAAGTTAGAACTTATACTCACTGCTTCTGTTGCTGAAACTCTCTTTGCTTACTACTACGACTACTACTACTACTACTACTACTACTACTACTATTACTACTACTACTACTACTACTACGACTACTACTACTACGACTACTACTACTACTACTACTACTACTACTACTACTACTACTACTACTACTACTACTACTACTACTACTACTACTACTACTACTACTACTATAACTACTACTACTTTTTTACTGTTATGTTGAGAAGGGTATAAAATACCGACACGTTGTTGACTAAGGCACATGAACAAGTTAGGTATCTTTCCTGTTGAAACATTTTGTCTACACAGTAGGTTTCTTCAGTCAAATTCAAAGGCAACACATGTGTAAAGTGAAATGACGATGTAATCGGTTCATCAACCTTGGAGAAATAGTATTTGAGGCGGTCAGTCCCTCCTCAGCTTGGAGAAGAGTTCGACTCTATGGTCTGGAACAATATCGCTTAACTACTGGTTATGAGTGAGAAGGGTTGGATTCCAGAGGGACCTACTTTCTACTAGTGAATCCCGTCCCCTACAAATAACTTCGAGATTTTCCACCTCACCTCTGGCAATATTTAAGAGTCCATTCTTATACTTCAGCTTCATATTGTGCCAGATCACGGAGCTGAACTCTTCTCCAGGCTGAGGGACTGACCACCTCAAATACTGTTTCTCCAAGGTTGATGGACTGATTACATCATCTTCATTTCACTACTACACCTGCTGCCTTTGCATTTGACTGAAGAAACCTACTGTTGTACATGTGTCTTAATAATCTACTTTCATTATTACTTCTACTACTACTTATATTACTACTACTACTACTACTACTACAAGGCAGGTTTTTCTCAAAACCAATTATTACCACCTTCCTTTGTCCAACCTTTTCTCTAAGCTACTACTACTGTTACTACTACTACTACTACTACTACTACTACTACTACTACTACTGCTGCTGCTGCTGCTGCTGCTGCTGCTGCTGCTGCTGCTGCTGCTACGGCAAATGGTTGCTTAAACAATCTGGGGAATGTAAAGCCGACATAGTATTTGTGGTGCTTATTGTAGACAAAAACAGTGAACCAGGAAGCACGACTGTGGCCTAGTTGTGTCTAAACTGAGCTAGGCGTCTAAAGTCAGCTAGGAAGCCTAGGCAGCATTACACCCGATTGCTCTATCTAGTTGCACAATGCACTAATAGGCCTATCAAATGAGCAGCATCAGCGGCTAGCCCACTGCATTAACCGGCCCTAACAGCTCGGCACTGCTAATTATATAACACTGTCGTCCTACATACAAAGAGAATATATTAAAAATAGAATTCAATAAGGCCTGTAGAGCAACGCGAAGACTGGTATCAGTTTTTCTATTTACTTTTTTCATTGCAAAAGGTGGAGAGAAATAGAAACAAATAGATTGGTCGAATTTTAGAACAAATAATTCGTATAAAAAAGATGGAATGCACTCATCAGAGAAGGTAATAATCTTTGCTCAAAAAGGTTGTAATTTACTAAGGTCCAGAACTCACAGAAGACATGAATAATCAGTTAAAAGTAGTAATATACGATAATTAACATTCACAGTGTTTACTCAAACACCTCAAAGGTAAAAACATATGTAGGCAGGAATACAGTTTTAGGAATTTATCCTTTTCAGTGAGAGTAAGACACATGTGCAACATCTGGGTATCTTTATTGTCGACGTTTCGCCATCCAGTGGCTTTATCAATACAAATTCCAGGACATAACTTGAAGACAGTAGAACTATGTACAGAAGATGAGGTAATCAGTCCCTCAACCTAGGAGTAGGTGCGAACAGCACCATAGTCGTGGAGATTCTGAAGCAGAAGAAAGAATCCTGGCGCTTATATAGTAACGTCAGGTGTAGCAGACGAGGGCATATTCACTGGTAGGCGGGATTACCTCATCTTCTGTACATAGTTCTACTGTCTTCAAGTTATGTCCTAGAATTTGTATTGATAAAGCCACTGGATGGCGAAACGTCTACAATAAAGATACCCAGATGTTGCACATGTGTCTTACTCTCATCTTGTCGGTATTATATACCATTCGTACACAACTTGTCAGACACTGCAACATCATGGAATCTTAATTCTGAGGACATGTACATAACCTTCACGACTTCGACAACTACTACAACAACTAACCCATCTCTTTGGGAAGGACCTACTTCCACTGGGAAATCCCGCCTACCAGTGAATATGCCCTCGTCTGCTACACCTGACGTTACTATATAAGCGCCAGGATTCTTTCTTCTGCTTCAGAATCTCCACGACTATGGTGCTGTTCGCACCTACTCCTAGGTTGAGGGACTGATTACCTCATCTTCTGTACATAGTTCTACTGTCTTCAAGTTATGTCCTGGAATTTGTATTGATAAAGCCACTGGATGGCGAAACGTCTACAATAAAGATACCCAGATGTTGCACATGTGTCTTACTCTCATCTTGTCGGTATTATATACCATTCGTACACATCCTTTTCAGTATTTTGTAAAAATCTTGAAGTTATGATTGAACTTGAAGTTATGATTGAACTGAAGTATGTAAGATCTACGAAAGTGTATCACAGTGTTTATTGAAAGTCATCCCAGTTTAGTACAGTAAATACATAAAAATATTTAGAGAGAATAAGTTGGGAACTACTGCTCTCACTTAGAAATTACTAAACAAGGGTCAGTATGGCAGGTCACGATGATAGTGAACTAATTACTTCGATGACTATCTCACTAAGTGTAAAAGAGATTTACGAATAACCCCAACTCTACTAATGCAAGGTTGACATAAGCAGAGTGGGCGTAAAATGTAGGGAGATCTTAGCTAGTGGTCAGGACCAGCACGTTGCTTGATTGCAGTGGGTAGTCACAATCAGCTTTTATCGATTTAACTGACTGGAGCAAAGAGGTACTGCATCAGTCGATAGATCCAGACAGGAAGGAGCAGTGTGGGAAGGCTGGTTCAACATTACCTCACTTGTTTGTATGTAATGTGTCTCCTCAATATCATTACAGACTACTTATATTTGATCTAAATGAGACTCCTTAAACTGACTGCTAAATATTTCTCACACCTTGTACTTACTACCACGTCTTTGCTCAGCAACTTTGTAAGTGCCACCAAACTTCTACTCTGGTTTTTGCATAGCCGATGATTTACTGAAATTCGCTAACATTGCTCTGGAAGCATTTAAGATTTTTCTGCAAGTGCGCTTTTTAACTATATCGAACTCACTTGTTGATCTTCAGTGTCTGTTATTTAAATAAATATACTTTGAGCCATACAAGTATATGTCATTAAGGAATCATCACCATTTTATCTACGTTTATAAATGAATACAACAGTTCATATAGAAGGCTTTAACACACCAAATAAAGTGCAATGTGATATGTCCCTTTGGCGACATATGCACTATTTATGGAACATCAATTATTACTTAATTGCTGGAATAGTTGTTTGGATTAATAGGTCGTTGTACGTCCTTTAATACGTTGTTATTAGTCATTTTAGCTGAACCATTACACTTGCTGAGGGTGAAAGACAATAGATGATTTATTGATCTTGTGACGGTTTCACAACATCTCCAACGCTTCGCTGTCAGCTACAATAGATTTAGGTGTGGTATGTCTACAGATAATATGCAGTTGTCTCTGCAGTTTTATTTACAAAAATAGCTAGTCGTAATTGCGTGAAAATGGTCTACACACACACACACACACACACACACACACACACACACACACACACACACACACACACACACACACACACACACACACACATGATCTAAACACAGTTTATCATCCCTTGGAGTAAGGCTTGAAAATTAATCAATATGTCATTTGATAACTTTACCTATGGAACACTGGTAGTGGGCTAAACCTGACTGGCATTCAGTTCACCAATAATACCTTCGTATTGCATACATTATATATCTTACATATTCAGAAACAACAGCTGCCAAGCGCTTCTAATAATGCTTTATCTTAGCCTGTTCAGCAGAACCATCTATGCCAGTAGGGGCATTAGCTGCACAGCTACACTCTTTAGTGGCTTAGATATTACTCCAGTGTAGTAAGCGGCTACGTGTACCAAACTTAGACACTTGGGACAACAACTGTTCACTCGGACCAAAGTCCGAGTGAACAGTGTACTGGTATCTTCTGAGATAGGATCTGATCTTCATTGTTGAGGAATTCAGTTATGCCAGACAAAACTGAATCTGTTGTTTAAGCTCTTTTGGCTTCCTCTATGCTGAAAGGAAGATCATCCACTGACTGGAGAGTGTGTAAGTGACCATGTTCAGTCACTGCAATGATTTCTGCCTTAGTCAAGATTCTACAGTCATTATCAATGGCATTGTATTTGCCATCAGTCTCATGAGCTATGACTGCTGCTAACCCAATGACACTGGAGTCTGTAATCATTACGATAGACTTTAAAAAAGCAGAGAAGTTTAGAACAGGAGCAGCAGTTAACTTATCGTTAAGTGTTTGAAAGATCCAAGGAAATGGACCATGAAGTGGTAGAAAAGTTGAAAATAAACGATTTGCAAAATCCCGCTAAATCAACAAATGATTGTATTGCATCAGAAGCTTGTTGAGTTGGACAATTGTTATTTTACAATGTTCTGTCATAATAACTCTAGGAGTGTCCAAGACATTTAGTTTCTGAGAACTTTATCTTAAAATTAGTTTTGGCGAACCAAATCCAGTTTCTCGAGATGCATCTATGTATCTTTTGCCATGACTTTTTAATTTCCTAAGTACACCATGACGGTGGTATCCATGAAGCTCTTGAAGATGCTTAACTTAAATCTCAAGAAAGTGATAGTAGAGGATCTTGATTAGAAGGTAATTTTGAAAAATTAGCAATGATCTTTAGGGGTAAAATGGCTACTAACTCACGGCTGTTCTCTACAATAAATTTAAAGTATAGAAAACTTTACTGTCACCTATATTCCAAAGCAAGTCTTCATGCACTGCAAATGGAAATTGTTCTGTAATAATTTTTGCATTCAGATGTTGCAAGTCAACGATGGTGTGTCACCTGCTTCTTCCCAAGGCATCAAAATTTGTATCACATTCCAAGCTGACATAAGTGCGATAAGGCACCTAAGCTACTGGGAACGGTTGAAGGTCCTTGATCTGTATTCCCTCGAACGCAGGCGAGAGAGATACGTGATAATATACACTTAGAAGGTCCTGGAGGGAGTGGTACCAAACCTGCACACGAAAATCACTCTCTATGAAAGCAAAAGACTCGGCAGGAGATGCAACATTCCCCCGATGAAAAGCAGGGGCGCCACGAGTACACTGAGACAACACAATAAGTGTCCGGGACCCAAGACTGTTCAATTGGCTCCCAGCAAACATAAAGGGAATAACCAATAGACCCCTGGCTGTCTTCAAGAAGGCACTGGACAGGCACCTAAAGTCAGTACCTGACCAACCGGGCTGTGATTCGTACGTCAGCTTGCGTGCGGCCAGCAGTAACAGCCTGGTTGATCAGACCCTGATCCACCCTGAGGCCTGGTCTCAGACCGGGCCGCGGGGGCGTTGACCCCCGAAACCCTCTCCAGGTAAACTCCAGGAACTGCTGAGTGATGACTCCCTCCTCAGGCGCTTTAAAATACAGGGACTGAAGTGAATTTTCAGCATAACAACACAGAGAAACACACCTTTTGATGTACCTGTTCACACTGTGAATGTGATTGTAAGTATTTTAAGAGTGTTTAAACATTTCTCAAGCAGAGTTAAAATAAGTTAAAGGAATTCAGCTACATCACAATAAGAGTAATGAACTTTTATAATATTGATCAAATTTTGATTCATTTATAATTAATAATCTAATGTACAACTATGAAATAATTACTATCCTACTGTATAACTATGATATACTCCTTAGTGTTAAGTAGCCTGTAAGCCAATAATGTTAAGTTGGCCCATAATGCCTAGGCATAATAGAGGCTCTCTTTGCATTGCAGCCCACTATTGTAAATTCAAAATCTCAATGTACTGTTTGGAAAGACATAAAATAAATAAATAAATAAGTAAATAAATAAATAAGGTAAGTAGGTGATGATGCTGAGAAATACCAGTGAACGAGCGATCAGCTAAGTTGGCCAGCCATATTTGTTGACACGGGTGGCCATCTTGGGCACCAAATTCCATGACCTCCTGGGAGTAGACCTTTTGTCAATGGGCAGACAATGACGTTACGAATGAAACCTGTCATGTTTGCCTGCAGCGTACCGGTATAAATAAATACGATGGCTAGTATGCAATGATAAGTAGAGTACAGTGAGTCCTGCATCTAGTACAGAGAGAGAGAGAGACGTGGTGGTTGTGACTATTGGTGAGTGGGTGGTGGGTGGTAGTTCAGTGGACTACCTGAAGCAGCGCTGACGTTATAAGCTAAGGTGGCTGGCTTTAATGCTTCACTTACCGAGTATTATCCTACCTCTATTCACATGGGATTTGCAGAGATGCATTGAGTTACTGAGGCAGAGATGAGTTACTAAGGCAGAGATGAGTTACTGAGACAGAGATGAGTTACTAAGGCAGAGATGAGTTACTGAGGCAGAGATGAGTTACTGAGGCAGAGATGAGTTACTGAGGCAGAGATGAGTTACTAAGGCAGAGATGAGTTACTGAGGCAGAGATGAGTTACTAAGGCAGAGATGAGTTACTGAGGCAGAGATGAGTTACTAAGGCAGAGATGAGTTACTGAGGCAGAGATGAGTTACTGAGGCAGAGATGAGTTACTGAGACAGAGATGAGTTACTGAGGCAGAGATGAGTTACTGAGGCAGAGATGAGTTACTAAGGCAGAGATGAGTTACTGAGACAGAGATGAGTTACTGAGGCAGAGATGAGCTACTGAGGCAGAGATGAGTTACTGAGACAGAGATACATTGACTGGACAAGTGACTCACTGACACGTCTGGTAACTTAGGTAAGTCTACCTGGTCTACCTTGGTGAAAAAGACCGATAATGTAAAAATTAATAATTTTGTAAGAATAGAATCTTAGAAAACTTACCTAACCTTTAATATATCAAGCGCAATTTAATTTAGCCTAATTCAACTAAATATATTTTAGATAAGTTTACAATAATTTAATAATAAACAAACACAATGAAATATATTTTTTCCTTAGGCTCAGAATGATTTTTGCGAAATTATTACATACACAAATTTTCGAATGTTATTTACCTATTTGGCACGATATATATATATATATATATATATATATACACATATATATATATATATATATATATATATATATATATATATATATATATATATATATATATGTCGTGCCGAATAGGCAGAACTTGCGATCTTGGCTTAAATAGCAATGCTCATCTTGCCATATAAGAGAAGTGAAAATTTGTGTATGCAATAATGTCGCCAAAATCATTCTGAATCTAACGAGGAAAATATATTTCACTGAGTTTGTTTAGTATTAAATTACTGTAAACAAATCTAAAATATATTTAGTTGGGTTAGGCTAAAATAAATTACTCTTGTTATAATAAGGTTAGGTAAGTTTTCTAAGTTCCTTTTGGTGCAAAATTAAAAAATTTTACATTAACATTAATGAAAAAAATATATCTTTAAACGTATAAGAGAAAATTTTCGAAAGGACTTAATTTTAAATGAGTCCTTGCTAATTGACCAGTTTCATATATTCGGCACGACATATATATATATATATATATATATATATATATATATATATATATATATATATATATATATATATATATATATATATGTATGTATATATATATATATATATATATATATATATATATATATATATATATATATATATATATATATATATATATAAACTGTACTTCAAGCATGCCTCTGGCAAGAAGTAATGGAAGGAATGATGATGAAAGTTTTTCTTTTTCGGGCCATCCTGCCTTGGTGGAAACGAGCCCATGCCGTTTTGGCCCTCCCCATGGTGAGCAAAAGTCACACATTACGCTCTAACCCACAGGACCAGGCAAGCCTACAAGCATCACGCATCCAGCAGAGCTGCGTGTTTTATCGTGATCCAAGGATGTATGGTGGTGTGCGTGCTCTGACCTAATTTCATTCTACTCCCCGTTTGGTGTATTAGCCTCTAAAGCCTACTTTAACTGGGAAATAATCTCTGTCTCTTCTACATACTCTAACCTCGTAAAAACTTTTCACTGCTTTCAGTAACCTACCTTCTATTCCATACATTTACAACATCTGCCACATTGCCCCCCTATCCACCCAGTCATACGCCTTTTCCAAATCCATGAATGCCACAAAAACCTCTTTATCTTTATCTAAATACTGTTCACTTATATGTTTCACTGTAAACACCTGGTCTACACACCCCCTACCTTTACTAAAGCCTCCTTGTTCATCTGCTATCCTACTCTCCGTTTTTCTTTTAATTCTTTCAATATTAACTCTACCATACACATTACTAGGTATGTTCAACAGATTTATTCCTCTATAATTTTTGCATTCTATTTTGTCCCCTTTGCCTTTATACAAAGGAACTATGCATGCTCTCTCTCAGTTCCTATTTATCTTACCCTCTTCCATACATTTATTAAAGGTACCAACCACTCCAAGACTATATCCCCACCTGTTTTTTAACATTTCTATCTTTATCTCATCAATCCCGGCTGCCTTACCCCCTTTCATTTTACCTACTGCCTCACGAACTTCCCCCACACTCACAACTGGCTCTTCCTCACTCCTACAAGATGTTATTCCTCCTTGCCCTATACACGAAATCACAGCTTCCCTATCTTCATCAACATATATGTGTGTGTGTGTGTGTGTGTGTACTCACCTAATTGTACTCACCTAATTGTGGTTGCAGGGGTCGAGACTCAGCTCCTGGCCCCGCCTCTTCACTGATCGCTACTGGATCCTCTCTCTCTCTGCTTCCTGAGCTTTGTCATACCTCTTCTTAAAACTATGTATGGTTCCTGCCTCCACTACTTCACTTGCTAGGCTATTCCACTTGCTGACAACTCTATGACTGAAGAAATACTTCCTAACGTCCCTGTGACTCGTCTGAGTCTTCAGCTTCCAGTTGTGACCCCTTGTCCCTGTGTCCCCTCTCTGGAACATCCTATCTCTGTCCACCTTGTCTATTCCCCGCAGTATCTTGTATGTCGTTATCATGTCTCCCCTGACCCTTCTGTCCTCCAGTGTCGTCAGTCCGATTTCCCTTAACCTTTCCTCGTACGACATTCCCTTGAGCTCTGGGACTAGCCTTGTTGCAAACCTTTGTACTTTCTCTAACTTCTTGACGTGCTTGACCAGGTGTGGGTTCCAGACTGGTGCTGCATACTCCAGTATGGGCCTAACATACACAGTGTACAGTGTCTTGAACGATTCCTTATTAAGGTATCGGAACGCTATTCTCAGGTTTGCCAGGCGCCCGTATGCTGCAGCGGTTATTTGGTTGATGTGTGCCTCCGGTGATGTGCTCGGTGTTATGGTCACCCCAAGGTCTTTCTCCCTGAGTGAGGTCTGTAGTCTTTGTCCACCTAGCCTATACTCTGTCTGCGGTCTTCTTTGCCCCTCCCCAATCTTCATGACTTTGCATTTGGCTGGATTGAATTCGAGAAGCCAGTTACTGGACCACATGTCCAGCCTCTCCAGGTCTCTTTGCAGTCCTGCCTCATCCTCGTCCGATTTAATTCTTCTCATCAACTTCACGTCATCTGCGAACAGGGACACTTCAGAGTCTATTCCTTCCATCATGTCGTTCACATATATCAAAAATAGGACTGGTCCTAGAACTGACCCCTGTGGGACCCCGCTCGTAACAGGCGCCCACTGTGATACCTCTTCACGTACCATGACTCGTTGTTGCCTCCCTGTCAGGTATTCCCTTATCCATTGCAGTGCCTTTCCTTTTACGTGTGCCTGATCCTCCAGCTTCTGCACTAATCTCTTGTGGGGAACTGTGTCAAAGGCCTTCCTGCAGTCTAGGAAAACGCAATCTACCCAACCCTCTCTCTCATGTCTTACTTCTGTTACCTTGTCATAAAACTCCAGGAGATTTGTGATACAAGATTTGCCTTCCATGAACCCATGCTGGTTTTCATTTATAATCTTGTTCCTTTCCAGGTGTTCGACCACTCTCCTCCTGATAATCTTCTCCATGACTTTGCAGACAATACATGTCAGAGACACAGGTCTGTAGTTTAGTGCCTCGTTTCTGTTTCCTTTCTTAAATATGGGGACTACATTAGCTGTCTTCCATTTCTCAGGTAGTTGCCCAGTTTCCAGGTATGTGTTGAAGATTGTGGTTAGAGGCACACACAGCATCTCTGCTCCTTCTCTAAGGACCCATGGGGAGATGTTGTCCGGTCCCATCGCCTTTGAGGTGTCAAGGTCACTTAAGAGCTTCTTCACCTCCTCCTCAGTTGTTCGTATGTCATCCAACACTTGTTGGTATATTCCCTCTTGATGTTCCCTTCTGTTCTGTCTTCCCACAACCCTTCCTGTCTCTACTGTAAAAACTTCCTTAAATCTCCTGTTCAGCTCCTCACATACCTCCTGATCATTTCTTGTGAGTTCTCCTCCTTCTGTCCTTAATCTGATCACCTGGTCTTTGACTGTTGTCTTCCTCCTGATGTGGCTATACAACAGTTTCGGGTCTGTCTTGATTCTCGATGCTATGTCATTTTCATACTGACGCTGGGCCTCCCTCCTTACCTGTGCGTACTCATTCCTGGCTCTGCGACTGATCTCCCTATTTTCGTGTGTTCTCTGCCTTCTGTACTTTTTCCATTCTCTATTGCACTTTGTTTTTGCCTCCTTACACCGTCGGGTGAACCAGGGGCTTGTTCTGGTCTTCCCGTTGTTACTGTTGCCCTTGTGAATGAACCTTTCCACTGCCTCCTTGCATTTTGTTGCTACATATTCCATCATTTCATTTACTGGCTTTCCTGCCAGTTCTCTGTCCCACTGGACCTCCCGCAGGAAGTTCTTCAACCCTATGTAGTCCCCTCTTTTATAGTCAGGCTTTTCCCATTCTACTCCTGTTATTCTCTCCACTTGCAGCTCTACTATGTATTCAAAGCACAGAACCACGTGGTCGCTAGCTCCTAGGGGACTCTCATACTTGATGTCCTCAATGTCTGAGCTTCCCAGGGTGAACACAAGGTCCAATCTTGCTGGTTCATCCTCCCCTCTCACTCTGGTAGTGTCCTTAACATGTTGGTGCATGAGGTTTTCCAGCACCACGTCCAACATCCTGGCTCTCCATGTTTCGGGACCCCCATGTGGCTCCAGGTTTTCCCAGTCAATCTCCCTGTGGTTGAAATCCCCCATAACCAGCAACTTTGCTCTGCTGGAGTGAGCTCTTCTTGCCACCTCAGCAAGTGTGTCCACCATTGCTCTGTTGCTCTCTTCATATTCCTCTCTTGGCCTCCTGCAGTTCTGTGGTGGATTATACATCACTGCAATGACCACTTTGTGTTCCCCAGACTGAAGTGTACCTGCTATGTAGTCTCTTTCTCCCGACTCATCTATTCCTTCCATTTTCTCGAATTTCCATCTGTTTTTTACGAGCAGAGCAACCCCACCTCCCCCCCTGCCCCTTCTATCTTTCCTCATGATCTGGTATCCTGGTGGGAAGATTGCATCTGTTATTGTCTCCATGAGTTTTGTTTCTGTAACTGCTATGATGTCTGGGGACTTCTCATTGATTCTTTCTTGCCATTCCTCATGTTTATTCGTTAATCCATCTGCATTTGTGTACCAAACCTTCAACTTCTGTTCTAATACTGTAACTGTGGTGCGGGGGGTGGAAACAGAGGGATCGGTGTGTGATGGTTGGTTTGGATTGTTCAGTTGCCTTGGGGGTGTCGTGGCTGGAGTCCTTCTGCAGGTGTTTCTGGGGGGTGCGCTTGTCCTTCCATTTGATCCTGGGTCATTCTGCTCTCCTTTTTCATTTCCTCCCATTTCTCCTTTCGTTTTTGAACTCTCTCTTTCATTGTCTTCCTTTCGTCCTGTGTTCTGTCTCGGTCGAGGTACACACTCCGGATCTCCTGCTTGCCTCTCAGCCGTGCTTTCTCCTGCAGGATCATGGTTCGGGTTGATTCTGCCTTGAAAATTACTTTGAGAGGCCGATTCCTTTTCTTTGTGAACCACCCAATTCTCCGAAAATTTGCCACCTGGGTCATGTCCCCCTCGCCTATCACCTTCATGATGTCTTCAATCGCTTTTTTCTCCTCCTGCTTTCTTTCATCATAAGTTTCCCCTTTAGCTTCGTCTAGCCCATAGACAAACACGGATCTCTCCCTTTCCACCTCCCACTGTGACTCCCATTGCATCCTCTGATGTGTTTTAGTTCCTTCCCGTGGAGTGTTCCTTCCTTCAGTCCCTTCCCTCGTTATGGCCCCTATGCTTCTTGGTTTATCCTTCCTGCTCACCTGCTCCTGGCCCACACAGGTATCTGGTAAGGTCCTTGCACATGTCCTAGTTCCTTCGATGTCTTCCAACCTCTCTTTCTGTCCTAGTGTGCTGCCTGTCTTTGTTTTGGCCTCATGTGGGTTTGACAGGACCTCTGCATATAGTTTAGTTTCCATGCTTCCTTCAGACCTGTTGTCTGTGTTTAATCTAGCCATTGCCGATGCTACTTCTGTAATATCTTTGTCTCTGTGCTGTTTCAGATGTCTCAGCTCCTCTTCTAATCTCTCTATCTTGATTTCTGCTTCTGTGGCCTGTTGCTTCCACCTTCTGCATTCTGCTGCTAACCTCTCTTCCATCTTCCTTTCCAGCTCATCTAGTCTCCTTCCCCAGTCTTCCTCCCTTTTTTTTGAGCTCTATCTCCCATCCCTCCCTCTCAGATTCGTCCTTGGAACCCCTTGTCCTCATCCTGGTTAGGGGGAGGGGAATAGATGGTTAGGAGAGGGGATGGATGGTTGTGGGGGAGGGGGAGGATGGTTATTGGAGGGGTAGAGATAGTGTGTGTGTGTGTGTGTGTGTGTGTGTGTGTGTGTGTGTGTGTGTGTGTGTGTGTGTGTGTGTGTGTGTGTGTGTGTGTGTGTGTGAGTGAATTAGCAAGAACTCATTTAAAATTAAGTCCTTTCTAAAATATATCTCTCGTGTTCAGAAAATGATTCGAACCCGCGCCCGCTGGATCATCCCAGCCGAAGCTAGGCGGTGTTTCTCAATATCCCGGAACACCAGAATCGTGGTAAGTTATTTCAGATGAAAGAACTTATCACTATCTAACATAGACTCTAGGAGATACCCTCCTTTCCTCGCATCAAACCAGATTACTTCTCATTCGTTAAAGCACTGTATAGCCCTTACGGGTTTAGCATTTACCCATGAAAAAAGTAAGAACAAGCTTCATCCATCATGTTGTGACGTATTGCCTGACAACCTGTCTACCATGGTGATAGGTCAAGGGGGTCATCGCCCCCACCCCGGGTCTCAGACTAGGCCTCGAGGTTTACCCTTTGAGTATCAACGGTATATTATCAGTATTGTTAGACCCTGGGGGTCACAATCACAAAAAAATTCGACTTGGTTGTTAATTTATAGCCTTTTTAACAACTCGTTAAATTCCAGAGTCGAACAGTGCAGTATAAATTTAGTTCATTCCTTTGATGTCATCAGTTTAAATTTTGTTCTTAAGTGGGAATTTATTGCTAGGATTAGAGCAGGAATTTATTGCTAGAACTAGACTTTTCTCGTGAGTTTGTATGGTTTGTGGTAATATTCTGTCCATATAAATCGAAGTTTTGTATTTTTCATACTAGCATTTTTTCGTTCATGAAAAAAGTTTGGAATATTTCTGAAATTCTCTGCCTATAGAGTAAACATCCCGTTTTTTCTGACTTGAATTGTCTTCTGTGTGATATGAACTTTGAGAACTTATTTAATACACATGAACGCAAGAATCATACTGAGAATTTGTTTTATGAATGGTTTTTGAGATCGTGAACCAGTGTTTGACTTCATTTGTTGTTGTATTATGTATCTTGTTAGTGTATGTGAGAGTTCAGTGTTTCGACGGTTATATTTGTGAATATATAATAACGTGATATGTTTGTGTGTATGTCATGGTTTTGTGGAACATTATCATGTAATATAGGCGTGTGTTTTATCATAGGGAGTGTAATATGGTGTGGTACGAGCGTGTAACATGGTATGGTAGGAGTGTGTGCCATAGTGTGGTATGAGCGTATGCTATGGTATGTTATGAGAGTGTGTAATGGTATGGGTTAGTATGTGCCATGGTATGGTGCGTGTGACATAGTGTGGTGTGGGTTTGCTATGGTATGGTGTGTGTGACATGGTATGGTGTGAGTTTGCCATGATATGGTAGGAATGTGTGCCATGGTTTGGTGTGTGTGACATGGTATGGTGTGAGTGTGTCATGGTATGGTAGGAGCGTGTGTCATGATATGGTGTGTGTGACATGGTATGGTATCAGTGCGTGGATATGGTAGGATTGTGTAAGATGGTATGGTACGAGTGTGTGCCATGATATGATAGGAGTGTAGGACAAGGGACAACATGGGCTTGTGTCAATAACATCAAATACCACTGACAGCAACCAATCAAAATTCCAAATTGTTATCCACGAATTTAGTTCAGTTGACAGACAAGTGTATTTCATAACTATGTCGCCTGCAGATTCAACCTCCGCTTACCTCTCCGTATATGGATATTGGTTCAACACATTTTAACATATTTTAACATGTATGATGCTACTTACTGCGTTAGTTTTGATTTTCAATATTACTGTTGGAATCATTTCCTTTGGAATCGGCGGATGTGTGGGTATCGTGTCTGGTTGAGTATGTTTTGATGCCCTTGGAGATGAGGCTATTGTATCAAGCCAGGTATTTAGTGTTATCGGTGGAGGTGTTGGTATCGCTAAAGTATACATTTACGGTATACATTTATACATTTATAAAGTATACATTTACGGTAAACGAGAGGGTAAGTATCGGTTGCGGCTTTCCACATGAGTAGTCCTATTTTTTCAAGAGATGGAACGCGCCTACATTTTCCAAACATTCGTCAAATTTCTATTCACGGTCTTCTTCATTCTAGTCTTGAAACGTAGAGACAAGACTGTCCTTAATTAAACACCAAGAAAGAACTTCTTTCGCAAAATATTTTGTCCTTCCGAGCAGGAGAGTGGCCATCAATACAGCACTTGACCCGGCTGTGAGGATCGTCTTCCTTGCTACTGCATAATCTGCATTGTTCCAGACTATGCAGCTGAACTCTTCTCCAGGCTGAGGGACTAACTACTTCACAAATATTACTTCGAGGGTGATGAACCGGTTCCATCATCTTTACATCTCGGGTGATTACCCGGTTACATCATCTTCACGTCTCCACTGTTTCTGCTGTCTCCTCTGCACTCAACTGAAAAGCCTACTGTGTAGGCGAACAGTTTCACAATAGAGATACATATATTTAACATATCTGCAGCATCTACAATCTACATTTACCAGAGATCTCACTGGCAGCCCTAGATACAAAAATCTACATCTACTACTGGCGTCTACACTCCCGTGTGTGAGGATACTTTACAACGAATTACGTAGAAGCAGGCAGAAATTTCTTTACTAAAATTAATGAACGTAAAAATGCTTTGCAGCAGGAACACTGTCAACAGTGTTGTTCAACGTGACACGGACACCTCAGGAAGAATATTTGACGGTGTTCAGTCACACCATACATGACCTTCACAGCATACATGACCTTCACAGTACAGATAGGAAGTGAGTCTGTTTGGCGATCACCAGACACAGGATAAAACTGTCTTGAACTGAATGACCCACAAAAGTTTAACGCTTGACCTGATCTGTTATTATTCTGCTTATTATAAATCAAACTCGCCGTTCGCTGGCTGCCTTGGATCAAAACGTGTAGCGCATGCTGCACGCCAAGGTATTGTCCAGTGTGGATAGATTGGTAAAGCACTGCGTACCTTGTCCTAAGGTTCGTAGGTTCGAGTCTCCTTCAGCCAGAGATCAGTGTTTGTGTATATTTCGCATGCTCTCGCGAATTCCTTGCATATATATATATATATATATATATATATATATATATATATATATATATATATGCCACCTTTATATCGGCAATGTATCTCTTAGATCTTCTGTGCCATATTGTATATATATATATATATATATATATATATATATATATATATATATATATATATATATATATATATATATATATGGGTGTGTGTGTGTGGGTGTGGGTGTACTCACCTAGTTGAGGTTTCAGGGATCGAGTCCTAGCTCCTGGCCCCGCCTCTTCACTGGTCGCTACTAGGTCAATCTCCCTGAACCACGAGTTTTATCATACCTCTGCTTAAAGCTATGTATGGATCCTGCCTCCAATACATCGCTTCCCAAACTATTCCACCTCCTGACTACTCTGTGGCTGATGAAATACTTCCTAACATCCCTGTGATTCATCTGTGTCTTCAACTTCCAACTGTGTCCCCTTGTTGCTGTGTCCCATCTCTGGAACATCCTGTCTTTGTCCACCTTGTTAATTCCTCTCAGTATTTTGCATGCCGTTATCATGTCCCCCCTATCTCTCCTGTCTCCTGTGTGTGTGGGTGTGAGAGTCTGTGTCTGTGTGTGTGTGTCTGTGTCAGTGCATATGTGTGTGCATGTGTGTATATATGTATAAATGCATGTACATTCCAGTCACATTGATGGAAATTATCTAGTTTAGAATGCTGGAGGCATGAGAGAGAGAGAGAGAGAGAGAGAGAGAGAGAGAGAGAGAGAGAGAGAGAGAGAGAACTGACCCACACAAACACATTAAAACTGTTATGCTCCTGAGTTGTAACACAATCTACACTTTCTACAATCCAAACCCGAATAAATATATAACGTGAAAATTCTAAGGAATAGGAAATTTAGCCTTTTTCCCCAGAGCTCAAACTAACGCTCACTCTCGGTCTCAGAAATTCTCTCTTCCCTCTTTCCATTGAGAAATACTCCTTGAAATAATACCAGTAAGTTTAACAAACTATGTTGTTACACAAAGAAGGTTGCGTGCATGTTATACACTGTCGCCTTGGACAGGTTAACAGTACACTGTCATGCATCACAGTAATGGTGGTGGTTATAAAGGTATAATTGTGGTAGTGTTAAT
Organism: Cherax quadricarinatus; assembly: GCF_038502225.1. Lineage (NCBI taxonomy): Eukaryota > Metazoa > Arthropoda > Malacostraca > Decapoda > Parastacidae > Cherax > Cherax quadricarinatus. The sequence goes on along the minus strand of NC_091318.1, from coordinate 33,804,377 downwards.
AACAACTTAGCTGTAGCGGTGGGTCTCGAGGTAGTAGAAATGTTGGTTATTGTTGTGGTTGTGATGGTGGTTGTGGTAGATGTAGTGGTAGACGTGTGATGGTAACGGTAAGAGTGGGGTTAGGTTGGTTACTTTTGTGGTGTTATGGTGGTAGGGTTGGTGTGGAACACTGGTTTGTTGGTCATGGTGGTAACAGTCCTATAGATCTATGGTGGTGGTAGCTGTTCGGGTGATGGCGTGATAATTGACACAGTGTTGCAGTGGTGGAGGTGTATTATCGGTGGTGTGATGGTGGTTGTGGTTGTTATGGTAATGTGGCTGTGGTAGTGGTGTGGTTGTGATTGTGGGTGGGGTTGTAATGATGATGTGGTTGTGATGGTGGTGTGGTTGCGATGGTGGGTGTGGTTGTGATGGTGGTGTGGTTGTGATGGTGGTGTGGTTGTGACTGTGGTGTGGTTGTGATGGTGATGTGGTTGTGATGGTGATGTGGTTGTGACGGTGGTGTGGTTGTGATGGTGGTGTGGTTGTGATGGTAATGTGGTTGTGACGGTGGTGTGGTTGTGACGGTGGTGTGGTTGTGACGGTGGTGTGGTTGTGATGGTGATGTGGTTGTGAGGGTGGTGTGGTTGTGACGGTGGTGTGGTTGTGATGGTGGTGTGGTTTTGACGGTGGTGTGGTTGTGACTGTGGTGTGGTTGTGATGGTGATGTGGTTGTGATGGTGGTGTGGTTGTGATGGTAATGTGGTTGTGATGGTGATGTGGTTGTGACGGTGGTGTGGTTGTGATAGTGGGTGTGGCTCTGATGGAGGGTGTGAGTGTGATGGTGAGTGTGGTTGTAATGGTGGGTGTGGGTGTGGTATTAGCATGGTTGTGATGGTGGTGTGGTTACGATGGTGAGTGTGGTTGTGATTGTGGGTGTGGTTGTGATTGTGGGTGTGGTTGTGATTGTTGGTGTGGTTGTGAGGGCATTGTGGTTATGAATTTAGCGTGGTTGTCATGGGTGTGGTTGTGCTGGTGGTTGTGGTAGTGATGGGTGTGGTTGTGATGATGGTGTGGCTTTCATGGTATTGTGGTTGTGAATTTGGTGTGGTTGTGATGGTGGTAGTGATTGTGATGGTGGGTGTGGCTGTGATGATTAGTGTGGCTGTGATGGAGGTGTGGTTGTGATGGTGGGTGTGGTTGTGGTGGTTGTTGTGGTTAACGGTGGTGTGGTTGTGATTGAGGTGTGGTTGTGATGGTGGGTGTGTTTATGGTGGTTGTTGTGGTTAACGGTGGTGTGGTTGTGATGGTGGGTGTGGCTGTGATGGTGGGTGTGGCTGTTATGGTGGGTGTGGTTGTGATGGTAGGTGTGATTGTGGTGGTTGTTGTGGTTAACGGCGGTGTGGTTGTGATGGTGGGTGTGGCTGTGATGGTGGGTGTGGCTGTGATGGTGAGTGTGGCTGTGATGGTGAGTGTGGCTGTGATGGAGGATGTGATTGTGATGGTGAGTGTGGTTGTGATGGTGGTGTGATTGTGATAGTGGGTGTGGCTGTGATGGTGGGTGTGGCTGTGATGGTGGGTGTGGCTGTGATAGTGTGTGTGGCTGTGATGGTAGGTGTGGCTGTGATGATTAGTGTGGCTGTGATGGAGGTGCTGTTGTGATGGTGGGTGTGGTTGTGATGGTGGGTGTGGCTGTGATGGAGGTGTGGTTGTGATGGTGTGTGTGGTTGTGATGGTGGGTGTGGCTGTGATGAAGATGTGGTTGTGATGGAGGGTGTGGTTGTGATGGTGGGCGTGGTTGTGATGGTGAGTGTGGCTGTGACGAAGGTGTGGTTGTGATGGTGGGTGTGATTGTGATGGTGGGTATGGCTGTGATGAAGGTGTGGTTGTTATTGAGGGTGTGGTTGTGATGGTGGATGTGACTGTGATGAAGGTGTGGTTGTGATGGTGGGTGTGACTGTGATGAAGGTGTGGCTGTGATGGTGGGTGTGGCTGTGATGGTGGGTGTGGCTGTGATGAAGGTGTGGTTGTGATGGTGGGTGTGGCTGTGATGGTGGGTGTGGCTGTGATGGTGGGTGTGGCTGTGATGGTGGGTGTGGCCGTGATGGTGGGTGTGGCTGTGATGGTGGGTGTGGCTGTGATGGTGGGTGTGGCTGTGATGGTGGGTGTGGCTGTGATGGTGGGTGTGGCTGTGATGGTGGGTGTGGCTGTGATGGTGGGTGTGGCTGTGATGGTGGGTGTGGCTGTGATGGTGGGTGTAGCTGTGATGGTGGGTGTGGCTGTGATGGTGGGTGTGGCCGTGATGGTGGGTGTGGCTGTGATGGTGGGTGTGGCTGTGATGGTGGGTGTGGCCGTGATGGTGGGTGCGGCTGTGATGGTGGGTGTGGCCGTGATGGTGGGTGTGGCTGTGATGGTGGGTGTGGCCGTGATGGTGGGTGTGGCTGTGATGGTGGGTGTGGCTGTGATGGTGGGTGTGGCCGTGATGGTGGGTGTGGCTGTGATAGTGCTGCTTCCATTGTCCTCGTATCCCATCTACCTTTTACTCTCACTGTAGCTACAACTAAAAACTGATCTGATGTATCTGTGGCCCCTCTACAAACATGTGCTTCTTGAAGAGTACCCATCAGTCTTATATTTACCAACACTTAGTCTAACAAAGTACTCTCACTACACCCTACATCATACCTTTTATACTTATCCGGTTTTTCTTAAAATATGTGTTACGTATTAACCAAACTCGTTTCTATACAAATTTCAATCAAAGGCCTCCCATTATCATTTACACCTGGGACCCGAAACTTTCCTACCACACCCTCCTTAAATGCTTTTAATACTTTAGCATTTAGATCCCATACCACAATTACTCTCTCACTTGATTACAAAGTTCCTACACACTCGCTTAACATCTCCCAAAATCTCTCTCTCTCTCTCCTCTACACTCCTCTCTTCGTCAGGTGCACACACGCTTATTACGACCCACTTTTCTTATCTGACCCTTATTTTAATCCACGTAATCCTTCCATAACTGATCCTTCGACATTATTGCTACCCCTTCCTTAGTTCTAAATCTCTCACATACTCCTGACTTAATCCCATTTATTTCTCCCCATTGAAACTCACCTACCCCATTCAGCTTTGTTTCGCTTAGAGCTAAGACATTTATATATATAGCAAGGAATTCGCAAGACCAGGCGAAATATACACAAACACTGATCTCTGGCTGAAGAAGACTCGAACCTACGAACCTTGGGGTGGTAGGAGAAGAAAATATTCCAACAGCTCAGGGGAGAACCATGAGATTTCCCTGAGATACGTTTATTGTCTTCTCTGAGGATGAGGGTCCCCAGTCCAGCCATAGAGGTTGTACTTCTTCTTCTTCTTCTCTCTCTCTCTCTCTCTCTCTCTCTCTCTCTCTCTCTCTCTCTCTCTCTCTCTCTTTTTTTTTTTTTTTTTTTTTTTTTTTTTTTTTTTTTTTTTTTATACAGGGTTTGACAAGGTTAAGGATCCCTAGCTTTATTGACATCTATTTACAGGTTAAGGATTCCTAACTTTATTGGCAAGCCAAGAGCCGTTACCTACATCAGCTCATTTGAAAGCATTTTTATTGTTATGAGACATACAAGTAGGGAACAGGATGAAGTTGGAGCCATCTGTGGGCCAGCATTTTCATTTGATCAACTGACGTTATCTCGTTGACATCATTATGCTGTACGAATGTGTTCCATACTGAGTCATCCTGGGTATGTGTGATCTCAGATGGATGATGTTCTGGAGAAAGTGGGACATCCAGAGTGAAGTTGTTGCTTTCTGCCCGTCTTGTGGCATAAAAGCTTGTTTCACGCTGTCCTCGAGGTGGATCCAAGTGTTGTATTTTGACAATATTGGCCTTGTACATAACAGTAAGGCCACCCACATCCCTCTTATGTTGAAGGCTCTGCTGAAATGACAGATCTATCCAGGATGGGTCCAGGCGAGAGATCAGACGTCTTGGTCTGTTCTCTACTCTGTAAAGCAGTCGCAGATGAGAGGGGGGGCAGGCAAACCAAGAAAGTGGAGCATACTCAAGGTGTGAGCATACTTGTGCCTCGTACAGGATCTTGCAACCCCTACTGTCAAGCAGATGCGAGATGCGGTGAAGTGCTGTAAGCTTCCTGGCTGCCTTGTTTGCAAGATTTACAACATGGTTCTTCATGGTTAGTTTGGAGTCAAATTTCACCCCAAGGATATCAACTTCTTCTCCAGGTGCCAACATCGTCCCATTCATCCTTACTACTGCACCAGCATTACCATCATGGTGCCTAGAGACGATCATCATTTGCGTTTTCTCAGGTGCAAATGTTACTTACATCTATTTCCCCCAAGCTGATATAGCTTTCAGCTGGTGATTGATGTAGCTTAGAGCAGCTGGCATTTCTTCTCTTGGATAAGTGAATGTCAGTGTACAGTCGCCTGCATATGCATGTGATTCTGGGATGAGATGAAGAAGGTCGTTGAAGTAGACATTCCATAACAGTGGACCCAGCACACTTCCTTGTGGAACACTTGCCCCAATAGGATGCCTTGCTGATTCCGTTCCATTGAGGACTACACTTAGAGATCTACCATGAAGGTAATCACTGAGGAGAGCATAGCGTAGAGCCTGCAATTCCCAGTGCTTGAAGTTTTGCTAAGAGGCCCTTGGTGCCACACCCTCCGGTCGAAAGCGCCAGCAATGTCCAGTGCTACCACACAGCTGACTTTGGATTCATCCAGTGACTGGTGCCACTTAGTGGAGAGGTTTAACAACAGATCAGCAGCAGAGTAACCTTTCCTGAAGCCATATTGACGATCACAAAGTAGTGAGTGGTAGTCAAAAAAATCTGTCATTTGTCTTGAGATTATTGTCTCAAGGATCTTACCAGTGATTGACAGGAGTGACACTGGTCTGTAGTTGCTGATTTCTGCTCTGCTCTTCTTTTTGTGAACAGGGACTACATTTGCCTCTTTCCATGGAGGGCCATTTGCACTGTACTAGGCAGTGCTGAAAGATGCGCAGTTAGAGGTGCTGCTAGCTGGTCTGCACATCTTCTCAACAATCTTGGGCTCAACTTGTCTGGGCCCACAGCCTTTTCTTGGTCAAGTGATTTAAGAAGAAAATGCACCTCCTCCTGCCTTATTGTCACCCCTGACAGTTTTGACACAGTTCTTGCAGCTAGCCAAGGAGGGTCCCTTGCTGGATCAGGAACTTGCATTTTGGTAGCAAAGTGTTCAGCAAAGAGGTCCGCCTTCTCTTGACTACTAGTAGAGGTGGTCCCATCCTGTCGATTTAGAGGTGGAATAAGTTCATCAGGCAGATAACCTTGTCTGTCCTTTACCAGGGACCACCAGGCTTTGGAGCCTACCCTACCTGATGCTAACTTTCTTTTAGTGTCCACCTCCCATTTAGCAATGGCCCACTTTTGAACATCACCCATATGCCTACAGGCTTGCATGTGCAAGTTCCTGTTATAGGTGGTAGGATGTCTCTTATACCTTCGCCATGCTTTGTACTTAGCAGTAGCAGCCTCTCTACAACGAAAGCCAAACCAAGGCTGATCTGTAGGCTTTGTCACATATTGCCGGTGAGGAATGTGTTCTTGTTGCAGATTAAGGATGTGTCCAGTGAAGGCTTTCACTTGGTTGTCAACATCCCCTGGAGAAGAGCATTCCAGTCGGTGGTGGCGAGCTCAGAGCAAAGGGCTGGCCAATTACCTCCTTTCTTTCCCATAGCCAGGTTGTGCGTGTGGACTCCTCACCTCGTTCTGTTGGGATCTTAAGTGTGGTAAAAACAGCCTTGTGGTCAGACGATCCAACGTAGCCGAGGGTTGACAAGTGACTATGCCTTCTGCCAGATCACTCACTACTGGGTCAAGGGAGGAGCCAGAGATATGAGTAGGGAAATCAACAAAGTTTCTCATGTCAAACACTGCAAGAAGGTCATCAAAGTCCCTCTGTATAAGGTGCTGGTTGAGGTCACCAACAATTATAATATGTTGACAGTTGTGTTGTAGCAGAAGGGAGTCAATATTTTCCATTAGGAAGCTGATAGGGTCTGCATGTTGCCACTGAGGTCTGTACATTGCACATGCTAGTACAGAGGTACTAGTGTTTATACAGAGCTTGAAGAACATCATTTCAAGATGTGTAGGGGTGGCAACATCTATGTGCTGGGCATGAACACTTTTAGAGAAGCACACAGCAACACCACCTCCTTGCCCTTGCCTGTCTCTTCTCATCCATGAGGTGTAGCCAGCAATTCTTGCAAAATTTTCTGAGTCCTGTCATCCAAAAATGTTTCAACAACAGCTATCATGTCGGGACGTCGAGTGTTCACAAAGCTATGTGTGAGCTCCAACATTAGTATATCTCTCTTTCTCTTTCTTCTCTTCTCTCTCTCTCTCTCTCTCTCTCTCTATATATATATATATATATATATATATGTATGTAAGTATATATATATATTTCTTGTACATGATTAACTACTTGTGTTTCTTTACTGAACAGTGATAGAACTAAAAACTTTATATATAAAGTTTTTGTATAGCTGAGTTAAGCCATAATAAACATTCATATATATATATATATATATATATATATATATATATATATATATATATATATATATATATATATGTATGAATATATACAGAGAGAGAGAGAGAGAGAGAGAGAGAGAGAGAGAGAGAAGAGAAAGAGAGAAGAGAGAGAAGAGAGAGAGAGAAAGAGAGAGAGAGAGAGAGAGAGAGAGAGAGAGAGAGAGAGAGAGAGAGAGAGAGAGAGAGAGAGAGAAGTACCACCTCTATGGCTGGACTGGGGACCCTCATCCTCAGAGAAGACAATAAACGTACCTCAGGGAAAACTTAAAGTTCTCCCCGGAGCTGTTTGAATATTTTCTTCTCCTTCCACCCCCTATATTTTATATTCTATGTGAACATTTATTAATAAACAGAATGCATTTACGGAAAAACATAAACATGAATACAATGGCACAATGTATCAAAGATCATGAATTTCCTCCAGCTCCTCCGAGGCTGGACTCGAGCCAAGTATGCAACAAGCATTTCCCCTCTGGATGGCTACGCTGAGGCTCTGGAACATGAAAGTGGCTGCCCTATATATATATATATATATATATATATATATATATATATATATATATATATATATATATATATATATATATATGTATATATATATATATATATATATATATATATATATATATATATATATATATATATATATATATATATATATATATATATATATATATATATATATATATAAATGTATGTGTGTGTGTGTGTGTGTGGTGTGCACATACATGTATGTGTGCTTACTTATATGTACTCACCTATAAGTGTTTGCAAATGTGAAGCCTCAGCTGCTGGCCGCTTCCAGGTTTACTTACTCCTTACATTCAGACCCGTATCGTACCTCTTCTTAAAGCTACATAGACATTCTGCCACTCCCTTGCTCAAGCTGTCCACTTCTTGACTACTAAATGGCATAAGAAATACTTCTTAACATCCCTGTGACACGTTTATGTTTTCAGTTTCCTTCTGCGTCCTCGTTCTCCTGTTTCGAGGTCTCGAATAATCAGTCTTTCCACCCTATCAATTTCTCTCACTATTTTTCATGTCTTTATCATATCAACGTTAATTTGTTTTCCTATCATGTTATCATATTTAGGTTCCTTAGTTTCTTATCATAGGACAGAACAAACAGCTTCGGTAGTAGTCAAGTTACAAACCTTTGCACATTCTCGTTTCTTGTCATTTTGATCCCTTGGTGGGAGGTTCCTTGACGTTGGTGAGGGGCTCTTGATCTAGGGAATTGGATCTGTGCTCTGATTTCCTTAACTGAGCCTGAATACCTTCCATATCCCCTCCAGCCCAAGTACGCTGTATAATCCTACGGGTTTAGCTCTCCTCCATGATCATGCGTGGCTTACACACTGGTGCTCTATACTCCAATACTGGCCTCACATAAACCGTATAGTGTCAAGAGTGAATCCTTCCTTAGAATACCTTGAAAGCTTACCTTAGATTTGTCAGACGTGCGTTAGTCACGGCAGTTAGTTTGTTGATGTGTGACCCAGGCGCAGTGTGTGTGTGTGGGAGTGTGTAGTCACGTAATTGCATTCATCTAATTGTGGCTGTAGGGGTCGAGTCATCGCTTCTGGCCCCGCCTCTTTACTAGTCCTTACTAGGTTACTCCCTGCTCCGTGAGCTTTATCATACGTCTTCTTAAAGCTATGTATGGATCCTGCCTCCACCTCCCTTTCCAGACTATTCCACTTCGTAACATCCCTGTGACTCATCTAAGTCTTCAACTTGCAATTGTGACCTTGTTGGTGTGTCCTATCTCTGATACATTTTGTCTCTGTCCACCTTGTCAATTCCTCTCAGTATTTTATATGTTGTTATCATGTCGTCCCTGTCCACCCCGTCCTCCAGTGTCGTCAGGTCGAGTTCTCTTAACCCTTCCTCGTAGGACATGCCCCTTAGCTCTGGGAATAGTCTCGTCTCAAACCTTTGCCCTTTCTCTAGTTTCCTGACGTGCTTGGCCAGGTGAGGGTTCCAAAATGAAGCTGCATACTCCAACATGAGCCTGATGTACACGGTGTACAAGGTCCGGAATGACTCCTGGCTGAGATGTCGGAATGTTATTCTTAGGTTGGCTAGTCACCATTATGCTGCAGCAGTTATCTGGTTGATGAGAGCCTCAGGAGATGTGCTCGGTATTATACTCACTCTAAGATCCTTTTCCTTGAGTGAGGTTTGCAATCTTTGGGTCCCAAGACTGTACTCTGTCTTCGGTGTTCCTTCCTCTTCCCCGATCTTCATGACTTTGCATTTGGTAGGGGGTTGAACTCCAGGAACCAGTTGATAGACCAGGCCTGCAGCTTGACCAGATCCCTCTGTAGTGCTGCTTTATCTTCTTCCGACTGAATTCTCCTCATTAACGTCTCATCTTCTGGAAATAGGGACTCTTCCGTGTCTATTCCTTCCATCATGTCATTCACATATACCAGAAACTGCACCGGCCCTAGGACTGACCCCTGTGGAACTCGTCACAGGTGCCCACTCTGACACCTTGTTACCTACCATGACTCGTTGCTGCCTTCCCGTCAGGTATTCTATGATCCATTGCAGCTTTTCAATTAGTCTCTTGTGGGAACTGTGTCAAAAGCCTTCTTACAGTCCAAAAAAACGCAATCTACCATCCCTCTCTCTCTTGTATTACTGTGTGTGTGTACTCACCTTGCTGTGGTTGCAGGGAACGGTTCACAGCTCCTGGCTCCGCCTCTTCACTTTCCGCTATTAGAACGCGCTTAAAGTTAAATATGGATCCAGCCTCCACTACATCACTTCCTAGACTATTCCACTTCCTGACAACTCTGTGACACACACACACACACACACACACACACACACACACACACACACACACACACACACACAGAGTTGTGTTTGTGTGTGTGTGTACTCACCTATTTGTACTCACCTATTTGTGGTTGCAGGGGTCGAATCATAGCTCCTGGACCCGCCTCTTCGCTGATTGCTACTAGGTCCTCTCTCTCCCTGCCCCATGAGCTTTATCATACCTCTCCTTAAAACTATGTATGGTTACCGCCTCTACTACGTCACTTTCTAGGCTATTCCACGGCTTGACTACTCTATGACTGAAGAAATACTTCCTAACATCCCTTTGATTCATCTGAGTCTTCAACTTCCAATTGTGTGTGTATGTATGTGTGTGTGTGTGTGTGTGTGTGTGTGTGTGTGTGTGTGTGTGTGTGTGTGTGTGTGTGTGTGTGTGTGTGTGTGTGTGTGTACTCACCTAATTGTACTCACCTAATTGTGGTTGAAGGGGTCGAGACTCAGCTCCTGGCCCCGCCTCTTCACTGATCGCTACTGGGCCCTCTCTCTCTCTGCTTCCTGAGCTTTGCCATACCTCTTCTTAAAACTATGTATGGTTCCTGCCTCCACTACTTCACTTGCTAGGCTATTCCACTTCCTGACGGCTCTATGACTGAAGAAATACTTCCTAACGTCCCTGTGACTCGTCTGAGTCTTCAGCTTCCAGTTGTGACCCCTTGACCCTGTGTCCCCTCTCTGGAACACCCTATCTCTGTCCACCTTGTTTATTCCCCGCAGTATCTTGTATGTCGTTATCATGTCTCCCCTGACCCTTCTGTCCTCCAGTGTCGTCAGTCCGATTTCCCTTAACCTTTCCTCGTACGACATTCCCTTGAGCTCTGGGACTAGCCTTGTTGCAAACCTTTGTACTTTCTCTAACTTCTTGACGTGCTTGACCAGGTGTGGGTTCCAGACTGGTGCTGCATACTCCAGTATGGGCCTAACGTACACAGTGTACAGTGTCTTGAACGATTCCTTATTAAGGTATCGGAACGCCATTCTCAGGTTTGCCAGGCGCCCGTATGCTGCAGCAGTTATTTGGTTGATGTGTGCCTCCGGTGATGTGCTCGGTGTTATGGTCACCCCAAGGTCTTTCTCCCTGAGTGAGGTCTGTAGTCTTTGTCCACCTAGCCTATACTCTGTCTGCGGTCTTCTTTGCCCCTCCCCAATCTTCATGACTTTGCATTTGGCTGGATTGAATTCGAGAAGCCAGTTACTGGACCACATGTCCAGCCTCTCCAGGTCTCTTTGCAGTCCTGCCTCATCCTCGTCCGATTTAATTCTTCTCATCAACTTCACATCATCTGCGAACAGGGACACTTCAGAGTCTATTCCTTCCATCATGTCGTTCACATATATCAAAAATAGCACTGGTCCTAGAACTGACCCCTGTGGGACCCCGCTCGTAACAGGCGCCCACTGTGATACCTCTTCACGTACCATGACTCGTTGCTGCCTCCCTGTCAGGTATTCCCTTATCCATTGCAGTGCCCTCCCTTTTACATGCACCTGATCCTCCAGCTTCTGCACTAATCTCTTGTGGGGAACTGTGTCAAAGGCCTTCCTGCAGTCTAGGAAAACGCAATCTACCCACCCGTCTCTCTAGTGTCTTACTTCTGTTACCTTGTCATAAAACTCCAGGAGGTTTTTGATACAAGATTTGCCTTCCATGAACCCATGCTGGTTTTCATTTATAATCTTGTTCCTTTCCAGGTGTTCGACCACTCTCCTCCTGATAATCTTCTCCATGACTTTGCACACAATACATGTCAGAGACACAGGTCTGTAGTTTAGTGCCTCGTTTCTGTTTCCTTTCTTAAATATGGGGACTACATTAGCTGTCTTCCATTTCTCAGGTAGTTGCCCAGTTTCAAAGGATGTGTTGAAGATTGTGGTTAGAGGCATGCACAGCATCTCTGCTCCTTCTCTAAGGACCCATGGGGAGATGTTGTCCAGTCCCATCGCCTTTGAGATGTCAAGGTCACTTAAGAGCTTCTTCACCTCCTCCTCAGTTGTTCGTATGTCATCCAACACTTGTTGGTATATTCCCTCTTGATGTTCCCTTCTGTGCTGTCTTCCCACAGCCCTTCCTGTCTCTACTGTAAAAACTTCCTTGAATCTCCTGTTCAGCTCCTCACATACCTCCTGATCATTTCTTGTGAGTTCTCCACCTTCTGTCCTTAATCTGATCACCTGGTCTTTGACTGTTGTCTTCCTCCTGATGTGCCTATACAACAGTTTCGGGTCAGTCTTGATTCTCGATGCTATGTCATTTTCATACTGTCGCTGGGCCTCCCTCCTTACCTGTGCATACTCATTCCTGGCCCTGCGACTGATCTCCCTATTTTCGTGTGTTCTCTGCCTTCTGTACTTTTTCCATTCTCTATTGCACTTTGTTTTTGCCTCCTTACACCGTCGGGTAAACTAGGGGCTCGTTCTGATCTTCCCATTGTTACTGTTGCACTTGGGAATAAACCTTTCCACTGCCTCCTTGCATTTTGTTGTTACATATTCCATCATTTCATTTACTGGCTTTCCTGCCAGTTCTCTGTCCCACTGGACCTCCCACAGGAAGTTCTTCAACCCTATGTAGTCCCCTCTTTTATAGTCAGGCTTTTCCCATTCAACTCCTGTTATTCTCTCCACTTGCAGCTCTACTATGTATTCAAAGCACAGAACCACGTGGTCGCTAGCTCCTAGGGGACTCTCATACTTGATGTCCTCAATGTCTGAGCTGCCCAGGGTGAACACAAGGTCCAATCTTGCTGGTTCATCCTTCCCTCTCACTCTGGTAGTGTCCTTAATATGTTGGTGCATGAGGTTTTCCAGCACCACGTCCAACATCATGGCTCTCCATGTTTCGGGACCCCCATGTGGCTCCAGGTTTTCCCAGTCAATCTCCCTGTGGTTGAAATCCCCCATAACCAGCAACTTTGCTCTGCTGGAGTGAGCTCTTCTTGCCACCTCAGCAAGTGTGTCCACCATTGCTCTGTTTCTCTCTTCATATTCCTCTCTTGGCCTCCTGCAGTTCTGTGGTGGATTATACATCACTGCAATGACCACTTTGTGTTCTCCAGACTGAAGTGTACCTGCTATGTAGTCTCTTTCTCCCGTCTCATCTGTGCCTTCCATTTTCTCGAATTTCCATCTGTTTTTTACGAGCAGAGCAACCCCACCTCCCCCCCTGCCCCTTCTAGCTTTCCTCATGATCTGGTATCCTGGTGGGACGATTGCATCTGTTATTGTCTCCGTGAGTTTTGTTTCTGTAACTGCTATGATGTCTGGGGACTTCTCATTGATTCTTTCTTGACATTCCTCATGTTTATTCGTTAATCCATCTACATTTGTGTACCAAACCTTCAACTTCTGTTCTAATACTGTAACTGTGGTGCGGGGGGTGGAAACAGAGGGATCGGTGTGTGATGGTTGGTTTGGATTGTTCAGTTGCCTTGGGTGTGTGTGTGTGTGTGTGTGTGTGTGTGTGTGTGTGTGCACTCAACCTAACTGTGATTGTAGGGGTCGAATCTCAGCTCCTGGCTGCTTGAGCTCTATAATACCTATACCTAAAACTATGTGAAGATTCTGCCTCTACCTCTATGCTGTCTAGGTCGTGCCAGTCCTGACCACTCTAAGGCTAAAGAAGTGTTTCCTAACGTCCAAATGTTTCGTCTATGCATTTACCTACCAGCTGTGACCTTGTGCACTTGAGAAGACTTGCCTTTCAAACAGACTTCCTTTCTACCCTTTCAATTTTTTTGAGGATTTTCTACTTGGTAATCATGTCACCTCCAGTCCATCTGTCCTCCGGCGACGTCAGGTTTAGCTCCTCTAGCCTTTCCTTATAGATCATACCCCTTAGCAATGGGACTAGTTTAGTTGCAAACGTTTGCACTTTTTCCTGCATAATATGCTTAACCAGATGTGGGTTCCATAATGGCGCTGCATATTTCAAGATGGGCCAGACATATGCCGTGTATAAGATCGTGAATACGTCTTTGTTGGTGTTCCCTAAAGCTACCCTTAAATTTGCTATTTTCTTGCTTTTTCTACTGCAGTTATTTTGCTGATGTGTTCCTCTGACGAAATTCTTGGAAATATGCTCACCCCGAGATCCTCTGTCATGGAGGATTGCAGCCTTTGTCTCCTGAGCCCGTACACTGTTTCAAGACGTCTTTGCCCTTCTAGGATTTTCAGAACAATCCTGCAGTTTAGTCCTGTCATGTGTTTTCCTAATTACTTTCATATCATCATCTGCTAACAGGGACATATGTCATTCGATTTCCTATGTCGTGTCGTTACGAAATACAAGAACCAGCACTAGCCCAAGTACTGATCCTTATGGAGCCCCACTGGTCACAATCGCCCAGTACGACAACTCCTCCCTGACAGTAGCTCGTTGCTTCAGGTATTCCTTTATCCAGCGTTGTTCATTATTCTGTAATTCTTGCCTGGTCCTGTAGGTTTTGTACCAGTGTCTTGTGGAGTGCTGTATCAAACGCCATCTTGTAATCCAAAAATTTGCAGTCCACCCCATCCTTCCCTTTCCTTTCTAATTTTCGTTCCTTATCATAGAACTCTAGCAAATTTCTGAGACAGAATTTACCATCTGGAAAACCATGCTGATTATTGCTCATAAATCCTGTTCTGTCCAGATGCTCCACTAGAGTTACCTAGAGGTTACCTGGAGGTTATTCCGGGAATCAACGTCTCCGATAATGTTCTCCATAACTTTACATGCTAGAGACTGCCCTGATATCCAGTGCCACTTGTCTAATTATTGAGACTATATTCTGTGTTTTCCAGACATCTGGAAACTACCCAGTTTAAATTAATTTGCAATGAGGAGACGTCTCGCCAGCCAGTAGTTTGTGGAGAAGAACGGCTCCTCTCTGTATTGGACTGAAGACGCCAGTGGCTGGCGAGACGTCTCCTCGGTAAAGATTCCTAAGTGTTGCAAAAGTGTCTCAATCTTCAATTTGTCTGTTTTTTAAACTATTTATATCACACCAGACAAAATCTCTTCACGGGATCTGCAAGAAGGAAGAAAGGATATACATGCAACACTAGCAAATATCTTCAAACAAATTGATTTAAACAGGGTGTGTGTGTGTGTGTGTGTGTGTGTGTGTGTGTGTGTGTGTGTGTGTGTGTGTGTGCATACCAGTGGTGGTGATAGCGACATGATGAGTATAACAGCTACCACCAGCCTCGGCTTCTCCACCACGCAGTTAAAGGTATTGTCATCACGATCATTGTTGGTTCCCCCTCCCTTACCCCACCTCCCAGCTGGCCACTACGACAGGAAGTGGAGAGATGGAGATAGGAGGAGGAACGAAGAGAGAAAGAGAGAGAGAGAGGGGGGGAAGTGAAGCACAGGGAAGTCACTTTTAAGGCTAATTTGCTGACAACTATCTACTTCACTGTAAAATACGGAGTATCATGTGTTATCTCGGTGTATGAGTCAAGGAAAGAAAAGCAGAAGGCTCTTTCTTCAACCTCAACTCCCTTTGATCAATGCCACCTTGAAAACAGGAGGTGAGGGAGAGATTTCCGACCATACTGAACAATTATCATGGAATTTACAGCGGAGATGAGAGTGGATGGAAGACCAAGGCACAACTTCTTGCACTTTATTTGTGTATTTATTGTTTACATTGGTGCTACTCACTCAGAAAATCGTGTGTCAGAGGTTGTGTTGCAGGTTGCTACTACTTCAACTGCGACTAGCAACACCAACTACTTCTATTGCTACTTCTTCTGCATATCATCTCTTGCAGCTCAATTCATGCTGGCCTCCTCTTATTAGGTTATTATTTACCAGAAAATTCAATATCTTTCCATAGTAATTAATTTACATAATACTGACGTTGTGTCACCTTACCTTCTTCTGCTCATGCCAAATGTATACCCACCGTTAGTGGGTAAGCGACTTGGTTTCTGCATTCGTCTTTAACTCTGGCACGTGTCAATGCCTAGTTTGTCAGTGTCAAGTTCTGAAAACAATTTTTTTTCCATCTGGGAACTTTTGTGTCAACAGCTCGGAGGAATGTGGTGAGTATAGACGCTATATCTCTGTTGTTGTTTGTCACTTTTCCGCTGTTGTTGGTTGACGGACCACTCTTTTTTTTTTTCTTTTTTTTTTTTTTCTTACCTTTCTCCAATGGCGTTCCTCAAGAAATCTTCTGAATTATCATTGATGTTTTGTGCCATAAACTTTTAAGTACAAGCAGTATAAAGTTAACAAGGTTCTCGAGATCAGTTTAAGCTTCTCTCCTGCAGTTTGCTTCTTAGCCTCTGACCTCAGCTTATCTCGTGGTCTTCCAGCTAGGCTTTATTTCATCCTTTCACGTGTTGACGTTTCTGGTATTTATCTCTCTTAAAGTTTAAATTATTTTTTTAAATCTACTTTGCATTTCCCATAAGTTATATATTTTCAGTAGTACAAAACATTTTGATATATATTAGAAAGGGAAAGATTCCTCCAACATCACACTCGAAACACCACAAGTGAGAGCAAGAAACATTAATTACTAACTTTTTAAACATCGAAAGTCTTTTTCTGACTGTAAATATTAAATACGTGCATAATTATTTGCAGCCATCTTAGCTCCCTGACACTAACATGCTCAAACATGCAGTAGGCATGTGTGAGCATGTTAGATAGGAGTGAATGGAGCCGAATGATTTTTGGGACATGACGAGCTGTTGGAGTGTGAGTAGGGTAATATTTTGTGAAGGGATTCAGGGAAACCGGTTACCGGACTTGAGTCCTGGACGTGAGAAGTACAATGCCTGCACTTTGTAGAAGAGATTTGGGATATTGGCTATTAGGAGTGACATCTAAATTGTGGTATCTAAGCGTCTCTGCAAAAACAGTCATTATGTGTGAATGATGGTGAAATGGATTGAAAGATGATGACAGTTTTTCTTTCGTTTTGGGTCACCCTGCCTCTGTGGGAAACGGCAGACGTGTTATATATATATATATATATATATATATATATATATATATATATATATATATATCTGAGGAAACGGTCATTCCATTGCTAACTAAAGCCGCAGATATCCACCTCTCGCTGAAAACATCTATCCTTCTCGGCAGATACCTGATGATATTAAACATTATTTCTTCGGTGTCTCCTTATTTACCTTACATGAAGATGGGGGGACCAGAAACATTGCTGGTGGTAACCCGCTCTAGAGTCTCGTTGCCAAGGCAGCAGACAGAAATATTAGCACAGACTAGCCAACTTGGCTCTTGAATCTTTGATGATCATGCATCAAGGGACTTACTCGATGATGAGGCCAGTGTTACGCTAGATTTCGAGAATGTATTTATCTTGGCAAAATGAAGCCTGATCTCTGTCTTTTTTTCCTTTTGTTTCAACTGGTTAATGGCGAGCATGAAACCGCCCTGTCATTCTGTGTCCAGGAGGAAGACACACTCAACTGATGTCTCTTTTTCTTAAAGCTTAGAGAACTCACAGCCAATCTGCGCAGCGAACTTGATATCTAGTTACTGGATGAAGGCTCTGGCAAATACAGAAGAGTCCCTAGTACACCTTTATGAGATGAAGTCAGTTGAAAATGCTTTGAAATTCTTCTTCATCCCTTCCAAATATGAAGTCACCTCGAACAACGAGCAAATAGTTATTAATTTTACATGCAATTTACCAGAAGCCTCAGCCACCACCCCAACTAAGAGAATCCAAATTGGTGCACCACTGGGACCTGAAGCTATGAACATGGAAACCATTCATAAGGTGTCTAACCGTGCCCAAGGAGTCCTATTGCATGAGGTGTACGGCTCTCTTTGGCAGCTTGAAATTGAGTAAATATGACGAAATTTAATAAAAATGATGAAATACAGATTACATTACCTGCATTTGTTTCCTTCTTTGTTTCATCCAACGAACGAGCGAAGGAAACAGACCTGGAAAACTTGAAAGGCACTGTTGAAACTCACGACCAGAGTTGCAGGGCAGTAGAATATCTATGCAGACCCTGTCAACAGATGATCTGCCAATGATCACAAGCAGTTATATTCGGAGAAACCCATTGTAGTGAAAATCGTTTAAACATTGTTTAAAAATGCATTAAGAAAGGACAAAGCCCGCTATCTTGTGGTGAAGGCGCCACATGCTGGAAATTTAGTCTAGACTGTCACTGACTCCTTCTTGGACTGTGGTTTCGACCCCAGGCCTTTCACTTTCTTGAAGCTCTTCGCTTAGTTGACCTCATTCTCACGGAACACAGATTCCATAGCAGTGCGTCAGCAGAGCAATTTTAGCTTCAGGGCTTCATCTGTAAGAAGTGAGAAGGAAAACATTTAGACATGATGAAGTCAGTGATATCATCAGCAAAGTCTCACGACAGCCCATTGCCCATCGGAACGGCAACCACAGGTAATCAGGAGTGATGGCAGCCATAAGTGCCCGGAACGAAGATGAGCAGATAGCCTGGTACTGGACTAGACATGTAGCTAGCCTGGTACTAGACTAGATAAGCAGAAAGCCTTGTACTAGATTAGATAAGCAGAAAGCCTGGTACTAGACTAGATAAGCAGAAAGCTTTGTACTAGATTAGATAAGTAGATAGCCTGGTACTAGACTTGCGCTTTATCTATTCGACACCTACATAGGATATACTGAAACTGAAGGAGGTGGTGCGGCAAGTTTCATGGACACCCATAAGATTAAAAAAAAAAATACAGGATTATAGCATAATTCACTTCGTCCCAATAGAATCAGAAACTCCGAGAGCGTGGGGCAAGTGCACCCAAGTTCCTGAAGGAGTTAGATGAGAAACGCACCAGGAGAAATCAAGGACTGAAGAACTTAAGAGTCACCTCCTTTCTTTTCCACAGACTCAGTCTTGTGGTTGAGAGAGAAAATATCTGAAGTACACTGGGTTTACGTTCCACCTCCGGGGAAGCTGGAAGAACTGTTAGAAATATATGTTTTATGTCATTCGTGTTATTCTCACACACACACTGCAACTGTTATCAAAGTCTTTTAAATATATTCATGCATGTGAAGGTGTGGTCCGGAGAGAATATACATGAAATGCTCTTGTCTGAGACTGAAGAGTTGGTACAACCCAATGAAAAATATAAAAACAATAGAATAGCAGAAGGCATATACGGGCGAGATTACACATCACCTTTATATTGTGATATATATATATATATATATATATATATATATATATATATATATATATATATATATATATATATATATATATATATATATATATATACATATATATATATACATATATATATATATATATATATATATATATATATATATATATATATATATGTGTGTGTGTGTGTGTGTGTGTGTGTGTGTGTGTGTGTGTGTGTGTGTGTGTGTGTGTGTGTGTGTGTGTGTGTGTGTGTGTGTGTGTGTGTGTGTGTGTGTAGACTAATTATATATACAAAGGGCACAAATTTAAAAAGTATCAAAAATGTGAATATTAAGAAAGAGGACGAGAAAACCAAAAGAAGAGTCATAGCAAGGAGGTGAAGAGGACAAGAAGTGGGAATGTCAAGTGGGAGGACAAGGATAGGACAAGAGGCGGAGAGCTGGGGAGGGTGAGAGTGTGGGGGAAGTGGAAGATGAAGTGAGTGGAGAGGGAGAGGGATGGAGGGGGAGGGAGGGTGCTCAAGAGCTGGGGTTTGAGAGAGCAATGTTGAGAGTTGAATTAAAAAAATAGAAGCGAGAGAAAAGAGAGTAGGAGAGAGAGGAATTAAAGGAGGTAAGTTAAGAGGGGACCAGAGAGAAGCAGAGGAACGTGATTTCACTGAAGGAAGTAAGAGGGGTGAGATAAGAATGAAAAGGAAATGAATGGGAAAGGTAACTGTTGAGTTGAGAGACAACGAGCACATCACCAACTGAAACTTCACCTTGTTAATGTATACTTAATGCAAGAGTTACATCATCATTGATGACCTGAGTAACCATTGATGATGCAGATCATTATTGATGATCCAGGTCACCATTGATGACCCAGGTCACCATTGATGATTCAGATCACCATTGATAATTCAGGTCACCATTGATGATCCAGGTCACCATTGAAGATGCAGGTCACCATTGATGATCCAGATCACCATTGATGATCCAGGTCACTATTGATGATCCAGGTCACCATTGATGATCCAGATCACCATTGATGATCCAAGTCACCATTGATGATCCAGGTCACCATTGATGATCCAGGTCACCATCGAAGATCCAGGTCACTATTGATGATCCAGGTCACTATTGATGATCCAGGTCACCATTGAAGATCCAGATCATCATTGATGATCCAGGTCACCATTGATGATCCAGGTCACCATTGATGATCTAGGCCACCATTGAAGATCCAGGTCACCATCGATGATCCAGATCATCATTGATGACCCAGGTCACTATTGATGATCCAGGTCACCATTGATGATCCAGATCACCATTGATGATCCAGGTTACCATTGATGATCTAGGTCACCATTGATGATCTAGGTCACCATTGATGATCCAGGTCACCATTGATGTTTCAGGTCACCATTGATGATTCAGGTCACCATTGATGATTCAGGTCACTATTGATGATCCAGGTCACCATTGAAGATCCAGGTCACCATCGATGATCCAGATCACCATCGATGATCCAGATCACCATTGATGATCCAGGTCACTATTGATGATCCAGGTCACGACTGATGATCCAGGTCACTATTGATGATCCAGGTCACGACTGATGATCCAGGCCACCATTGATGATCCAGGTCACCATTGATGGACCCAGGTCGTTGATGGTCCAGGTCATCATTCGTGATTCAGGTCATCATTAACGATCCAGGTCATCATTAATGATCCAGTTCATGACTAATAATCCAGGCCATCATTAATGATCTAGATCATTATTGATGATCATGGAAATCACTGATGATCCAGTTTATCATTAATAACCAAGGTTATCATTAATCATCTAAGTCGTAGTTGATGATTCACATCATCACTAATCATCCTGGTCGTCATTAATGATACAAGTCATCATTTGTGATGTAGATCATCAATCAACACACAAGTCATCATATATGATCGGGGATCACCCAGTAACACCACCTGCCACTCATCAGTCGAGACAACACCACCTGCCACTCATCAGTCGAGACAACACCACCTGCCACTCATCAGTTGAGACAACACCACCTGCCACTCATCAGTCGAGACAACACCACCTGCCACTCATCAGTTGAGACAACACCACCTGCCACTCATCAGTCGAGACAACACCACCTGCCACTCATCAGTAGAGACAACACCACCTGCCACTCATCAGTAGAGACAACACCACCTGCCACTCATCAGTAGAGACAACACCACCTGCCACTCATCAGTAGAGACAACACCACCTGCCACTCTTCAGTAGAGACAACACCACCTGCCACTCATCAGTAGAGACAACACCACCTGCCACTCATCAGTAGAGACAACACCACCTGCCACTCATCAGTCGAGACAACACCACCTGCCACTCATCAGTTGAGACAACACCACCTGCCACTCATCAGTCGAGACAACACCACCTGCCACTCATCAGTAGAGACAACACCACCTGCCACTCATCAGTAGAGACAACACCACCTGCCACTCATCAGTAGAGACAACACCACCTGCCACTCATCAGTAGAGACAACACCACCTGCCACTCATCAGTCGAGACAACACCACCTGCCACTCATCAGTAGAGACAACACCACCTGCCACTCATCAGTAGAGACAACACCACCTGCCACTCATCAGTAGAGACAACACCACCTGCCACTCTTCAGTAGAGACAACACCACCTGCCACTCTTCAGTAGAGACAACACCACCTGCCATTCTTCAGTAGAGACAACACCACCTGCCACTCATCAGTAGAGACAACACCACCTGCCACTCTTCAGTAGAGACAACACCACCTGCCACTCATCAGTAGAGACAACACCACCTGCCACTCATCAGTAGAGACAACACCACCTGCCACTCTTCAGTAGAGACAACACCACCTGCCACTCATCAGTAGAGACAACACCACCTGCCACTCATCAGTAGAGACAACACCACCTGCCACTCTTCAGTAGAGACAACACCACCTGCCACTCATCAGTAGAGACAACACCACCTGCCACTCTTCAGTAGAGACGACACCACCTGCCACTCATCAGTAGAGACAACACCACCTGCCACTCATCAGTAGAGACAACACCACCTGCCACTCATCAGTAGAGACAACACCACCTGCCACTCATCAGTAGAGACAACACCACCTGCCACTCATCAGTAGAGACAACACCACCTGCCACTCATCAGTAGAGACAACACCACCTGTCACTCTTCAGTAGAGACGACACCACCTGCCACTCATCAGTAGAGACAACACCACCTGCCACTCATCAGTAGAGACAACACCACCTGCCACTCATCAGTAGAGACAACACCACCTGCCACTCATCAGTCGAGACAACACCACCTGCCACTCATCAGTAGAGACAACACCACCTGCCACTCATCAGTAGAGACAACACCACCTGCCACTCATCAGTAGAGACGACACCACCTGCCACTCATCAGTAGAGACAACACCACCTGCCACTCATCAGTAGAGACAACACCACCTGCCACTCATCAGTAGAGACAACACCACCTGCCACACTACAGTAGAAACAACACCTGCCACACTGCTGTAGAAACAACACCATCTGCCACTCTACAGCACAGACAACACCACCTGCCAAAAATTAATTGATGTATCTTTAAAAATTGATAGAAAAACTTTTGACAATTCGAAAAATTACAAACATATTCAACCAAGAATTTATTGGTTTTTACTTATCATTAAAACCTTGATAACCCTCTTCTACTTAAGAATTTTTAAATCAAACTTGTTTTTTTTTAATCTTTGATATACCTTTGAAAAATTTCGAGAGTATATCTACTCTCTGAGCCCGGCCAAGGGCCAGGCTCGTCTGGTGCTCGCCTGGTCAACCAGGCTGTTGCTGCTGGAGGCCCGCTGCCCGACATATCCATCACAGCCTGGTTGATCTGGCACTTGGTGAAGATACTTGTCTAGTTTCCTCTTGAAGGCTTCTACACTTGTTCCAGCAGTGTTTCTGATATCTTCTGGTAAGATGTTGAATAGTCTGGGACCCCGGATGTTGATAGAGTGTTCCCTTATTGTCCCCACCGCACCCCTGCTCCTCAATGGGCTTATTTTGCACTTCCTCCCATATCTCTCACTCCAGTATGTTGTTATGGCAGTGTGCAGATTTGGGACCAAGCCCTCGAGTACCTTCCAAGTATATATTGTCATGTACCTCTCTCTCCTCCGCTCCAATGAGTACATGTTCAAGACTTGCAGGCGTTCCCAGTAGTTTATGTGTTTTACTGGCTCATTGTGAGCCGTAAACGATCTCTGTATTTGTTCCAGCTCCGATATTTCTCCTGCCCTGAACGGGGCCGTCAGCACTGAGCAATATTCTAAGTGAGAGAGCACTAGCAATTTGAAGAATGTCACCATCATCATTATTTCCCTTGTTTTGAAAGTTCTCATTACCCACCCAGTCATCTTCCTGGCTGTCGTGATCTTTGTCTTGTTATGGTCTTTAAAAGAAAGGTCCGCTGACATAATTATTCTCAGGTCTTTTACGTGTTCCTTACGTTCTATTTGGTGACCCTCTTGAGTTTTGTATATAGTGCTCCTTTTGAGTTCTTCATTCTTTCCATACCTAAGCAGCTGGAACTTATCACCATTGAACGTCATGTTGTTTTCCACTGCCCACTGGAAAACCCTGTTTATGTCTTCCTGTACTTTTTCAGTGTCCTCTACGGTTGGTAGGTAAGACACATAGGCAACAGTTAGGCAACTTTATTCCGAAACGTTTCGCCTACACAGTAGGCTTCTTCAGTCGAATACAGAAAGTAGGCAGGAACAGTAGAGATGTGAAGACGATGTAATCAGTCCATCACCCTTGAAGTCGTAGAATTTGAGGTTGTCAGTCCCTCGGCCTGGAGAAGTTCAGTTCCATAGTCAGGAACTATCTGAAGATCAAGCGACAGTGCGGAGACTTAAATACTGTCGGAAGGAGAGGTGCAGAGTAGTAGTAGTAGTAGTAGTGAGAATGTAGCCACTGAGAGGTCAGGTCCCTCTCAGATCCAACAGTTCTCACTTGAAAGGGTTGTCTAAGGCGTTTTCTGTACCAAGAGGCCATGTGTTGCAGTGTCTGACAAGATGAACATAATTTTGATGTTCGTCCTCTACGGTACTGACTTTCATGCTTATTTTAGTGTCATCTGCAAATGATGATACAAAAGTGTGTCGGGTGTTTTTGTCTATGTCTGCTATGAGGATGAGGAACAGCAGACGTGCCAGGACAGTGCCTTGGGGCACTGAGCTTTTGACCTCGCTGATGCTGGATCTTGCTCTGTTCACTGCTACTTTTTGTGTTCTCTGTGTTATGAAACCGACAATCCATCTGCCTACCTTCCCCGTAATGCCCATGGCCTTCATTTTGTGCGCTATCACTCCATGATCGCATTTGTCAAACGTCTTTGCAAAATCTGTGTAAATCACATCTGCGTTTTGGTCGTCTTCCAATGCCTCCGTAATTCTGTCATAATGGTTCAGCAGCTGTGACAGACATGATCGTCCTGCTCTAAAACCATGCTGGTTCTGGTTTTGTTGGTTGTGCTGCTCCATGAAATTTGTAACCTGCCGTCTCATCACTCTTTCGAAGATTTTTATGATGTGAGAGGTTAGGGCTACTAGTCTGTAATTTTTAGCTAGTGCTCTACTACCTCCCTTGTGCAAAGGAGCTATGTCTGCACTCTTTAAGACCTCCGGTATTTCACCTAGATGTAGGTTCTTTCTCCGAAGAATACTGAGGGCTCCTGCTAGTGGTACTTTGCACTTCTTTATGAACAGAGCATTCCATGAATCTGGTCCAGGTGCTGAGTGAGTGGGCATCTTTTCCATTTCTTTTTCGAAATCTATGGGATTTTTACTAATGTCAGTTAGTTGGTCTGTGCGGCCTTCTTCTGGAGTGAAAAATATTTCTGCATTTTCTACCTTACTGTCATTTAGTGGGTTGTTGAACACCGACTCATACTGTTCTTTTAGGATTTCACTCATTTCCTGTTCATCGTCAGTATACGAGTCTCCTCTCTATAGGTAGTTTTTAACTTGGATTTTGCGTAGGAATAGAAATATTTTGGGTTTCTTGCAATATCCTGTATGGTCTTTTGTTCCCTTTGTACTTCTTCTGTGAGGTATGACATCCTAAGTTTTTTCTCTAATTCAGTGATCTCTCTGCTAAGTCTATCTTTCCTCTGTTATAGCATATTTGTGTTTTTAAGCAATTCAGTAACCCGTTTTCTTCTGTACCATCTCCTACGCTCTCTCTCTATATCTGATCTTCCTCTGGGTTTCCTCAATGGTACATGTTTCATACATACTTTGTATGCTTCTGTATTCAGCTTCTCTAGGCACTGGTGGGGATTTAGGTCGCTCATGTCTGATTCCCAGGGTATGTCTGATAGCTCTTGGTTTGTTTTTTCCCAGTTAATTCTATGGTTGTTAAAATTAAACTTACTGAACATCTCATCTCTAACTTTAGGGTTGTAGTTTCCTACCCTTGAGTTAATACTAGTTTGAACCTCTATGATGTTATGATCAGAGTAAATAGTTTTGGAAACTGTCATGTCTCTGATCAGTTCCTCGTTGTTTGTGAATATCAAATCCAGTGTATTTTCATTTCTAGTGGGATCAATTACCTGTTGGTTTAAAGAGTACTTTTCACAAAGCCTCATTATTTCCCTGGTATGTACCTGTTAAGCCATCAGGATGCTTCCCGGGGATATTTCTGATATTACGTTGCGTTGCGCCATCTTCCATTTTACATGAGGGAGATTAAAATCTCCAAGGAATAAAATATTTGCTGTGGGATTTTCCAGCCTATCCAGATAGCTATCTATCTTCCTTAACTGATCTTTGAATTCCTCAGCAGTTGCCGATGGTGGTTTGTATACTAGGATAATTACAAATTCCTATTTTCAACTTTAATTCCTAGAGTTTCTACTATATCATTCCTAGAGTTCAGCAATTCTAAACAACAGTAAGTATCCTTTACATAGATTCCTACTCCTCCCTGTGACCTATTGATTCTATCACATCTATACATGTTATAGTTTTCTATCTTTATCTCTCCGTCCAAAACATCCCTTGTATGAGTTTCTGTGAATACTCTGAATATGGCATTCGCTTTTGTCAGGAGCCCACTGACATAACTAACTTTGTCATTTTTATTTGATTTCAAACCCTGTATATTTGCAAATATGAAGCAGGAATTACTAAGTGGGATGTTTTGTCTCGCTTTGTGTTTCATTAGTACCACTGGTGGTACTAAAAGCTGGCTGCCTTGGATCAACGTCTAGCGCAAGCTGGACGCCAAGGTATTGGTCCAGTGTGGTGAGAATGGTATAGCACTGCGTACCTTGTTCCAAGGTTCGTAGGTTCGAGTCTCCTTCAGCCAGAAATCAGTGTTTGTGTATAGTTCACCTGCTATTGCGAATTCCTTGTATATATATATATATATATATATATATATATATATATATATATATATATATATATATATATATATATATATATATATATATATATATATATATATATATATATATATATATATATATATATATATATATATATATATATATATATATATATGTCGTACCGAATATGTAAAACTGGTCAATTAGCAAGAACTCATTTAAAATTAAGTCCTTTCTGAAATTTTCTCTTATACGTTTAAAGATATTTTTTTTTCATTAATGTTAATGTAAAACTTTATAATTTTGCACCAAAAGAATCTTAGAAAACTTACCTAACCTTGTTATAACAAGAACAATTTATTTTAGACTAACCCAACTAAATATATTTTAGATTTGTTTACAATAATTTAATACTAAACAAACACAATGAAATATATTTTTTTCGTTAGGTTCAGAATGATTTTGGCGAAATTATTGCATACACAAATTTTCACTTGTCCTATATGGCAAGATGAACGTTGCTATTTAAGCCAAGATCGCAAGTTCTGCCTATTCGGCACGACATATATATATGTATATATATATATATATATATATATATATATATATATATATATATATATATATATATATATATATATATATATATATATATATACATATATATATATATATATATATATATATATATATATATATATATATATATATATATATATATATATAAATAGCTCTTGTTCTTCTTTATTTCTTCTATTGTCCATGGGGAAGTGGAAAAGAATCTTTCCTCCGTAAGCCATGCGTGTCGTATGAGGCGACTAAAATGCCGGGAGCAATGGGCTAATAACCCCTTCTCCTGTAGACATTTACTAAAAAAGAGAAGAAGAAAAACTTTATAAAACTGGGATGCTTAAATGTGCGTGGATGTAGTGCGGATGACAAGAAACAGATGATTGCTGATGTTATGAATGAAAAGAAGTTGGATGTCCTGGCCCTAAGCGAAACAAAGCTGAAGGGGGGTAGGGGAGTTTCAGTGGGGGGAAATAAATGGGATTAAATCTGGAGTATCTGAGAGAGTTAGAGCAAAGGAGGGGGTAGCAGTAATGTTAAATGATCAGTTATGGAAGGAGAAAAGAGAATATGAATGTGTAAATTCAAGAATTATGTGGATTAAAGTAAAACTTGGATGCGAAAAGTGGGTCATAATAAGCGTGTATGCACCTGGAGAAGAGAGGAATGCAGAGGAGAGAGAGAGATTTTGGGAGATGTTAAGTGAATGTATAGGAGCCTTTGAACCAAGTGAGAGAGTAATTGTGGTAGGGGACCTGAATGCTAAAGTAGGAGAAACTTTTAGAGAGGGTGTGGTAGGTAAGTTTGGGGTGCCAGGTGTAAATGATAATGGGAGCCCTTTGATTGAACTTTGTATAGAAAGGGGTTTAGTTATAGGTAATACATATTTTAAGAAAAAGAGGATAAATAAGTATACAAGATATGATGTAGGGCGAAATGACAGTAGTTTGTTGGATTATGTATTGGTAGATAAAAGACTGTTGAGTAGACTTCAGGATGTACATGTTTATAGAGGGGCCACAGATATATCAGATCACTTTCTAGTTGTAGCTACACTGAGAGTAAAAGGTAGATGGGATACAAGGAGAATAGAAGCATCAGGGAAGAGAGAGGTGAAGGTTTATAAACTAAAAGAGGAGGCAGTTAGGGTAAGATATAAACAGCTATTGGAGGATAGATGGGCAAATGAGAGCATAGGCAATGGGGTCGAAGAGGTATGGGGTAGGTTTAAAAATGTAGTGTTAGAGTGTTCAGCAGAAGTTTGTGGTTACAAGAAGTTAAGGAAGCCTAGAGAACAAATGGATTTGTCAGTTAAAAATAGGAGAGGAGAGTTATTAAATGGAGAGTTAGAGGTATTGGGAAGATGGAGGGAATATTTTGAGGAATTGTTAAATGTTGATGAAGATAGGGAAGCTGTGATTTCGTGTATAGGGCAAGGAGGAATAACATCTTGCAGGAGTGAGGAAGAGCCAGTTGTGAGTGTGGAGGAAGTTCGTGAGGCAGTAGGTAAAATGAAAGGGGGTAAGGCAGCCGGGATTGATGAGATAAAGATAGAAATGTTAAAAGCAGGTGGGGATATAGTTTTGGAGTGGTTGGTGCAATTATTTAATAAATGTATGGAAGAGGGTAAGGTACCTAGGGATTGGCAGAGAGCATGCATAGTTCCTTTGTATAAAGGCAAAGGGGATAAAAGAGAGTGCAAAAATTATAGGGGGATAAGTCTGTTGAGTATACCTGGTAAAGTGTATGGTAGAGTTATTATTGAAAGAATTAAGAGTAAGACGGAGAATAGGATAGCAGATGAACAAGGAGGCTTTAGGAAAGGTATGGGGTGTGTGGACCAGGTGTTTACAGTGAAACATATAAGTGAACAGTATTTAGATAAGGCTAAAGAGGTCTTTGTGGCATTTATGGATTTGGAAAAGGCGTATGACAGGGTGGATAGGGGGGCAATGTGGCAGATGTTGCAGGTGTATGGTGTAGGAGGTAGGTTACTGAAAGCAGTGAAGAGTTTTTACGAGGATAGTGAGGTTAAAGTTAGAGTATGTAGGAAAGAGGGAAATTATTTCCCAGTAAAAGTAGGCCTTAGACAAGGATGTGTGATGTCACCGTGGTTGTTTAATATATTTATAGATGGGAT
Source organism: Cherax quadricarinatus (assembly GCF_038502225.1). Classification (NCBI taxonomy): domain Eukaryota; kingdom Metazoa; phylum Arthropoda; class Malacostraca; order Decapoda; family Parastacidae; genus Cherax; species Cherax quadricarinatus. The sequence continues at coordinate 33,775,651 of NC_091318.1, read as the reverse complement.
TGTAAGAGAAGTGAATGCGAGGGTCTTGGCAAGAGGCGTGGAGTTAAAAGATAAAGAATCACACACAAAGTGGGAGTTGTCACAGTTGCTCTTAGCTGATGACACTGTGTTCTTGGGAGATTCTGAAGAGAAGTTGCAGAGATTGGTGGATGAATTTGGTAGGGTGTGCAAAAGAAGAAAATTAAAGGTGAATACAGGAAAGAGTAAGGTTATGAGGATAACAAAAAGATTAGGTGATGAAAGATTGGATATCAGATTGGAGGGAGAGAGTATGGAGGAGGTGAATGTATTCAGATATTTGGGAGTGGACGTGTCAGCGGATGGGTCTATGAAAGATGAAGTGAATCATAGAATTGATGAGGGGAAAAGGGTGAGTGGTGCACTTAGGAGTCTGTGGAGACAAAGAACTTTGTCCTTGGAGGCAAAGAGGGGAATGTATGAGAGTATAGTTTTACCAACGCTCTTATATGGGTGTGAAGCATGGGTGATGAATGTTGCAGCGAGGAGAAGGCTGGAGGCAGTGGAGATGTCATGTCTGAGGGCAATGTGTGGTGTGAATATAATGCAGAGAATTCGTAGTTTGGAAGTTAGGAGGAGGTGTGGGATTACCAAAACTGTTGTCCAGAGGGCTGAGGAAGGGTTGTTGAGGTGGTTCGGACATGTAGAGAGAATGGAGCGAAACAGAATGACTTCAAGAGTGTATCAGTCTGTAGTGGAAGGAAGGCGGGGTAGGGGTCGGCCTAGGAAAGGTTGGAGGGAGGGGGTAAAGGAGGTTTTGTGTGCGAGGGGCTTGGACTTCCTGCAGGCATGCGTGAGCGTGTTTGATAGGAGTGAATGGAGACAAATGGTTTTTAATACTTGACGTGCTGTTGGAGTGTGAGCAAAGTAACATTTACGAAGGGGTTCAGGGAAACCTGCAGGCCGGACTTGAGTCCTGGAGATGGGAAGTACAGTGCCTGCACTCTGAAGGAGGGGTGTTAGTGTTACAGTTTAAAAACTGTAGTGTAAAGCACCCTTCTGGCAAGACAGTAATGGAGTGAATGATGGTGAAAGTTTTTATTTTTCGGGCCACCCTGCCTTGGTGGGAATCGGCCAGTGTGATAATAAAAAAAATAATATATATATATATATATATATATATATATATATATATATATATATATATATATATATATATATATATATATATATATATATATATATATATATATATAGATAGATAGTCAGACATAAATTCAGAGATACAAACGTGGTGAAACTGCAATTCATAATTCATAATTCGCTGCTAAACTTGCTTCATTCTGTAATCCGTATAAAAAAAATCCCACTTGGACTTTGGGCAGCGGTAATTTGACTGTTGATGGCTTCTGCAGTGTTAAATATTTTGACTTTGAGCTTGAGTAATTTTGTAATTATTACTACGCTCTCAAAATAGATTTCTTGTATTATTTGAAATTGTATGAAGGTATTAATTAGTTGCACACGGCTGAAGGGAATATGACGTAGGTGAGATACAAAGACATCCGGTGGCGTGTGTGTAGCGTTAGTGTAAGTTAGGCTTGAATGTTTATCCTATTATAGGATTGAGTTTGCACATGACCATGTGTCTTTTTATTAGTTCGGGTTAACGTATAGACATGTATCTTGACTCAGGAATGAGTCTGAACACGGACAAGGTCACTGGATGAATATTTTCAATTACGTCTGGATGAAGTGTAAGACAACTGGCAAGAGATCTCCCCGTTTTTCTCTCCATTAGGCGATTTCTGACAAAGGTCCTGGGAAAAATATAAATTTGAGAATAATTGTGAGTACCTGTGTGCAGACAAAGATGTAGAACTTTGTTCGTAGTTTCTGATTGTCTCTAACTTCTCTTGTACATTGAGGTAACCTCTAATAGGTGTCCTCAAATTCAAATATAAACTTTATTTCTAATCTTTTCGTGTTTTTTCTTCCCCCACACTTACTCTAATCCTTCATATATAATCAGAAAAATCCTTATGAGATCGGCTTCAAACTGTCAACGGTGGATTAATGCCTCGAGTGACGGCTTCTCGTAGCTGTTGGTGAGTAAAGGCTTTCTATTAATAAATTCATATCACCCATTTCTGAAATTTCGTTTCCGTGCCATAACTCTAGACAGACTGTTCTGACAACCTACAAACATTCAAGAAGGAAAAATCTTGATTAAGGATGTAATTAAAAGAGAATATACAAATCTTTTTGCCTATTTTTCGAAGAAAAAGACATTGATATCTCCGATTAAATTGTCCTAAATATAATGAAATATGGCTCTTTTAAATGGCTTTAATATTTAATGGCTGATGCATCTTTCAGACAGGAGTCTACTCAGTACGTTCATATTGTGAAACTTCAGATTTGTCCCAATGCTAAAATAGTTAATAAAATGGATACATTGCAATCCTTGCAATAACTGGAGAATGCCTTGTCTGATTGGCTTCAAACTCTTAGTGCTGATATGCTTTATTTACCATTGTTAATGAAATGAATTGGTCTCTATTTGCCATTTTCATTAAATAAATTATGATATTTGATCTACTGAATCAGTAAACAATACGTCTTATGATCGGTTAAAAAATATGTTAACTATTTCAATAATAAGGATAAAGAACTTGAAGTTGAGTCTCCACAGATGCTAATATACAATTACACTAACATTGTCAACAAAACCTTGGAATCATTAAATTCAGAGAAATTATCAGATAAATAGTTTTTTGGTGGGTTTCAAACTTTTAGTTTAGGACGGATTTATTAAGAGAAATCTTGGAATTCAATTTGAGCTGTGTAAACTGTAATCTTTTGATAGCGTGAGATAAATCGGTTTCCAGACAGGTGAGGAAGTTTGCATACAAATAAGCATGTCATGTAATAAGTGAACTGTATGGGACTTAGATTGATGACGTCTCCACATTCCGCAGCCGCGTCCAGAGTGTTGTTGATGTAACCACACTTGGGCTGTAACAAAGATTAATAGTAAGTATAATTACCCCTAAGGGGTGTTGTATCAGTATTTCAATAACTAAATACTGACGAGAATCTATACTCATTTGTGTTGGGCTAAAGAGCCCACCCATAACCTAGTGTTTTGTAAATCTAGAGAAAATTAACTAGCTATCTGCCGTGCAGCTGATCTAACTAGTAACATTTATGACTAGACCTACCCGGGTGTCTGTATCGGACCCATATTTAACTGGATGTAGATGTCTTGATTGAAGCAGACGTGTTCTTTGAAAAATGTCATACTGTCTCCGGCAGGAAATTCGCAACACTCGTTGTTACACACTGTTCATCAAGTATTGTTTATTATTCACAGTCATAACACTAAAGAAGCTGTTGCCGCTTCTCTGTAAGTGCTTTGCTGTGTCCTTTGAGATTCTTTTATGCACAAAAACGCGCGATCACTATAGTCTTTGTTATTATAGTGTGACGCACGAGTTGACTCGACGAAGTCTGAAAGGAATCTACCCGGCAGCGCCCCTCGCTGGCCTGACTTGCCCTCATGTAAAGGATTCGCTGATACAAGCAAATCTGCCTTCCTTGCCAAACTTCTACCATGAAACAATGCAAAATGCTTGATTCTTGCTGTCTGGGCATAGACAACAATGTACATTATCTTTAACATGGTAATAAAGTGGGTGCAGGATTTTCCTTAATTGTCCTGCTAAGGTAAGAAATTGATTGTCTCATATTAAACTACACTTTGCAACACTGGTCTCTTGTAAAGACGTGGCGTGACCTGATGACTGGTACACGCTGGTTAAACATGTGCTTGTAATTACTTGATGGGGAAGTAAACAAGAGGGCTGGGCCCCTCAGGGCTGAAAAGGGCTGAAGGGGCTGATACCCTCCCTCCTGGAGAAAATTTCTCCACAACAGGAACTAGTAAATACCTCCACAAATCGTCTTCAAACACTAAACACAGTGATAAGTATTTTTGCAATGAATTAGGACAATATCAGAGCTAATTTGAAAATTTTATTAAAAAAAATATTTATGAGACTTAATAATAATAAAAAATAAAATTTCATGGAGCGAATCTGTTGTGATAAGATAAGATAAGATAAGATAAGATAAGATTTCGTTCGGATTTTTAACCCCGGGGGGTTAGCCACCCAGGATAACCCAAGAAAGTCAGTGCGTCATCGAGGACTGTCTAACTTATTTCCATTGGGGTCCTTAATCTTGTCCCCCAGGATGCGACCCACACCAGTCGACTAACACCCAGGTACCTATTTGCTGCTAGGTGAACAGGACAACAGGTGTAAGGAAACGTGTCGAAATGTTTCCACCCGCCGGGAATCGAACCCGGGCCCTCCGTGTGTGAAGCGGGAGCTTTAGCCACCAGGCCACCGGTGGCCACCAGAGGGCACTGCCTCAAGTTAGACATACACAGCCATGCCTCGCTCTCACTTCTAGCTTGCCAGCCTACCAGGTAACAAGCTCCCCTTCCGGACTGGTTTCGGCACACCTCACACTGCCCACTGTGAACCCCTTTATTCCAATAAAGACGAAGCCAGTCAAGGGCCGTATGTCTCACCTACCTCTACGCTACCCAGCAAGTTACTATATCAACCCAAAAGGCAGTTAAAACAGACACTGTACTTCCCTTCTCCAGGACTCAAGTCCGGCCTGCCGGTTTCCCTGACTCCCTTCATAAATATTACCTAGCTCACACTCCAACAGCACGTCAAGTCCTAAAAATCATTTGTCTCTATTCGCTCCTATTTAACACGCTTACGCATGCTTGCTGGAAGTCCAAGAACCTCGCACACAAATCCTCCTTTACCCCCTCCCTCCAACCTTTCCTAGGCTGACCCCTACCCCACTTTCCCACCACTACAGATTTATACATTTTCGAAGTCATTCTCTTTCCTTCCACCCTCTTTACCTGTCCAAGCCACCTCAACAACCCCTCCTCCGCCCTCTGGATAATAGTTTTGGTAATCCCGCACCTCCTCCTAATTTCCAAACTACGAATTTTCTGCATTATATTCACACCACACATTGCCCTCAGACATAACATCTCCACTGACTTCAGACTTCTCCTCGTTGCAACATTCACCACCCATATATATATATATATATATATATATATATATATATATATATATATATATATATATATATATATATATATATATACATATATATATATATATATATATATATATATATATATATATATATATATATATATATATATATATATATATATATATATATAGATTGAGAAGTAGATAGATAGATAGATAGATTGATAGATAGAAAATGCTTCTCCTACGTTCCAAACAGATCATTTCCATTATATTCAGTGACTCGTAATTCATATTATTTTTCATATATTCTGCAGTTCAGTTCGTCGCTTGTCTTGAACATTCCTTTGTCGAACCTCTGCTCTGTATTTTCTCTAGTGTTTCTCTCTCCATTTACATAAAATTTATGCATAAATTTCATAGCATTCATAGTAAATTTCTCTTATGACAATGCAAGGATTTTACTCACACGAGTATTTTGATTATTGTTAGAAACTAGTGAAGCTTCCTTACATAGTGACTATTTTCTCTCTTAACTATTAGCAAAATAATACATTTTACTTTATTAAATTCCGTCAGTGTGTTTTTGACTCACGTAATTTTTCAGATTTTTGTCTTCTGTTTCTGCTACACAACATCAAACTTCAGCAGTTCGAGGTGAGCCACGACGCTTATCTGTAAAGAAAAACATTCTCTTTCATACTTGTCTCGCTCCATCTTCTCTTCAGAAACTCTATGATAAATTAAGCAGGTGAGGCACCGAAGATGTAAGAAAGCTGCCTCTGAACCAATTCTTGGGGGTTAAACTATCGTTCAATGACAAAATTATATCAACGATAGTTATTACTCAACGAGGACGATTATTCACCGGGAAAAAGGCTTCAACGAGGAAAAAAATCGGTAAGAATGCTAGTTCAACGAGAATGACCAATCAGTTGAAATGAACAATTGTCAGATTTGATGGATTAATTTGAACAAAATCAATCTCCCTTTCCCCTACAGACATGCACATTTATTTCATTCAGAAAATACACTGGTTATTAAAAAATCATTTAGTACCCAAACTCTATTGAAGTGACGAGTCCAAGTGCGCCATGATGGAAGCTGCTTAGATATTACAGAGTTGTATATCTTAGACGACTGCAACATTCACTAGAGCTGAGGATCCAGGAAGGAGAGGTCTAATGTTCTCAGTGTGCAAATATCTTTAAAAAAATCTACATAACCTCTTGATAGCAGTTATTATTATTTTTACTATTATTATTATTATTATTATTATTATTATTATTATTATTAATATTATTATTATTATTATTATTATTATTATTATTATTATTATTATTATTATTATTATTATTATTATTATTATGATCATTATTATTATCATTATTATTATTATTATTGTTATAATTATTTTTGTTATTATTATTATTATTATTATTATTATTATTATTATTATTATTATTATTATTATTATTATTATTATTATTATTATTTTCAAATAAGACAATAATTACATATAATGCTGTTATTATAAAATATAATTGGTCCATTATCTCATTGTGGCTAAATATGTTCATTTCTTGTCACCGCAGATAAACTCGAGTCAAACACGTCACGGTGGATATTTCTCAGTTATACACTCAGTCTAATATAATATATAATTAAGAGATTAAGATATCTGTGACTTGTGGTGAACAGGTTACATG